>NC_139227.1:99109191-99626691 GCF_055691185.1 Crinia signifera
ATATAAGACACTGTAACGGAATCTGCTGCGCTATATAAGCCGCTGTAACGGAATCTGCTGCGCTACATAAGACACTGAAACGGAATCTGCTGCGCTATATAAGACACTGTAACGGAATCTGCTGCGCTATATAAGACCCTGTAACGGAATCTGCTGCGCTATATAAGAGACTGTAACGGAATCTGCTGCGCTATATAAGACCCTGTAAAGGAATCTGCTGCGCTATATAAGACCCTGTAACGGAATCTGCTGCGCTATATAAGACACTAACAGAATCTGCTGGGCTATATAATACACTGTAACGGAATCTGCTACGCTATATAAGACACTGTAACGGAATCTGCTGCGCTATATAAGGCACTGTAACAGAATCTGCTGGGCTATATAAGACACTGTAACGGAATCTGCTACGCTATATAAGACGCTGTAACGGAATCTGCTGGGCTATATAATACTCTGTAACGGAATCTGCTACGCTATATAAGACACTGTAACGGAATCTGCTGCGCTATATAAGATACTGTAAATAAATAAATAAAAAATAAATATGCAGCTGGATCTAGAGATTTGTATGGTATCTGGATGGTAGGACGACATGGTCAAGAAGTTGACGTAAGCAAAAGGTGGCTATGGTTGACACATGAAAGGATGACATTATTTTATGGGGATTTGGGTTATTTTTGTAACTATTTTATTCTTTGCCATCCACATGGACTCTGATTGGTCACGGCGAGCAAAAAGAGCCATGCGAGGTGACGCGATACACGAATTGGGGGACCTTCACGTGGTCAAGTGTCGACATTGACAACAAAACAAGTGAAAAACTTATGTTGACCTTTTATGCGAGTCCACCAGACAACTCTACCACAGCTGCCCCCCCCCCCCCCTTGCACGCCGCAATCCACCGCAGGAAACGCTGGGCATTCCATTGGCTGAATCGGCCGGCCCGCTGCCCACCGGCCGTTGTGTGCGAGTGCCCAGTGAATAATCTATTTACCATTGCAGCTTGCGCACAACGGCTGCACATGCGCATAAATAACTATGCGCAGTCGCAAAAATTTGGTCCCCCATGCGAACGCGTAGGGGACCAATTAAACCAGAATGTGAGATCCAATGGGGCAGAGGCTAATGGGAGTCATTACATATTCTCTGCAAAGTGCTTTGCGTATGTCGATGATATATAAATGTTAATAATCGTTTAAAAAATGAGTTAACCATTATTGCATCGTGGAAGGTGGAGCGGGGCGTTACCGTTATGGGAATCCTGGGAATGGCGCAGTATAGTATAACGAGCAGCTCGTTAGTATTTTCCTGGCTGACAAAACAGCAGCAGCGGCTACTTCTAGTCTCAGAAGAACATCAGCTAATATGCAGCTAATTAGAGAAGCAACATGGCTCACGCATGTCCTAATAAGGGATCGGTCGCACACGTGTCCTAGTTACATCTTACCTTGGTGACCTTATCCTGGTGATCAATGACAATTCAATACAGGGAAATGTCAGATAGATAATTACACTTCTAATAAAGAAAATCCCTTTTGTGGCTCAAACCAGCTCGAGCCAGGAAACCACATCGCGAAACATCGCCAACAGGGTCCGGAGCGTTGTGTAATACACACTATACATAAACTACTTACAATAATAATTAGTACAGTTTTATAGCAAACTGCACCTGGCCTATTTTTGTTCCGCTAGGGGGGTGGGTGTAGGGGACTAGGGATGGCCATTGATTGGCTACCATCGATGTTATAACACACACAAAAAACACAGGGAAAACATTGATCTTTCATTTACCAATGAACATTCCTGCTCTGTGGCATGCTAAGCTGCCGGCCAATCATAAATGGGGTAGAGGTTTTTGAGGGTGCATTAGTGCGGAGCTAGGCTATGTGGTAGAAAAGCATTGGTTCTAGAGGCCCCTGTATCATAGATGGTGGAGAACCAATGGTTCTAGAAGGCCTTGTACCATAGATGATTGAGAAACAATGGTTCTAAAGGGCCCTGCACCATAGATGGTGGAGAACCAAAGGTTCTAGAGGGCCCTGTACCATAGATGGTATAGAAGCAATGGTTCTAGAGTGCCCTGTACCATAGATCATGGAGAACCAATGGTTCAAGAGGACCCTGTACCATAGATTGTGGAGAAACAATGGTTCCCCACCATCCATGATAAAACTACCTGACACTAACTGTCAGCCATTATTGTTTTACAAACCATGATTTATTGTTGGCACCTTGATCATAGCAGCTCCCCTAGATCAGTGGTTCTCAACCTTGGTCCTCAGGGACCCCCAACAGTGCACATTTTCCAGGTCTCCTCACAGAATCACAGGTGAAATAATCAACTCCACCTGTGATCTTTTAAAATGTTTCAGTGAATAACGAGTGCACCTGCCAGGTGACCTGGAAAACGCGCACTGTTGGGGGTCCTTGAGGACCAAGGAGGAGAACCACTGCCCTAGATGACTGAAGAATGCCATGCATAGAGGTGGTTAGTGGTGGTATCAATGCTGACACTTTAGGGAAATGCGGATACAGATAGGTTCATAGTCAATAGGTCGACACCATATGGTGGACATGCACAAGGTCAGCATGGCACTAACCGACACATGACAAGATCGATATTAGTTTTTTACAATTTATTTTCTTGTTGTTTGAACTACTTTACCATGGGCACCGACTGAGAATGGTAAAGATTGCCGAGCGCTGTGGCTGAGGGGAAGGCATCCTGCCTGAAATAGGACAATTAGTACCCATGAGTACACTGTGGAGCTTATTCTGATCGGAGCGGCCAAACGTGCGTACGTTCGCCATTACCGCACGCTAGCCGTACGCGGCCGTTAGGGTTTAGTCCACCCACAAATCAGCCGCTTACGTACGGGCAGAAATACCGTAGAAGGGGAGTGGCGTACAAATGAGCGTACGGCAACGTACGCGGACGGGCCAGCCCTTGCACTCCGACAACAGGCGTACAACTGAGCGTACGGCGCCGTGTACGGCCGTCTTTCCTCCGTCTCCCCACCGACTTCTTGCGGAGATCTGAGCGTACGCCAGTTTGCACGGACGGGTCCCTATTGTTTTCAATGGAAAACTCAGCTTATGTCACCGCTCGTGAGAGTGAGCGTACGTCCGTGCACGCTGGCATACCCTTCACATATATGGACCTGCAAATCTTGCCTCTCAACTACTAATCTGACAATTGATTATTTAATCTATTTGTTATTCAATTATTGTTTTCTATTAACTCAATTGTCTACCTTAATAAAGACCTAATAAAACTACATTTGAACCCACATTACATGTATATTTGTTATGTTCTAATGTGGCATTTTAATCACTATCTATGTGTCCCCATATTGCTGTTACTTTTAAATCAAGTTATGTTGGTGTTTCTGTATATGTACTAAATTATGTCCGTAATTACTTTGTCCAAAATGTGTAACATGTATACCTACCCTGATGTTATGTGTGATGTTTTAATCGAACAACATTAAACATTCATGCATTTTCACTATGTGTTATTTTACTCAAAAACACACACATTCACACATCAATCATTACCCCTCACCTCAAATTACAAGTATAACTTACAGTACACATCTGTATGTACCTACCCTTACACGCCCTCTAACATATTTATTATTAAAAACACAGGCAATTTGGAACTGTAATCAAACTTTTATTTTATACAAAAATAAAAAGGGGGTGGGATAAATAAAAAATTAAAGGCGGGCCTCCAGAAGGCCAAAAAGGAGCTGGAGGTATACGAGGGTCAGCATGATCTCCCGTATTAGGGCTGCCACCTCCTCCTGCTGCTGTTCAGTGTCTGTAATGAAGGGATAAAACAAAAAATTAATATATAACATACACAAATGTTTGTTGTATTTGTACATAATAAAAAGTTCAGAGTTATGTGTGAAGGCCACATACATTTAGAAACTACATTGAAGATGGGTCTGCTGTAAACACAGTACTAAAAAATAATATGTTAACACACACATACTGTACATAGTAAATAACATTAATTCAATTACTCCTTCATCAATGAATGTATGCTGTATCCCAATTGGTACTTTGGTTTTGGGGGACTCTCCTCTAACCTCACAATTAGCCTGTGCTATTTAAGGGTTATGACATTGTTGTGGCTTAAGCACTCCTTAGTATTTTAAATTTAGGACATTGCTGTACAAATTATAGGCCTACAGCTATGTTTGTAAAGCATGCATCCGCATGGCCTCACACACTATTACCAAAACAATCTCTACATTTAAGTTGCACCAGTGGCAGATTAAGCCTTTGGGGGGCCCGGGGTACTTTAGAGCGGGGGGCCCCCTTGCACTTGTCATTACTGGCCGCACACTGCATGGGCAAATATTATACTGTCAAAACATAGAGTAAAGGCAGAATAAACTTGGTCAATGGTTACCTGCAGGGGATATATATATATATATATATATATATATATATATATATATATATATATATATAGACAGGGGGTTGGCGGCACTCGGAATAATAATAGACCCCATATATATATATATATATATATACACACACCACATGAAAAGCCTGTGTTTGTCCCTCTGCCCCTTACTCTGGAGGAGACCTCACAGTCCTAGTGCTGCCTCTGATTAAAAACCCTCCTATGACTAAGCTGCTGCTGCTGTTCTCCATGGACCTGAGAAGCATGTAATGAGCTCCACCAATCAGAGCTCAGCACAAACTTCTCAGCCTCTGTCCTCTGGTGCAAAGTGTCATGGGACTTAGTCAACTCCCAGAAATGCACTGCACACTTGTGCAATCAGTGTGCCTTGGCTCCCGATGCTCAGCACCATAAATCATTGTCACATTGGCAGATAGGTCAAGCTGCAGCACTACCCCACCCATGCACAAAACATTTAGCTAAAAAAAAAAACACATAACTTAAACATTTTATTTTTAAAAAATACATGACAACCACAGGGGGCCCCTAGCTAGAGGGGGGCCCAGGGGCACTGACCCCTTGCGCCTCCATTATAATCCGGCCCTGTGTTGCACATCATGCTGGGAACTGGAGTTACCCAACACCTGGAGCCACATAACTACCACACCACTAATGTCGGATATCTCATTGGATGTACTGTTATGTCAATTATTCAAGGGGTGAGGCATGGCCACACTCAAAAAAACCACCAAGGGGAGCCTTGTTCCTGGAGAAGGACAGGACACACCTCATGGTCGGCCTGCAGTGATATGTTGCAACTAATGTTGATGTTGGATACACATATGTGGTTGTTGTGATTGTTTATGTGTAGAAATGTGTAGGTCAACATTAGACACATTATATACTTACGGCTACTTGAGCCATCCTGGTCGCCGCTGGTTGGCTGTGCAGTGGTTGGGGGGGTCACGAGCAAGGGGGATGGTCCTGGAGTTTGGACCGAGGTAGTGGGTGTGAGTGGGGAGTGGAGAGGTTTGGGGGTGGGTGGTGGAGAGGTGTAGGGGGGTTGGAAATGGGGTGGGGAGGGGGGGGGGGTTGTGGAGGGGGTGGGGGTTGTGGAGGGGGTGGGGGTTGTGGAGGGGGGGGGGGTTGTGGAGGGGGGGGGGTTGTGGAGGGGGTGGGGGAAGGGGATGGGGAAATTGTGTGGGTCCAAACTGCACCCTGTGTCTCCTCTTCTTCCTCCTCCTCTTCTTCTTCCTCCTCCTCCTCCTCTTCCTCCTCCTCCTCCTCCTCTTCCTCCTCCTCTTCCTCCTCCTCCTCCTCTTCCTCCTCCTCTTCCTCTTCCTCTTCCTCCTCCTCCTCTTCCTCCTCCTCCTCGGCTGCCTGGTCCCGGGCTGCCTGCTCCCGGGCTTCAATGCGTGCCCTTGCCCGTGCTGAAATGTTCATGTTGATGGCATAGAAATCGAAGATTGGGTTTCATAAAAAAGGGGGAAAGAAAAATTCACATTAGTCATGCTCATAACCTTCAAAATTATCATTGCTGTGAAATTTCAGACATTTATCATGCAAACTATTTGATATCCTACACCCAAAAACTGATCAACTACTTAAAACCCCCCCTATACACCCATATACACCCCCATATACACCCATATACACCCCCATATACACCCCCATATACACCCCCATATACACCCATATACCCCCCATATACACCCATATACACCCCCATATACACCCACATACTCAGGGACACATTTATAAAAAGTACAGAAAACATTTGCAAAATAACGCAGGCATACTAGTAAATAAAAACTTACATCGGGCAATATGGCGGCGAAGTGTGCTGAGCAACACTGGCTGCCGCCGGCGCAGGTCCGACCAGCGCCGCTCCAGTTGAGCCAGGCTCCTATCCACGCCGGTCCTGGCAAAAATTAGCCGGCGGGCAGCATTGTATGCCCGCCGCTTTTCCCTATTTGACACATAAGGGCCCCAGGCGGCGGTCCATGACCTCAACCAAGGCCAATAGCTCCTGGGTAGAAAACGCCCTAGCCCTGGTTGAAGTCATGGTGGCAATGGCGCAGTTATTAATTGCAGGTACATATATCACTTTTGGTGCTTGCTGATTGGTGTAAAAAATTGATTGTTTGGTATTAACTTTATTAATCCTTCTTACATTAACAAACTGGATGCGAATAGAAACTTACGCGGACCGTTCCGATATACACACACCACAACCAACAGCATGCATTCAATGAAGAGAGAAGTACTGTATTTACAGTGTGCGGAAAATAATACACGCAACCCTCTACTTATAACTACGCTGCTTAAAGGGGGCACGATACACCGATATGCATGGAGAGGAGTACTGTATATACAGTATTTATTTATTTTTATTTAATTTTTTATTTAATTTTTATTTAATTTATTTAATTTTATTTATTTTTACAGTAGGCGGAAAATAATACACGCAACCCTCTACTTATAACTACGCTGCTTAAAGGGGGCACGATGCACCGATATGCATGGAGAGGAGTACTGTATATACAGTAGGCGGAAAATAATACACGCAACCCTCTACTTATAACTACGCTGCTTAAAGGGGGCACGATGCACCGATATGCATGGAGAGGAGTACTGTATATACAGTAGGCGGAAAATAATACACGCAACCCTCTACTTATAACTACGCTGCTTAAAGGGGGCACGATACACCGATATGCATGGAGAGGAGTACTGTATATACAGTAGGCGGAAAATAATACACGCAACCCTCTACTTATAACTACGCTGCTTAAAGGGGGCACGATACACCGTTATGCATGGAGAGGAGTACTGTATATACAGTAGGCGGAAAATAATACACGCAACCCTCTACTTATAACTACGCTGCTTAAAGGGCCACAATGCAACATGTTGCTGTATGACAATTTCCTACACATTACATATGTAAGGAAAGCATTATAACGTGATGTTTTGAAATGTGACTCACAAAGCATACACGAACTCCAACAGATACCAGCTGACAACACTCGTCATTGGAATGACAGGTGCCCACATTTCACGATGTAGCACAATGCTCCACAACCTGTGTATGTGCATATACAGGTGTTTGATCAGGTGCGTTGAGACCTGCGTAATTTAAGCGGGAATTATCGGCGGGAAATATCGGCGTAAATTTGCATCTAGATTGCGTGGAAAAATATACGCCCCCTTGTTCATGGCGGGAAATTAACATATAAATATTCAGTCAGATGCAGGCCACAATTGCTGCAAACATGTCTGACTCTGACGATTCAGCAGCAGAGGACGCTCTGCAGAGAGCTACAGCACAATCCCTGCTTGATGCACTGAACAAGAGGGAACAGGAGCAGAGAAGGAGGGCCCAAGAGAGGAGTAGCCTGCAAGATCAAGCAGGCCCCTCAGTAACAGGCCCTGGTGAACCTCCACCAGCTCCACAAGGGCCAAGCAACCAGCCAGAACAAGAGGTTGCATCTCTCCAAACAGGTGTGACCCAGCAGGTGCATGGTGAGAGAACTGGGGCCACCAGAAAACGTGCTGCAACATCTAGGGTGAGGACTGAGCAGGATACCACCTCCAAAAAGAGAAACCCTGCATTTGTAGAGGCCGAAATGCGAATTCTAGTGCCCAGGGCACGCGAATGGATTGAATTGGCAACCAGGAAGCCGGGTGCCAGTGCAAGGAGAAACCTTTGGGACAAGATCACAGAGGAAGTGAACCAGGTGTCACCAGTGGTCAGAACTTGGGACGCGGTGAAGAAAAGGTTAGTGTGTTTGTCAGGGCAATTTTTCAGCAGTCTCCAGCAGGAACTGAGGCCCTTATTCTAGTTCACTCTTTCTGCCCAAATATTTCTTAGATGGACAAAACCATGTGCACTGCAGGTGAGGCAGGTGTTACTTGTGCAGAGATAATCAGATTTGGGTGGGGTTTTACACCTGCCTCACCTGCAGTGCACATGGTTTTGTCCATCAAAGAAATATTTGGCCACACATGGCAAAAAAACATAAGATCACCCACACTAGGAAATGTCACGTAGCTAGGGGTACCACATAGTCCCTTTAATTCCGGACACATATTAATTACACAGGTTCTGTGGCTGGCTGACTTCAAGACTCCACTTCACCTAATTTTAAACTGCCACAGAACCTGTGTAAGTAACATGTGTCCGGAATTAAAGGGACTAGGTGGTAACCCTACACGTAGCACAGTGGTGCACATATCTCATGGTGATATTTGTATTTTTAAACTTGTAGGTGGACTGACTTCAAAAGTGCACTGAAGAGGAAGATGACTGACCGGTACAACCACAGCATGTCCACCGGGAGCGGTCCTATGCCTGACCATTTGGAGTATACCCCCCTGGAGCTGGACTCCTGTGACGTGATCGATGTGGGGGAGATCAGGGGGATCTCCAATATGGACAGTGAGCTCCCAGCGGAGGTCTTTGCTGCTGCTTTTGATGGTAAGTCACAGTAATGCATTGTATTTAGAAAGATATTTTTTATTGCGTATGTGATGGTGACATTGTTTTCAATTCTTATCCTAGCAGAAGCAGAAAGTCAGGATGTACCGGCAGCATCTTCCTCTGCAGAGCCACAGGTGGAGCAAGTGGTCCAGCCTCCACCAAGACGTCGCCCCCAGCCCCAGCCACAGGAGACATGGAGTGAGAGCCTGTTGGTGACGCTGGACAGGATCGAGCAGCAAGGGGTGGATGCTGCGATCCGTCAGCAGCAGGTGGCGGATTTTCTGGCGGAGTGGAAGGCCACAAACCAGCTGCAGGTTGAGGCCTTGAACCGCATTAATGAAACTCTGGCGGCTGGCATGCTAAGCATTGGCCAACACCTCAGCCGCCAGAATGAACTTCTTGCGGAGCAGCTGTCCACCGCCAGGTCCCTAAGGGACAATCCCCCATCTGCTGCCCCACCCCAAGCTGCTCCCCAATCTTCCACCTCGGCTGACCCTCCTGTGTCGACTAGGGGAAGACGCCGAAAGCCAGCTGAGCCAAAGGCCCCTGTCCCCAAGGCCCCATCTAAAAGGGGCAAAAAAGGGCCCAAATGAGACCTGGTTCACTTCCTCTGTGGTTGGAGCCCAAAGGTTTAAATTGCACTGGACATCCGCTTCCTGAGTTGCCCATCGATCCATTTGCGTGCCATGGGCATGAAAGTTCGTATTTTGACCTCTACAAATGCAGGATATTTTTTTTGGTGGTGTGTATCTTGCTTAGTATTCACCCTGGTTGTTGCAGTACGTATTCTGGTGTCCCCATTTCTTTCACCATTGCATTTGCAGGGTAACACATGTTTGGAGATATGCAACCTCTTGTTCTGGCTGTTTTATTATTTGTGTGTCTATTTTATTTGTTTATTTGATTTCTCACATTAAAGTGTCAAGCTGTGATGCTGAACAGCAAATACATTTATTTTACAAATTAAATCTAAATTGTGGTATGTGTAATTTCTTGTGTGAAACAAATACTAGATTTATGTGTACTTACTGACCAGGGTATTTTTGAACATTTGTTGAAGTGTGGTCGAAGTTTCCCATGTGTAAGCCTCTCCATGGCCATTCCCATGTTCCTATCCAACTTTTCCCTGCTAATTAGTTTGTGTCAGCACATGTGCAGAGCAACTTAATAGGTGAGAAAGCAGTTTGTGTGCAGGTGAGGTAGCTCCTACAGTAGTAGGTAAAAGCAGGTCCAGAACAATGCTTTCCTCATGGAGTGGGTGAGGCAGACAAACAAGGGTGAAAAGGTACATTTGTGTAGGAATGCATATGTGTCCTCCCTAAAAAAAGATGTGTGAATGGGCCAAACATGATAAATTAGCTTGTGAACAAACATGCATAACTTTTTAAATATATATGATTTGACAGTGTCATAAGCAGATGTAGGAATCCTTTGTTAGAGAGATGAGAGTGCAATAATGTGATTGGTGGCATCTTACATCCAGAGTGTAGTCAAATCCAAATCATAGCAGATGAGATAGTGGTACAGGTCATTATTTTGGGTACTATACAAAGATTGTGTGGAAAATAGTGGTCATGGGCTTCAAACATTGCTGAAACATCCTTTGTAGGTGTTAGATGTGGTTTATGTTATTGTATCCTAAATACAAAACCTATGTTTGTATTAGAGTGAACACGTTGACACATGTCGACTTGTGTAGATTGAGTGTGCTACTGCGTAAAGTCTATGAAAGCACGTAGTGAATGTGTCTGTTTAGCAAATACCTACCTTAGCGTATAAAAAGATTCTTACCTTAAATTAAACAAACCTTTAAATGTGGAGAAGTATAGAAACATAAGCTTCCAATGTGTTTGAGTGCTGTATGTGTGGCTTGCAGGCAGTGAAATCATGGTTTGGAGTTAATAGACTGCAGCATTGCTTATTACATTCAGGTGTATGTGTTTGAGTAGTAATCAGCGTTAATTAGCCAACTCAGGCGCACGCTGGCATGCGGTATCTGTAGGGGTGGTTTGAGCTGGCGGTTGGCGGCCGCCTGTTTGGTGTCCGAAATGAACGGTGCCTTAGTCGATCGTGCGGTAGTAGCACCGCTCATTTTTGGTGCACACCCCCGTGTACGCCCATATTTACGCCCATTTTCCCTCATTATTTCGGCCGCTCCCATCAACACGCCCCTATGCCGCCCCATTACCCGTACACTCGCGTACAGGTTTTTTCGCACGTTGAGACACCGGCCGTAAGCATTGTGGAGTGTTCGCGCCGGCGCATTAGCGTATCTGCACATGCGCAGATCGTGAAAAACCCCGGGACGTACGCGTACGGCCCGGACGCTCCAACCAGAATAAGGCCCATAATGTAATGAAAACTGTTCCACAGAGCTAGCAATCCTTGCAGTAATTATGATGCGGTTGGGTGATCAGCGATGCTATAACTCTGAAGGAGGAAATTGTTCTCCAGATCACAGACAAGCCCGACTCACGGTATTTATTAGTAAAAAGCAGGATATACAGATTACAGATGTGGGAATCCGGGAGATTCCTGGAATGTGGCTCAGACAATGCTGCTGTGTTAGTACATCTCTCTCTCTCTCTCTGCGGTCCCTGGGAAGAGGGGCCTGAGTTGCTGCTGCAGAGGCCTGCAGACTATCACAACTGGGATGGGTGCCACTGTATGACTCTGCAGAAACACAGAGATGATCGAGTAATGGCCCCGCAGGAGTATGCCGGTGACGTGCTGGCCCTCAGAGGGCGCGTTACTGTATACAGTGAGCCATGTACATGTATGAGGTCATAAAGGAATGTTTACAAAGCGGCAACTGTATCCATGGAAGAGAAACACAGGAGTCCTGCGATGGGTCTAAGCTGTAACATGTGGGGGCCGAAGCTCTCCGGCCTTTCCCCACCTGACCGCAGCCGTCTCTCTACTCATCATGTCTGGGTTTAATATTAAATGCAGTCCCGCTGGATCTGCTTTATCCCGTTAATGGGCACCACCAGTAGCGGCTGTACAACAAGGCGGCTGATTAGTGTTCAGCCTTCTTCAATGCTGCAATAGTGCTTATACTGTAAGAGGACAAGACACGTCCCACATACAATGACTGTATAGCAATCATATTAGTGGAGCTATTTATTAACAACTCTGTATATGTCTGACGTACAGGCACCACTATATACTATGAACCATACCCCCTGTAACCAGTATCTCTCCAGCCAACACCAAACACGGTTAGGCCGGTTTCACACAGTCCGGCTTAAAAGCCGTGCCGCCCCTACAGTGTGTGATGGACAGCTCTGTGTCCATTCACACTGGACGGTCACGGCGCGGTCGCCGGGTAGCAGCCGGATCTTGCCTCTGCAGCGTGCGGCTGCCGGGCTGTGGCCATCCCCTCCATGATAAACTAGTGTGTGCTGCACGGCTTCCTGGCCTTACGGGTTTTCGCCATCCGGCAGGAGCCAGAGTGTGTGAAACCAGCCTTATAGCAGGAATAAGGGGACCTGATGTCGGCAGTCATCGTCCAACTGTGCTTTGGGATCTGGGCAATGGATACTGGATGGACAGATGGAGCCGGCCTCTTTCCTGCAGGGGCTGGCGATTCTATCGCCAGCTCTCGCCAGGGGCGCGCACACGAGACGCTTGCACGTGCCCCGTGGCTACGGTGCTTTCACCGCCGCCCCGCCTATCCCTGAAGTTGAGATGGGCTGGGACCTACATCGGCGCTGTCCGGAAACTGGGACACGCGTGCGTGTGAGATGCACGTTCGTCCCAGTCAGATGGAGCGCCTCTGCGCCGGTGATCGCCAGCGCAAGCATGCTCACAATCCCCAGGCAGGAACCAGGGGCACACCCTCTGTATTGGCATATCTGTCTGGTGAGGGTTTGGGGAACACACAACTGGAAACAACTGGGAATGACCTGTATCACATTATCTATCTATCTATCTAGCTCTCATGCGGATAGGATCAGTTGTAATGGAACTCGCAGCCTCCCCAGATCCCTCCCTGCTCCGGTACGCTAAAACAATGCAGGGTTACTAAAGTGCAGTACAAAGCATCTAATCTAAATGTAATATTTCATTAAACCTCTACCCATTGATAAATACAGATCTTATCAGGCAACAAGACCGTACCTGTGTATTATTTAAGTGCAATTATCCGGGAGGATACCTTTCATGTTGCAGAACCAGTTGTTTGGCTTTTACGTAATAATAATGAAGATTATCCAGTTATTGTTCCCAGTTCACAGCTCAAATGATTTACTGGCAATGACTAGAACAGGCAAAATTCACGTGGGGGGTGGTCTGATACGGGTGTGGTATAGGATCCCGACAGTCATTAGCCCGACGTCAGGAACCAGACAGTCATTAGCCCGACGTCGGGATCCCAACTGGCCGGACTCAAACAGCGGGGCGAGTGCAACAAAGCCCCTTGCGGGCTCGCTGTGCTCACCATGCTACGGGCACGGTGGCGAGCGTGGACCCCCACGAGGGAGAATAGCCGGTGGCCATCGGGAACCTGTCTGTCGGTGTTTTAACAGTCGGGATCCCGACGTCGGGTAAATGACTGTCGGAATCCCAACTTTTGGGACCCCGTCCGGCACCCGGCTGATACAAAGGTGCAATCAGGGGTGGGGGGACTGGTGCAAAGTGGACACGCCCTGGGGCTTAATGCAGAGGTACTGTACATGCGCAACTCAGATTTCACACGCAGGGCACTCGCCAATGCTTATGGAGTCATTATCACAGGAGAGGAATCTTCAGATCCTTCTCCCGCAACTTCCATCTGGTTCTGGAAACGGGTAGGGTAAGCGCTAGTAAATAATATGTACAGACAAAAGGTGCCCTTTAGCAGTGGCAGCCCAGTACCATCACATCCCAGGGTCCTGCGTCGGCAGCTGAGAAGAGTTCTGAGGTTTCGGAAGCTCGCTTGTCACAGGATATAACCACGGACAATGGAAAAATAACGTCTTCACGCTAAAGTCCCCTGAGCTGGAAATGATAAACACATTATATTAACCAGATCTGATATTTCCATTAGTCACTCTGCCGCTTGTTTCATTGCATCTTGTCGCTATGTAGCAATGCAGCACACAGACGGTTTCACAATCTCCTCAGCCGTCCAGTGCCCCCAGCTACTCCAACAAGACGTGTTCTTGGCACGGAACCTGCTGCGAGGACGCACGAGGAGAGAGAGCATCAGTTCTGACCCTATCCATGGTCACACATTCAGTTTCTTTTTAATGGAGAACTAAGATATCAGCACTGTTCTGCCCAGGGAAATCCCAGGCGTATATCCTTTCAGAGTCACCATGCATAAAAATACCTGCAAGGCAATAGAACCGCTGACGGCAGAAGTGCTTACGGCGGATACACTGCAAGGGGGGAAAGGTGAATGGTGCAGAAAGCATTGCACTTGGGAGGGGGGTTGTCCCTAGTGGACATCTGCAGTCAGGGCCAGCTCTATCATTAGGCAGCTGCCTAGGGCGCTGGGATCTGGGGGCGCCATAGAGTCTGCCTATCACACAATGGAGATAATTCTGCTTAGCGATTGGCTTAACACCGCCCCCCCCCCCCCCCCAAATCCCCTCGGTACCATGCGAGGGGATGTACGCGAACACAGCCGAAGGGGAGAGAAATTATTCAATGTTAGTCGACCATCGAATAATTTCCTCCTCCTACAGAAATAAAAAATATTTGAGTCCGCCCAAGAAGGGGCAAGTGCTGATGTCACATGACGCCAACTGCCAGCCCTGAGCAGGGAATGCCACGCCTGCATTTTCAAGGGGAACGCCCAGCGTTTCTTAAACGATGATCATAAAATGTTGGGAATTCCCCTACAGTTGCTGCAGAACTACACATCCCAGCATGCCTTGCCACAGTTTTGCTGTTCGTTCATAATAAGACAAGGAAAGGGCACGCTGGCATGTGTAGTTGCACAGCAGCTGGAGTGCCAGATATTACCCACCCCTGCCCTAAAAGGCTGTGGAGTCATTTGTTGAAAACTCCTAAATTTAGAAAACACCTGTAACGCCGTTTATCACGTGGGACTCGTCACCAATATAGAAATTCCAGGGAATGACCAAGTGTAACTACAGAGGCAGACGTAGTGACGAGCAACCACCTCCAGGCACATAGAAGGATCTTATCCTGCAGACTAAACTGCTGTCTGTTCTCGGGTTATCAGTACAAAAAAAAAAAAAGGAACAAACTTCATAATAAATATGAATATTTTGGAACACTTCGCATTGATCCCCAAGCTCATGCGATATGTAAATAAGAAGTGACTGTCTCAGCGGCTGGAAGTAAGGAGCCTGTGGCTGTCTTCATGCTCGGAGTGTGGTCGTAGCCGATACTGATGTGATGAATTAGAACAAATAACGGCCCTGCATAGAATATTCATAGAGACCGCTGGGCATTACGGAGTAGATGTACAAAGCGGCTGGTGTTCGTCAGTTTTACCAGTGGGAATTATAAATAGCAGTAACTAATCCCGCTACAGCCATAAAGACGGACAATGATAATTAGGCATCTACTCATTTGTAGCAATCCTTCAAAGCAGCATTTTTTAATGAGTCTGTTGTTTTCAGACATGTCTAGGTTTCATCAGGAAACAATGTTTATTTCCATTGCCCTTGGTTACATCATAGAGCTGCTTTCTATCATACTGGTTAGCATCACTGCTTCACAGTCTGGTCTAGAGTTCAAGGTGCCATCAGTGTGGAGTTTGTATGTCCTCATTGGCTGCGTCATACACACATATATACTGGGCACAATCAGGGCCCTTCTCCCGCCTTTGCATTTCCTACTCTTATTTAAACAATCGGTACTTATGTATTATCTGGGCTCCCATGTTAAATGCACCCCATTTTTTCATACCCCTACTATCCAACTATGCATGGAGTTGATTTTATATAGTGTGGCGAGCGCAGCGAGCCACCGTGCCCGAAGCGTGGCGAGTGCAGTGAGCCCCACGAGGGGACACGGTCTCATAAGAAAAACGGGAGCCCAGATATTACATAAGTACAAAACTATCTTTTGCCCCATTCTATGTCACCGAATCCCTCAGTTATCTGTCCCTCACCCTCTGGTACTTATTTCAGTGTTGCTTGCTGATGGAGATAACTTTATATTTATTTATTAACAGTTTCTTATATAGCGCATACATATTCCGCAGCGCTTTACAGAGAATATTTGAACATTCACATCAGTCCCTGCCCCAGTGGAGCTTACAATCTATATTCCCTACCACATGTACATGCACACACAGACATTCTAGGGTTAATTTGTTGGGAGCCAATTAGCCTACCAGTATATATATTTTTGGATTATGGGAGGAAACCAGAGCACCCGGAGGAAACCCACGCAAGTACAGGGAGAATATACAAACTCTGCACAGTTAGGCTGGTTTCACACACTCCGGCTCCTGCCGGACGGTGAAATCCCGCACGGCCAGGGAGCCGTGCCGCACACACTAGTTTATCATGGAAGGGATGGCCACAGCCCGGCAGCCGTCCCTTCCAGTGGCGGGATCCGGCTGCAGCCGTGCGGCCGGGCCGTGGCCGTCCCGTGTGAATGGACACAACAGTGTCCATTCACAACTAATATGTGCGGCACGTCTTCCTGGCCGTCCGGCAGGAGCCGGAGTGTGTGAAACCGGCCTTAGGACCATGGTGGGGATAGAACCCAAGACCTCAGCGATGTGATACAGTAATGCTAACCATTACACCATCCGAATGGGATCAGTATGAGATCCCGACGGTCGAAATACCAACACCGGAATACCAACCGTTGCAATGCCAACAAGGGGGGCCATGGATCGGCCCCCCTTGCAGGCTCGCTACGCTCCCACGCAGCGGGCCCGGTGCGTCGCTACGCTCGGCACACCAATTTAATTTTCCCTCCATGGGTGTCGTGGACACCCATAGTAGGACAGAGTGCAGGCATAGCGGCGGTCGCAATTCCGGCGTCGGGATTTTGAGCGCATCCCCTTTATATACCCTATAGATTGTAAGCTTGCAGCAGGACCCTCCTACCACCAAGTCTGTCTGTTGTTACACAGTTTGTTTTATCACTGTCTACAATTGTAAAGTGCAACGGAATCTGCTGCGCTATATAAGAAACTGTAAATAAATAAATATACCCTACACTCGTCCTATACGGTCTTGAATTGTAACTTAAGCGGTGTACAGGCTATATGATTTTTAAGAACGCCATGTATGATAACAATACCATTGTGTATATTGTTCAGTGCGTACCCAGTATATCATTAACGATGCACGCTGCCACGGATCATTATCGATATGCCCATGTTTGACGGCACTGAAGGATATCGTTTATTAAAGTTTACTGCGGGCCATTAATATTTACGCATATCGCACAGTGTGTACAGACCGTTATTGACTCCAGTTTAGCTTATTTAGCTATGTTCTCTGGAATTCGGCGCTGTGGATCCCTTTCAGCGCCATAAAAAGGACAACAATGATACACTATGTAATCATTTCTGCGCTATATAAATTGCTGCTAATGAATGAATGTGCATCAGACTCTATCGGAGGTCGAACGAGTCGCACTTCCCTCCCGGAGCACCTGGCCCCCACCCCGAAGAGGTTACGGTCTGCACACTTCCCTGACACCGCAAGCTGCACCTGATCACTGAGTACAAGTAAGAGTTGGATTCATGAGCAGATATTCTAAACAATGGCCAGAGCTAAAGTGCAGGCAAGGTTCCAAGTAGCTAATTTATTCTGAACAGGATGTCATCCAGATGATATAAATAGCAATGAGAGAACGGCAGCATCTGTATTATATAAATGCATTCCACATGGATGGAGACATTCACCGACGAGTCAGGGTGTGCGCTCTAATCTCCACGCAGAAAAGACCACATACACTCATAAATCAGGCACAGGATACACATTACACCCCAGAGGACAGCTTCTGTCATCCCTCATTGTATCAAACAATATCCCGCCAGCCACTGAGGGACTACAAGTCACAACAAAAACTACCAGACCGAGCACCGTGGCTTCCCCCCTGTATGTCCAATAAGTCAGAAATAAGAAAAGTCATTAAGAATAGGACCTAAGGTGATCCAATATCCAAGACTAATGTAAATTGGCAAAAAATTCTCCTTGAGGTTTGGTGACGTACGGGGAGGCTTCATCATGAAGAACAGTGGAAGATCTTCCGTCGGGTCAAGTTTCTGACATGGTTTTAATGGTTTGGGTTCATAACTTAATAAACAAAGAAAGTAACATAAGTATTTATGCTTTAGTTTCTCATACCTACAGTGTCTAGCTGAGGCCGGGGTCTGGGTCGACCACTAAAGATCGACACGTGTAAAAGGCCGACAGGGTCAAAAGGTCAACACAAGCCATCGGTCCAAAAGAGTTTGTCCCGAATATTGACACAGTCGGCATGGACACTGAAAAAGTGCACACTACTCTATTCTCCCTCCACGCCCTAGTGGAGGGAGGGTATGAAATATCGCCTGTTGGCACGTCGGCTCAAAAAAAAAAAAAGTGAAAAACCCATGTTGAACTTCCCATTGTTGACCTTATGCTTGTGTCCACCTTTTGGCCCTTTCGGGGGCCATTAGTTCAATTTGTATGTCTAAAATACATAGGTGTGTCGATTTTATAATGAGGCTACAACAGCCGGCCCTTTGACACCCACAGCATTTTACACCAAAGAGGTCAGGCAGGAGCTGAAGGGGGCATGACAACACAGCCAGTACAATAAGGGCATGTTCAATTGAAATGCCAAGGCAAGTTTATATAACTAAGCGCAGGAAACCAGCAGTTGGTCCTTGCTGCCGTCTAGAAGGGATACTCAACCCTTCTTAAAGAACAAAAAGAAATTACAAAAGTAGACGGCGCTAATGGACACACTTAATAATCCAATCTTTGTTAAAAATACATATATGTTTTATTATTATTATTTTATCAATCTCTGAATAAAAACAGGGCACCGGCTGGTGAGACCAAATATCAAAACATTACATACAATAGCAAACACATAAAATAATAGCACACTTTTGCAGTACTCTCCAAATGATACCAGTCGCTCACTGAGCAGCTTTTGGCGTTAGTGTGATCTGGCTTATGATCAAAGCAGAAAGAGCTAAATGGCTGTTAGCTTGATTTTTGCATGCAAAGAGTTAGTCATATATTCCTGTCCAGCAAGGGTTAATAATGACAGTTATTTATAGAGGCAGACTGCCTGTTTTTAGCATAGGAAAGAATTCCAATCTGCACTCATTGGGGAAGATGTATTAAGCCTCGTGAAGAGATAAAGTGGAAGGAGATAACGCACCAGCCAATCAGATCCCAACTGTCATATTTCAAACACAGCTGATTGGCTGGTGCGTTATCTCTTCCAAGTTATCTCCACTTTATCTCCAGTTTATCTCTTCTCCATACTTAATACATCTGCCCCATTGGCTCTTATTTAGATAGAGTTAGTACAGTAGCTCAGTCATACACAAACTTGTTAGCATATATTAATGCAGAGAAAGAAGGAGTAGTATACTTATTCTCCTGTAGCTGCGAAAGTGCTGTGTTTTGTAATCCACTTTTTAGGGGTTAGATGCCCATGCCTCAAGCGGGTTCACGGCTGTGCTGTGTCTCCGATAGCGCCAGCCTTGTCTGGAACTCTCTGCTCTGGCTTCCGGGTCTCCCAAACAACGGTGGTTCCTGTGACAGGCACTTGTCGATGACGCGTTTCCCCGCCTAGCAAGATGTCAGAGGCTTCATCTTGCTAGGCTACCTGCAGCCTAACTCTGCTATCCAACCACCTAAACCTGTAACATGCATTCCACGCAGCGATTCTAGACGCCATAGGATGCACACGGATACAAATATTGTTATTTTGATGCATAAAAATGTTACATAATATATCTGCTGTAAAACCTATGATAGACCTACACACATTCCAGCAATGCACCATAACACCAGCGGTAACATTGATAGGGAAGCGTCCTGCATCACACTAGCAGCCAATAAGGAAAGACCTAGAACATGGAGCCTTCCAGGGTCTATCTGTTCTGTAGCAAGTACATTAGATAGAAATCTCTTCAGGCACAGGTTCTCAAACTCGACCCCACGCAGTTCATGTTTTCCAGGTCACCTCTGAATTTAAAAAAATGTGACAGTTGGTGATACACAGTGCAGCTGCCGGGTGACCTGGAAAACAGACAGAGTTTGGCAGCCACTGTCTTCAGACTTATTATTGGATAACGTACTGTATAGGTCAGTCACAAAGATCGACGTACGTTTCAGCAACTGAAGATAATACCCACACAGGGGGGGTGGGGAACGTTTTCCATCAGCCTTGCAGTCAATATAATGCATGAAACACTCCAGGGTTTATACAATATTATAAAGTCTTTCTATAACCTTAAGATATTTCTATTTAATATTCCTGTTGAATAACGTACGTGTGCTAGTTACGAACGCCGACGCACGTTTCACCATCGCACCAGAATACCTACAGTAACACTGGGGGAAGTGATTGGCATCAGGTGTGTAGTTAAAAGAAGAACAGAAAGACAGTACAAAAATTGGGTTGGAATAAACCAGTTTGTAGCCAATCACAGAACTAGAACCTAAGCAGCAGCGCAGAGTATTTCAGCTTAACAAACTTGTTAAACAACATATTTATAAGTTATACATGACTGCTCCTACAGTGATTATACCATCACCTCTGGAAATCAACCAGAGGCATCTCCCTGTCCCAAATAAAAAGGCTGTTTATGTATTCTGTTCAGAGATAAAGGTGGAATGAACTGATACGTAACCTAGATCTGTCATCTACATAGAACACATTAATGGCATCTTTTAAATACCAACAGAAATATGTCTCTTATTAAAATAGAAACACACTGGTGTAAACGCCTTTGTATTCCCCACAGGCCTGACTTTCCTATGAGCTATAGCAGGATGGCCGCCACATACCTCTCATCGCCACAGACACCCGCATCAGGGTGGAACCGTCCCGGAAAGATCGGAAAGTTTATGGTCATCCTATTTTACCTGGTGTTAGGGTGACATGCAAGAGACCAGCAAGATGGGATTCTAAAGAGGTTGTGAAACTACAAATGCCGAATTGCCTATACCTGGATCACACCATCCTGTATGGTTACAGTCCCAATGTCTTGCTCACCTTTCAGACTCTGGTTAAGGGCATTTTGCCAACAATAACTGCATATATGTTTTGAGAAATCCATGTTATTTGCTAACAGACAAACAGCTAGACAGGGCTGCATGGGCACCTTCTAGAATGTAAGCTCGCACGAGCAGGGCCCTCTCTCCTCATGTACTTTTCTTAGAATATACAGTATATATATCTGCCACCCTGATAACTGCTTCAGCGTCCTGTCCCCTTATGCAACTATCCTTATTTACCATGTACTTGTCTTAAATTTAAAAAAAGAAAAAGTATACAGCGCTAGGTTTTGATTGAATGAAAAAGCTAACAATTAACTAATTGAGTACATTTATTAAATAATAATAGACATAACAATTAAATTATTTAGAGAATTCTCTTAAAAAATGAATAATGAAAAATCAATAAAAAATGGGAATTTGTTGAAAACAATCTTTGCTAACAGAGCTGGAGCAACCTATGCTAGCAAAGACTGTTTTTAACAAATTCCCATTTTTTATTGATTTTTCATTATTAATTTGTATTCTCCATTTTTTAAGAGAATTCTATAAATATTTTAATTGTTATGTCTATTATATACTAAATGTACTCAATTGGTTAATTTTGTTAGCTTTTTCATTCAGTCAAACCCTAGCGCTGTATACTTTTTCTCTTTTTTATTTACTCAATACAGGGAGCCTTACACACATTCTTATGCAGCAGCTTTAACTGTACCTGTGGTTTCTTGTTTTTTTTCCAATTGTTTCCCTTACTTGTCTTAAATTGTCTTGTACTGTAATTTGTTATTTGTTTTATTTCCTAATTTTTGTATTGTTAGGCATTGCGGCACCCTTGTGATGCAATATAAATACACAATAATAATAATAATAATAATAATGTGACAGGAGCAGTGACAGCATGACGTCAGACAGAGTTATATAATGGGAGTAGCAGCATCACAGAGATGAGTGATGTGTCAGTGAGGACAGGGCTGCATGTGATAGGGGTGAGGAGGCGAATGGAGGCAGCAGGAAGCCACAGACTGAGAGTTATATAGTGGGAGGAGCAGGGTCCCCAGCAGCACATAGTATATCAGGAGATGAGGGATGTGTTCGTGAGGACTGGGCTGCATGTGACTGGGCCGAGGAGGGGAATGGAGGCAGCAGGAAGCCACAGTCTGAGAGTTATATAGTGGGAGGAGCAGGGTCCCCAGCAGCACAGACTAAATATCTAAGGTTACAATCAAACAGAACCACAGGAAAGCAATGGTGTCAAATAAATACCTATATGAAGTAAAGCTAAACTAAACGTGCTACACATTGATTGACTTGTTAACAGTCCCCCTCCATAGTAGCCATGTTCATTAATCAATACTGCTCCCCAGCACATATTGTGGTATAGTGCCCGGTGAAAGAGGTCTGATGTTTTTTTCCCTAAATTATAAGCTGGTCACTACAGGACTTATAAGCTGGTCACTACAGGACACTTCAACCTTTCATTGCTCAACTATTTTATGAAATAAAATAAGTGTGCTTGGTCCCTGTTACCACACACATTACGCATGAGTAGAAATCTGTCCCTGGCTATAAACATTCATTGCGGTTACTTACGCGCACCCACATATCACTAGCAAATAATAATAATTCTTTGACACGCTTACATAATAACATAAGTGTATTCTAGATCATTCTCTGCTACTGGCACAATACAAATTATGACTAATGAGTGCTAGAGTCTGATTGGCTGGCGTAGGATAACCGGGTCAGTGTACAGGAAAGTCTCTGTAAGGAAGGCGCGCACCACATTACGGGTTATAATAAGTTAACTTGCTTTATTAATCCGTCCGATGCAATATTTGTTCGTTGGCGGTCATCCACACATACGGCATCTGGCTTAGCGGAGCTTCATGGACCAACACAACGTACAACCTCTCACACTAGGGCACAATTCATTGGGTTTTCCAGGTTGGTTCGGAAGCGATCCAGGAACATGGAGGCCAGTTCATCGTTGACCAGCCGCCCGTCACTGGACAAGGTAACATTCAGCAGCTGCTTCTGACAGACCTGTGGGTTACCGTCCTCATCTGCCGACACGGCCAGCTCCGTCCGGGACCGCCCAACGGCCAGGATACAGGACTGCGGAGGGTTTATCACCGCACTGAATGCAGTGACCCCAAACATGCCCAGGTTAGAGATGCTGTGACCGGTGTACGGATGAAAGAGAAAGAATACAAAACGATTTCATTATAATATACACAGTATAAAGTCAGCTGACAGATCACATACATTTAGGGAGGTGCAGTTTCAGATAACGCCTGTGAGGCTTATAAGGGTAATTCGTGACATCTTTACGTTAAACCACAGAAGCCAATTAGACATTTTGGAGTAAATTTACTAAAGCAGCTCGAAGAGAAACATTTGGATGTTTCCTATAGCAACCAACCAGATTCTGTCGTTTGTGTCACTTCCATACTGTAATTAATGTCCAATGGCTGCATATGCACCTATAATAAATGTACCCTTTATCTGCAACTCTGGGAACAGAGTTCTTTACAAATTCCTGTATGTGCATTTATTCATCTATGTAGTATTAGTGTGGGTGGCACTAACGTGGCATCGCTAAATACTGGATGTTCCGTTGTGCACCAAGAAGGGGTGAATAATAAAATGAAGTTGCTGCTAGTAACTGTACCCAGGATACCCCCCCCCTTCACTACGGGCCACGAGAGGTTCGGACTACACTACACAAGTGATAAATGCCCCTCACTCTCGCCAATGTTGATCAATATGACAGACTTGTGGTCTTGTGTCCCTCAGTGATGGTGACATCACTAGTAAGCCAGGTGAAAAATGTAGGCTGCGATTTTGGGGGTTTAACTTCCACGTAACCTAATTATCTGCCTCTGTTGTGTGGGGGCGATGGGCGCCATCTAGTAAATCGGTGTAGCCGACACATCCGCGTATACCTGAAGGATCCTCCCTGATACTCCTCCGGTAGGAGTTTTCCATTCCTCGCTTTCTGGGCCAAAACCTGCGGAGAGGAAAAAAACCAAGCAGTGACTTTGTACTCAAGTTTCCACTGTACTGGCTTCAGCAAATTGTGGTTCCCAGCAGATGTGACCCCTAGGGTAGGGCACGCAGGGACCAGGGACGTTCAGTCAGTGGAGCTAGTGCTTCCTCTGACCCACATCCCTGTACACAGCCGCCACTGTACATCATTGGCTGGGATTTGTAGTTCCGCAGCCAAACGTGCCAAATATGTGCGGGTCTCATCCCCTCTGCCTGTGCGGACACATAGCAAGATAGAGGCTACAACTACAGGAGGGCACTGTGTTACTAGTTACAGAGCCTATAACCGTGATGGCTAACCTTGACACTCCAGCTGTTGTTGAACTACACATCCCAGCATGCCATGCTACAGTTTTATCATTTGGCCATGCTGGTGCAGGGCATGCTGGGATGTGTAGTTCAACAACAGCTGGAGTGTCCAGGTTAGCCATCACTGGCCTATAATGTCCTGTCACTGCATATGTGGAGAATGCAGAACATGGGAGAGGTTTGTCAGCTGCTGGCACCTGGTGCGGATGAAGCTCTGAGCTCTGGGACGCAGTCAGGCTGCTACATCTGTTGCACACGCTGCTGCTAAAAGAGCGGGAAGATCATGCTGCTAACAGCTCCCCTGCTGACAGGGTCCCCACCTCTCAGCAGCAGCACTCATCACCGCGGCTTCCTTCTACATGACTACATGGAGCGCCAGATGTGAGTGCAGCTACAGAAACAGGGGGCTACCACACTGTGTACATGGTGGGAGTCTGAGTCACAGGGAAGAGGTTCCAAGTCTTAGGCACTAGGGGGGTTAGGTTTAGGCACTAGTGAATGGGGGGGGGGGGGTTTAGGTACGGGTGGAGGGGGGGGGTTAGGTTTAGGCCCTAGTGGAGGGGGAGGCGGGGAGGTTTAGGCACTAGTGGAGGGGGAGGGGGGGGAGGTTTAGGCACTAGTGGAGGGGGAGGGGGGGAGGTTTAGGCACTAGTGGAGGGGGAGGGGGGGAGGTTTAGGCACTAGTGGAGGGGGAGGGGGGGAGGTTTAGGCACTAGTGGAGGGGGGTAGGTTTAGGAACTAGTGGAGGGGGGGTAGGTTTAGGCACTAGTGGAGGGGGGGTAGGTTTAGGCACTAGTGAAGGGGGGGTTAGGTTTAGGCACTAGTGAAGGGGGGGTTAGGTGTAGGCACCAGTGGAAGGGGGGGGGTTAGGTGTAGGCACTAGTGGAGGGGGTAGGTTTGGGCACTAGTGGAGGGGGTTAGGTGTAGGCACCAGTGGAGGGGGTTAGGTGTAGGCACCAGTGGAGGGGAGGGTGGGTTAGGTGTAGGCAGTAGTGGAGGGGGGGGGGGATAATAAGGTTTAGGCACTAGGTAAGCTTACTTAGAGACCTGTTGGGATTCCCCTGCATCAGGAGGCCGGGGTCGATCCTTTGACCACCAACATCCTGTGTGTGTTTGTGAGGGGCGGGGGGGGGGTTAATAAGCATTCTCCTTAATAAACGCTCACTAGGTTTAGGCACGGGTGGAGGGGGGGGTTAGGTTTAGGCACTAGTGGAGGGGGAGGCGGGGAGGTTTAGGCACTAGTGGAGGGGGAGGGGGGGAGGTTTAGGCACTAGGGGAGGGGGGGAGGTTTAGGCACTAGTGGAGGGGGAGAGGTTTAGGCAATAGTGGAGGGGGAGGGGGGGAGGTTTAGGCACTAGTGGAGGGGGGTAGGTTTAGGCACTAGTGGAGGGGGGGTAGGTTTAGGCACTAGTGGAGGGGGGTAGGTTTAGGCACTAGTGGAGGGGGGGTAGGTGTAGGCACTAGTGGAGGGGGGGTAGGTGTAGGCACTAGTGGAGGGGGGTAGGTTTAGGCACTAGTGGAGGGGGTTAGGTGTAGGCACCAGTGGAGGGGAGGGTGGGTTAGGTGTAGGCAGTAGTGGAGGGGGGGGGATAATAAGGTTTAGGCACTAGGTAAGCTTACTTAGAGACCTGTTGGGATTCCCCTGCATCAGGAGGCCGGGGTCGATCCTTTGACCACCAACATCCTGTGTGTGTTTGTGAGGGGCGGGGGGGGGGGGGTAATAAGCATTCTCCTTAATAAACGCTCACTTGGCCAAGGGTACTCACCAATTACATACACAGGGGGGTATGCAATCTGGGATCACGGCTGTCGATCCCTGCCGACAGCCGTGATCCTGGCCCGTTTGCGGTCTGATCGACCGCAGAACGACAGGCGGGATTCAATGTCCCGCCTGCCGCTCTTCGCAAAGTGGGCGTGGCCGCAAAAACGGCCGTGGATTAGCGATCTGCTGCCTGGATTGCGACAATCCACGGTCGTTATCGGCAGAATGGGCCCGTCAGCTTCTGTAGTCGGGCCCGTTCTGCCGTGATCCCGCATCAATGCTGTCGCTAAAGACAGCACTAAATAGGGAGTCGCCGCTATTTCCCACGTCAGAAATAGCGGCGGCACATTGCATACCCCCATAGTATCTACAACAGCTTAGACAGACACCTATTACTTGTGTAATCTATTTGTAAACATTCATTAACAATGGCGATCAGTATAATACCAGATGTACTGGGAGCAGCAATGTGGTGCCAAGCCGTGACTGAGGAACATCCTCTGTACGATCGGGTCTAATGCAAAGATAATAGCGGTTATTAAGGAGAGGGTCAGGATTATGGTAACATCCAGTCCGGCAATGATTGCATAAATCAGCGTTCAGATGGTTTGCGTTGATTGATTGGTACATATGGTGATAAAACCAGGAACCACCACAGCCAACTTTGCAATAAGGCAGCAGAACCAGGTTACTATCTGTAGGCGGAAAGGTTTTAGCACCCAGTTATAATATAACAGCGTCACTGGACGCGGGCGCTCTGTACAAGCCGCATTGCGGTCTTTTGCGGCTGTCCTCGGAGCAGGGTGTAATTTTTGGCATACCTTCTTAGGCCTAATAATATGAGCGTGTTTCTTTATCACAACGTGATGCACATATTACAGTGGATAATTGGCGTTTCATGGCTGGCATCCATTCCGGTCATGTTCCTGACTTATGACTGACTAATCCTATATCTTGGGGAGAGTATTGGATCACCACGTGCCTGCGGGAACACCCAGATCCCCACAAATATCACTTTACAGGGAACACCTCCCGCTACTCCCATGCAAAGCCATCCCATAGTTAGATCAGGAGTCCGGGAACCACATTAGGAAGGGGGGTGCTGCAAACACAGGGGGTCTTTCATTGCCGTCTCGTGGATGCGGTGCCAAGTAAGAGGACGCTTATTTAATTTATCACCCAATACGGGGCTCAGACAATGGAGCATTTATGTGATTTGATAAGTCACAAGTTCTTTCTGTAAAAACTGAAACATTATTTAGTTTTGTGAAGATTCATTTTTTACTATTTTTTGGGGGGGTTCTACAAAACTTTAAAGTTTCCCACATAGGGAGAAAAACAGAACATAGCATTTACATTTGTTTTGGCGGCTCATCACTTGCGGATTTTCTATACGCCGGCGAGGTGCCTGGTGCCGTGGGTAGCATTTCTTTACGTTTTGCAAAGGAGTTGCTTTACGTACATATACCAGTCAGTTTGCTGCAGGCACCAGGGTGCAACGTTAAGTGCGCACATACAAAAGTTGGAGCACAGCGGAACCTCCCACCCAAAAAGCTGCGGCGGCCTTTCCTATACGGGCTATAAGCCGCATACATATGTACAAACTAACCAGCGATGTCATTTTCTCAATCCCAGTTTTATTCATAAAATAAGACACATGCTGTGACCAAGTCAGACACGATTCTAGTCACATGGGACCTGGAGCACTAAGCGGGGCTACGTGTCGTGCCTGAAGCAACAGAAGGAGAGGACGCATCACTTATATTACATACGCCGGTGACACCTAGGGAAACAGAGTCATCTGCAGACTGTGGGGCGATTCCAAGGATTGTTTCACTATACATCACAATGTTAATACAAGAAGCGATATCGCTTATTATATTACCTAGTGTGTATGCTCTGCCTGATAAACAATGCGCACTCCAGCCGGTCGTTAACAACCTGTCCCATCTTATGTGCATGTACAGACGAGGGAGTGTCTCGATAACGAGGGGCAGCTCCCACTACGCCCTCCCCCGCTCTCAGCCACAACCCCTGTCTGTCCACCATCCATGCTCAAGGTTGACTATCGTTATCAAGGCAGCAGGGGGGCCGAGTGATGTCCCTGAACGATATCGATAACCTACATCGTTCAGTTTGTATGCACTATAATAATTCATGGGTCTTCAACCTATGGCCCTCCAGATGTTGTGAAACTACATGTTCCATCATGCATTGCCACATTTTTTCCTATAAGAGCATGCCAAAACTGTCAGGGTATGCTGAGACATGTAGTTTCACAACATCTGGAGGGCCACAGGTTGAAGACATGTGCACTATATAGTTCCCCCATGAGCTCAGACGATATCATTCCATAGTGCAGGACACATGCTAAGGGTCCCTGAGCCTAAAGGTGCCCACACACTAGAAAGATCTGCGATCATAAGATGTGCACATAAACTAGCCTTCAAATCTTTTGCCTATCCTGGACAACAGATATCAGGCCAGCGCACATTTTTACCAAAGAATTTTCTTAAGATCCCGTGTGCGTTCCTATGGATCTTTTGTTAAATCTTCTGATCTTTCATGCAGCACGTAAGATCAGAAGATTTAGCAAAAGATCCACGGGAGCGCGCATCGGACCAAAATCGGCTGATATATTGGCTGATTTATCGGAAATCAGCCAAAAAATCGTTCTTGTGTGTGGGCACCTTAAGTGTTAGGGACCAACTGGTTGCCGTAGGTGGACCCATATTTTTGGCCAAAATGATGTTACGTGCCTCAAATTACATTGCAGACTCCTATAATACTAATTAGCAATGCTGCGTATTTTCTCTGTTTATCTGCCACGACTGCAGAGCACCTGTTCCCTATTCTGGAACCTGAGCACAGAGCAAATGACTCATTGGGATGAATGAAATCCGGGAACAGGTAGTAGCACCGCAGCCACAGAGAGTCCATGCTGGGGTGTGGATGGAGGAACGCAGCAAGCAGCGCGGGCTGCCTGAACATGCCCTTGCATGGCATCAGGGATAACGCCCATTTCAGGAGGCAGAGATTGCACCCTTGTACTACAGCCAAGAACACAGTCATGAGATAGAGACGCGCCCTCCTCTAGGTGAGGGTTTGGCTGCTGGTTACAGTCTAGCACAGTTACACAAGCGCCCTGTCAGTGACTTCTGAGCACACAGACATCGGTACAACTGTACGGTTACATCACGGAACACACACACCGCCCCATACATCCCACAGCTGTCAGGAGGCTCCACAAATTATATAGCAACCCACGTTCTGTATGCTTTGTCTAATACAATTACAATAAAGGGTCAGCCTGCACGGTTGCTATGGGTTACAACACCGTTTCCTTGTGTCAGGTCTCCTATAGTAATTCACACACCATGGCTCTGAAGGCAGAAGGGGAACTACAAGGTCCAGCACACCTGGTCCCCAGTGTGGTTCCCCATCCGCTGCAGAGGCACAGACTGCGTTCCTATATCCTCCAGCTCACGGTATAGAAAAGGGAAGCGTTCTGATGATTTATCCAGGGGCGAGGACTGTGACGCATCGCAGGGTGTGTGATAAAGTAGGGCAGGGGGGAACCGGTGACATCATGGAGGGGGTCTGTATGGCGTGCGGGGGAGGAAGGTGGGGATAGGAAAAAAAGAATGACGAGGGACGAGGAAGAGACCTAAAATATAGCTTCAAAAAATAGAAAGTTACAAAATGTAATATTCTGACTCAGAAATAAGTGATAAGGAAGTAATTTGTGGTGGAGACGGCTCTTCCTCATTTTACATTTCTTTCATATGCAGCGTCGGATGGTGAAAAGGATGGGGGGGGGGGGCACTAAATACAAATGTAGAAATAAGGGGCCTCAAGTTACAGAGTGTGGTTACAGCAGAAACAAGTGGGGCAGACAGAGGAACATAAGACATGTCAGGCAGCCCTGTAACCCACCTGTTCATCACTGTGTAACCTTGTACCGAGGCTGCTTTCCCTACCTGCCGCCACATGTCCTGCCCATCCCTGCCAGGCTCATTTCCTGCCTGTACCTCATGTCTCCTGTGTCTGCCACTCCTAGATTGTAAGCTCCTTGGAGCAGGGCCCTCTTCCCTCCTGTTCTCTTCTCTCGCACATCCATTACATCCCTCTCCGACCGTCTATACCTTCAGCTTTCACTCTGCATTAACATGATTGCTGGGCTCTGATCACTTGCAGCCAAGCAAACAGTGCTGAATCGGGCCCTACAGATTGCTCTTTATTTTTCTCCAAATCAGCTGGTATACAGCATGTAACCCCCCCTCCCCCCCTTCCCAATCTTCATGAGATGATAATGCAAACAAAAAATAACTTAAGATTTCAGGCCAAATTAAACTCTGTATCACGAGGGATTTCTTTGCGGAACAGAGGAATCCAGAAAAGAATCGCGCACAGTTTTCTATACAGAATTCGTTCCCATTATGTCACGGTTTAAAAATAACCAGTAAACAGGAAAAACAACCCGCGCCACTAGGGATAAATCAGAAGCAAAGCAGAGAAAGAGGAGCGAATCTGCACTTGGGCATAACCGTGCTGCACTACAGGTGGGGCAGATGGAACCCAGTGACCTCATGCTTACTCCAATCAGTCCCTAAATAGGGCAAGTTCTTCGTACAGAGCCAACAGTCTTATATGTGACTTGTACGCAATGATCCCTATGTATTGCATCTGTATGCCACCGTGCCAATTACAGTCACAGCCCTCTCCGGAATGCATGGCCCAAGTAGGTACTTAAAACCCCAGCAGAACGAACCATCTGAGCTGGTGATCTGTACAACACACAATGCTTCAAGGGCATGCTGGGAGCTGTAGTGCAGTAACACCTCAAGCACAACAGTTCTCACAATTTTCTGACATAACTTGGATTAGTGGCGGACAGTGTGGATGGCGTTTCCAGAAATAACCCTCCATCTAATGACATAAGAGGGTGTACAGTAAGGATCAGGGACCTGCCCTGGATGATGCTTGGAATTTCCGGGCTGCACCCTGGTCCGCAAGTCCTCAACACCTGCTATAAAAACCTCTATTTTTATTAAAATTAGTCTTTGCAAAATCACAGATGCGTATAACAAACAATTAAAATGATATGCAGCATGCCTATTTTCTGTGTGTGACTGTGGCTGTACAGTATCTGTATAAGAATTGCTGCATTACAGTGTTTGGCTGGAAAACACTGTAGAATAACATTTTGTATGCAGATACAGTCACTATTGCATGCAGAATATAGGCATGCCATATATTAATTTTATCAGCAGAAGCTGCTTGTGTGTACTATTCGCTCCATTTCGCAAGGGGGCTAGCTGTATGTGGACATATCTGTACATCATCATGTTGGGTCTTAGGCACTGTTAAGCAGCTGTAACGCTCTTTGGGACCAGAGGCCAACCTTATCTCACCTTTGCAGTCTCTGCAATTTCCTGAATTCCCTTGCTGCTGGCTTCTCTTATAATTGGAGTGATTAGGCCTCGGTCAGTTGCCACGGCGATAGATATGTCAATGGAGTCCAATTGGTTAGGCCCTTCACCGTTCCAAGTGACGTTTACAACAGGCATTTGCTGTGGGTGGGAAAAAAAATACATATCTATTTATATCGATCCCTTCAGGGAATCCTGCTCATCACACGGACAAAACACACTGATTATATATATAGATCTCTATCTCTCTATTACACATACATACATATATATACTGGTTTATACAACAAGATGGCTGCCCTCTTGTTGTAGAAGTGTCATGTGCTCTTCAAATTACAGAAACCGAACAATGGCAGCATACCAGCCAGAAGCCCTAGTCCAAACACAAGTGGGTGCAAGGAACAGAACCAGGGCGCGCCGTAGGGGGCAAGGGACAGCGCCACTGCGCACCATAAGGGGAGGGGGGGGCAAGAGCTTACATAACAGACATTACAGTAGTTTATACACGTATTTGTATTGCAGAGACATTACGCAGGAAGCAGCCGGTGTATCACAGAGGGTCCCGCTTCCTCTAACACAAAGCGCAGCAGAAGGGTAAATCCCTGGCTGTAGCGTCTGTGATACTGTAACAGGAGAGGGATACAGCCTTGCTTACACAGAGCCAGCGACTGGAACAAAAGAGCAAGTCAACTGGAACTCCCCAAAGATTAACTTTTAGAAATTAAAACAATGGCAGAAGGAATACATTGGATTCCTGTAGACTGTGAAATGCCCCGTGTCAGTGCAATGCATTTTCCCATCCACTACACACGGCGGAGGAGCCGCGCTGTCCTGGCTCACATTAGCCGGCTTCAAGCGGAGAGGTGGGGGCTGGAGCGGCTGTACACAGACACAGAGATGCTGCAATCCCCCCGAGGGCAGCCACCTGCGGCCATACTACAACTCACATTCCTCTACATGGCTCATGACCCCGTCTTGGGGTGACGCTGGTAACTGGCAACATATATGGTGGGGTTTCTGGCAGTAACATATTATAGAGGAGTGTACAGGAATGGAGGAAATCGGTTCTTTCTTGTGGCTATATTGGGTTATATGCAGAGCTTAACGTATATGTCCATTTGCGGAGCATGCTCCGTAGCTCGACATGCAAATGAATGTAAGCGCAGCCAACAGCACACATCTATCTCAGGAAAGGACTAGAACCGTAACGCCTGTCTGTCTCTGATGGACTGCTCACAAGTGCGGGCACCTTCAGCATCAGTGGCCCCTGTTAGGCTAGGGGCCCCAGTACCATGCCTACTCTGCTCTTGGTTCATACTCTCCAATGAGCGTCCTGCTTGGTGTCACCAAACTTAGGACGTGATCCAAACCCTGGTTGGGGTGACAGAGCGCCTCCCTGATGGGGTCCCTGGGGAGCTGCTGTATCATCCCTGTGGGCATACGGATCAATGGCGAGCGATGGGACTTTAGGCTACAGGTGTCATCAGTGACTGGCTCCCGCCTTGTTGGGGCCACCAGGGCTCAGCACCCACCTGTGCTACCCCTGGTATTCTCAAGGCCAATTTGGGTGACTCGGCTAAAATAAGAAAACTGAATTGGGACGTAATGGGAAAGAGGTGCCAGGTAGGGCTGGTGCCCCCTACTTCACCACTGTAGTGCCACTTCTCGATCATGGTGGCCGGTGCACTTTAAACATCGGGGATGACAGGTTAATAATTAGGAAGGCACGGTTCTGGAAGGGAGGGGGGTTAAGTAACGCAATGTGATGTAATACACGAACGTGAAGCAACACATGATTAGGGCTCCTGCCAAGGCACCAGGTATTGCAGCCGGCACTCTGCTGTCAGAGGGCACTGGCGTCAGTATGGCACAGCTAATCACCTGCCACAGGGTGCAACTCCCAATTACTGTACACCCCTCTCTAAGTCCTGATTACTCATCAGCTCTCAGCAGGAGATCACCGCAACATCGAATAACTTCAGGGATGATCTACTAGATAATACGTAAAGTACGTAACCAGACCGATTGATCGTTAGGTAGGAATTGTATTTTATTGGTCAATAGTTGCATAAGATTATGGGTGTGGTTGCAAAAATGGGAAAAACAAAAAGGTTGCGAGGTTTAATACTGTAAGGCAGTGCCACCGGCAACGCCTGTCGATCCGCAGCGGGGGCACAGAAGCAAACTTGGCAATGCAAAACACAGACCAGAGCATGGGATGTAATGCACTTACTTTGAGGGTTACCGCTGTGGCCTTGATGACAAAATCATTCACGGAGACTTTAATGTTATCTGAAGGGCAGAAAACAGACAATGAGGAGAGGAGTTCATGGCATGAACGGTCTCTATTATACAGCGTATATTATTATTATTGTAGTTTATTTATATGGGGCCACAAGGGTTCCGCAGTGCACAGTACGTGTAAATACAGCCAACGCAGAGTCACGTGCGTTTCAATCGCAATGGAAGTAGGTTAGTGTGCAATACATGTAGGACATGTACATAGTATATAGACATTGCTACATTATGGTTATGCTAGTGAAATAAGCATTAGGGTCGCCAAAACTGAGAGCTAGGTGCCGTTGTAGGGAGTATGGAGCAGGAGGGCCCTGCTTGTAAGAGCTTCAATTATAAAGCCGAGGATACTGACGAGGGGGGGGGGTCAACTTCCTAACTAAGTACAATAACTTCACAACGAGCTACTGGTTGGCTACAGGAGCCAGCAGGATTTGTCACACCTGCAATTAAATAAGCAAGTGTCAATCAAGTCACCGTGTAGGGTGTTCCCACTAATTCGCTGTAAACCACATTACTGCTTTTATGACTATTAGCACCTAGAATCTCCCGTAATTTATCTGGGGAGGTCAAGCTTCTAGCCACGCGAATCCGGCTCTATGGAACTCACTTTCCCACACAGTTCAGGAGACCCCCATTCTAGAATCCTTCTAAAACAGATTCAAGACTTTCCTGTTTACTGAAGCCTTTCCTTTATAGAGGGAGGGAGTTCCAGAGAAGTGGGACAGCACGGGAGGAGTCTGGGCGACAGGAGTGTGAGGAAGGGGACCATTGCAGAGACAGATAGGCTGATTTTGTGGTACGCAGTCCAACGCTACACTTTACAGGCATATCTGCAGTGATCAACCCAGTTAATCTAATTTGATATTTTTTTGGTAGTTGACTGATTCTAGTATTATTAGATTTGATTATTTGTGCAACCTCTTTCTTGTCACTGGTTATTTTATTAGCAGAGTTCCCATCTCAACCCTCCAGCATTCTGAGGGATGCAGCGGTGCAGAGAGTGCAAAACTTTGCGAGGTCCCATTCGTTCATGTACCCAGGCTTACGTTAACTTTGCTACAAACAACACTTAATTTGTCATAATACCAATCTTCTATTGTTCACTTCAGAGGTAAATGGGGCAGACTACAGAGACTAAGGCAGCAAAATTACCCATGTATCTGTGCGCTGCATGCAAAAGAAAGCCAGTATTTTCCCTGCATGTCGTTTTCACCCCTTGCAACGCAATGGGTTGCCCAGGTGCACGTAGTACCAGCAAAAACAAATACCTATAACTGATCAAAAATGGGCATAAACAGAAGCCTTTAATCTCCAATCTGGACAGGAAGGGGCATTGGTGCATTTACACTACACGGATTTATCATCTGACACCGCACGTGCTGCGCCCCCTCCTACTCCCTACCAAGGAGACCCAGCTGCCGGTGACCAGCGTGTGGGAAATGTTTTTTATTTAGTAGCTGTCAGGCTGAGCCAGTGACCTCTTTCAGATCCATGATAAAATGACTGTAAATACATAAAGGCCTCAATAATTTTCACAGAACGCAAAGGGTTAAAGATTTAATAGGGCGGCTTCACTTAGATCCAGTTGGCATAGGAAAATTCGGAGGCTGGTGGAAAATGATCACTAATTAAGCCTCCCTTGAGGAACGATGACATTTAACAGTGGCAATTTCACTCGGATGCAAACTGGCATGCTCTTTGAGTTAATGTTGGTGTAACTCTTCGTTCCAGAACAAGGATAGCACTCCATATCCGCAGTCCGATTTCTAACTCTACCGTCCTGTACCAGCGACCTCTGACCCAGAACTTCGTCTTTGTCTGAGGCACGATAACCAAATGCAGGGTGCATTAGCGCTTAAACCGTCCATTAACAATGAGGCCGGCCGCTGAGCACGACTCGCCGGATTATAGAAACCAAATACAAAAAAAAAAGACTAACCTATTTTTCCTAATCTGATGGCTTTTAATGGAAATCTAAAAATATTTCTGTGCACATCTATATTAGCTTAACCCTTTCGTCATAGTTGCCCAATGAATGTAGAAGTCGCTTTGAAAGTCGGCGATTGCAATATTTACTTCCGCAAATAAATGACTGTATAAGTTCTGCATTGCTGCAGAAGAATTCAGTGCGGATTGCTACAAATGATAAAAATGCTGCACGACATCCATACAGTATTCTGGAGTCATATTTCGGACCACCGGCTCTCGTTACGCGGGTCAAGCACTAGAGAACAGAAGCAGAGCTGTGGTCACTGGGAACTGAACCGAAGCAGAGCTGTGGTCACTGGGAACTCCTTGGATTTATACTGGTTGGCGGATTTCAATATAAACGGGATTTCCCCTTCAAATGGCTGCATTTTATTGGTTGGTACAAGCCCACGACTTTCTAAGTACAGGACTGTCTGGCTTCCTGTTGTGGTTTGCAGCCAGCAGTTTGATCACTGGGCAGAGCTGTTTACTGTGGTTGCCCCGAGATACCACACAGAGCTACTTAGTAAATAAGACCTATACAGCACAAAAGGAACTTTGTTATAGCATAAAACAAGCAACAAAACACTATTCTGAGCGATAGCACAAATACAAGGCTGGGAAGCAAAGGAGGAAACTGTAAAAGATAATGTTGTGTACTTAGTAATAATCACAAGGCGAGTGCGTCAATATAGTAAAGGCAAAGTACTGTATTAACCATTGTCAGTGGCCAGAAAAGCCAAATAAGATAAACTTTCTTTTAGCAATGCTAATGGGTAATCGTTAAGTAGAGCTTCTGCCGCGGAGTTTGACGCGTTTGGGCTCAGCGGGACGAGCAGCTATGATGTTGGGTTGGGGGGCTGCATGTTTATTTTATTCAGAATATTCCATATAGACATAAGTATGATGTCCGTGGCCTCCAGAACTAGGACAATGGACCTTGCTCACTGACCTTTGGCCAGCTCCTTCCGAAGTTTGAGAACCGCCCCAAGGTCGCAGTCCGCGGTGGCGTAGGCGTGAGGGATGGTGGACTTGGATTCTGTTAACCTCTTGGCAATAACCTTTCGGATGTTGCTGGTTGGTATTTCTGAAAACGTTCCCTGCAAGAAGATGTGGGCATTAAGTATAATGCATTCATAAGCAGGGATATTTCATTCGGGACGGACGTCACACCGAAACGGTCAGCTGTCACCTTGGGCAGATGCTGCTGCTGGTGGTGCGAGGAATGAAGGCTGGATTATCATCATCAGGCAGAACATGCTCATTATAACACAATCAGAGCAGACAGACACATGACAAACAGGGACAAAGGCGCATTGGTGATCTAGCGCTGGGGCTACTGTGGCTTACAGCAGGACGATTATGAAGGCTGCATAACCGTTTAGGGAAATGTGTCACAAGGAGGGCACCGCTAGTATCTGCGTGGCTTCATGCCTGGGTTAGAACCACCCAATGTTTTTCTGTCAGCAATTGAAGCCGTTCTCATCGATGCCTCATGCCTCCAATGTCCGCAGCACAGTGATGCACTTCTTACGATGATACCCAAGCAGACACACAGAGTACATCACTGCTTTATGAGCCATTATACAGTCCTTACCGGAGTGAGGGGCTTCCCAGGGATAGATATTGGGGGTTCAGATGGGCGATGGGAGATAGACGGCGGAGGAACAGGCTGTGGTGAGACTGCCGGCGTCACCGGTTCTGACAGGGCGGCGGGAGCGGTCTGCACCACCTTCTCCCCGGTTTCCATCTTCTGCGCCACAACACGAAGAGCGTCCCTACGGGTACAGAACACAGGTCATACAACAGTCCTACATAGAACTCTCACCATCTGCAACTTTATCACATGGATCACAAGATCTAGCGGGGGCTGTGTATACGCCACAGCAGTGTTTCTCTAACCGGGTCCTCATGGAACCCTGACGGTGCAGGTTTTCAAGATATCCTCAGGAATAATTAGCATCACCTGCAGATCTACTGTGTTTGTCTATTAACACACCTGTGGAAAACATGCGCTGTTAGGGTTCCATGCAGGCCATGTTAACACTGGAGTGATGGCTTACAGCAGTGGTTCTCAACCTCGGTCCTCAAGAACCCAAAACCGTTCACGTTTTCTAGGTCACCCAGCAGGAGCACAGGTGCGCTCATTCCTCACTGACATTTTAAAAGATCCACCGGTGGAGCTAATTATTTCACCTGTGATTCTGTGAGGAGACCTGGAAGACATGCACTGTACTTGAGGACCGAGGTTGAGGTTACAGCACCCACTCGTTTAGGGAATATTAAGTATATGATATAATGCGCGTCTGCTCGCAGCAGCAATAAGGATCTGTGGGCCTGATTCATGATTTCACGCCATTGCTGACGCAGCTGTGATTTCCCTAGTAGTGGATGTTCCTAAAATGTGCGAATTCCTAACTTACCGCAACCTGCACTGAGACATCCACCGGAGCGGTTGTCTCTCTCCGCATCTAGCTTCCAGGGTCAGTCTATGGTCGCACAGCATTGGCGCCGTAACTGACATGTTATGCGCATAAGGGATTGCAGAGGCCCCCTGAGTCACGCCCCAACAACCACCTGAATACTCCTGTGTTTTCACAGTTACCTCCCACGTTGCGTTCGGTCACGCACTTCTGAATTAATTCTCAGTGTGTCAATCTCCACGTGGTTGCAATGTGTTATCGCTCAAATGCCGGCACAGAATGACATGTAAGTATGAAATCAGGCCCTATTTATCCACCGCACCCTAGAGGACTTTGCTGCATTATATTATTACAATACAACAATTAGTTACTGCATTGCCGGCAATTACTACAACTTGCGAAGTTGCTGCTCAGAAGCATAAAACAAAGCTGCCCTGGAACGCAGGAGCAATATGTTTGGATCAAAATGTACAGCAAATATACAAAGTACCCAAACAGGAGTCTGTCCTTGTTGGCTGCCAGGAGTATCGGAAACAACGGCTTGGCAAGGCCGACGCACTGAATATCTGTAATGTTATTTCTGGCTCCAGGGATGGTGTGATACATACAGTAGGAGAAGCCTGTACACACAGACACGGAGAGGAGACGAATATGACGAGTGCACATTATATACTGCACTGTGGGTATAGGAGGATAATGCCGTCCTCCTACCCGAACATTACACCATAGAGGCAGCTGTCGGGTTCTGCAGATCCAGGACACTACAGTACGCACATATGGAAAAGGCACAATACGTACTAGATGGCATTAGTGGGATAAAATGGGGACTGGAGCGTTCATAGAAATTAGCCTGTCAATTAATGGGGAACCAACGCCCCAGGAATACCACTCATGGGGCCTGGTTCAAAGTTGACTGCTAAAATCAGTGAACTCACAGAGGACTGCGATGGGGGAAGCCGCCACCAATACAGAAAGAGAATTACAGAGGGGGCGCTAATCTACATCACTTGCAGATCCATATGTAATTCCCAAACCATCTAAGTCCGGCATGTCCAAACTGTGGCCCTCCAGCTGTTGTGCAACTACACATCCCAGCATGCCTTGCCATAGTTTTAGTATTCCCTAATAGCAAAACTGTGGCAAGGCATGATGGGACTTGTAGTTTCACAACAGCTGGAGGGCCATAGTTTGGACAAGCATGATGTAAGTGTTTTGCGGAATGTGGATCTGAGGCTGCCAATAATCTGCAAATGACAGACCCCCCCCCAAAAAGTCAGTTTACTGACCCCAAACGCCATATTCCTGGCAAACTGACTACTGTGCAGTCATTCAATAATCTCCAATCACAAAGTCACTAATTAGCGATCAGCTCTGAATCAGGCCCCTGGTGTGGTTTAATTTAGTTATTGTCGCTGCTGTTGCAAGCGCTTCACTGTTGCGTCTGATGCTGCGCTAATGCACATTCTCTGGGTGTAAGTAACAATACGGAACGCTATTCTGATAGTAACTAGCATTAGATACTTGTCACTAGGAGTGCTTTGCTTTCTTTTCTCCTCCCCCTGCATCCCCTCCCTAGTATGCTAATTTACAGCATTATTTACAGATCAGTCCGCAGATGTTAAACAGTAAAAATCACAATTCATTTGTCAGAGTTAATTAAAAGCTTGCAGTCAATTATCCAGAACATGCAGAGCGCCATCTGCTGGCGCAGGGCAGAAGTGCAATGCTGAATGTTCATTTATAGGCAGGTCCCCCAGATGAAGCCCAATATAGATAAATAATAACAGCAATATATATTCTGCGTACAGTATATGATTACCACTGTAAGGTTTAGTATATTTGCTTATTGTAGGCACACACTTATTGAACAAGTATGTTCCCTCGCACATGGTACCCAGATTTAATGAGGACATCTTTGAGGCTTGCTAGATACACCGGAATGAGCATGTCAGAAAGTCTGGGTATGGGTCATACGGTGGAGCCAATTAAGGTCGACACAGTAAAAATGTTGACATGGCTTAGGTCGACAGAGTTGAAAGGTGGAATCAAGCAATAGGTCCACATACAAAAGGTCGACATGAATAAAGTTGACATTTTTCACTTAATTTGGTGTATATGTTGACTACATTGACATAGACACCGTATAAGCTTACTGCGTCCCCTGGCCGGTCCATGCTCGCCAAACACATTGTTATATTCTCCCTCTGTGCTAACTTGGATAGTTACGTATGAAAAACACCTGAAAAACTCATGTCAACCATGTAAAACTTTTTCCAGGCTAATCCATAGTATGTGTCCACCATTTGACATGTTGACCTTTTTCATGTGTTGACCAATTGTGGTTGACTCATTAACTTTCAACCTATTTATTGTCGACCTGCCTAGAACAAGCAATAGGTCATCAGGCAATATGTAGGTTTTCAGGACTATCCTGCACTGATGACCTCCGATACCCCAGTATCCTGCACTGATGAGCTCCGATATCCCAGTATCCTGTCACCTGAGGACTATCCTGCACTGAGGAGCTCCGATACCCCAGTATCCTGTCACTGTGGACTATCCTGCACTGATGAGCTCCGATATCCCAGTATCCTGTCACCCGAGGACTATCCTGCACTGATGAGCTCCGATACCCCAGTATCCTGTCACCCGAGGACTATCCTGCACTGATGAGCTCCGATATCCCAGTATCCTGTCACCTGAGGACTATCCTGCACTGATGAGCTCCAACACCCCAGTATCCTGTCACCCGAGGACTATCCTGCACTGATGAGCGCCGATACTCCAGTATCCTGTCACCTGAGGACTATCCTGCACTGAGGAGCTCCGATACCCCAGTATCCTGTCACTGTGGACTATCCTGCACTGATGAGCTCCGATATCCCAGTATCCTGTCACCTGAGGACTATCCTGCACTGATGAGTTCCGATATCCCAGTATCCTGTCACCCGAGGACTATCCTGCACTGATGAGCTCCGATATCACAGTATCCTGTCACCCGAGGACTATCCTGCACTGATGAGCTCCGATACCCCAGTATCCTGTCACCTGAGGACTATCCTGCACTGATTAGCTCCGATACCCCAGTATCCTGTCACCCGAGGACTATCCTGCACTGATGAGCTCCGATACCCCAGTATCCTGTCACCCGAGGACTATCCTGCACTGATGAGCTCCGATACCCCAGTATCCTGTCACCCGAGGACTATCCTGCACTGATGAGCTCCGATACCCCAGTATCCTGTCACCCGAGGACTATCCTGCACTGATGAGCTCCGATACCCCAGTATCCTGTCACCCGAGGACTATCCTGCACTGATGAGCTCCGATATCCCAGTATCCTGTCACCCGAGGACTATCCTGCACTGATGAGCTCCGATACCCCAGTATCCTGTCACCTATCCTGCACTGATGAGCTCCGATACCCCAGTATCCTGTCACCTGAGGACTATCCTGCACTGATGAGCTCCGATACCCCAGTATCCTGTCACCTGAGGACTATCCTGCACTGATGAGCTCCAATATCCCAGTATCCTGTCACCTGAGGACTATCCTGCACTGATGAGCTCCAACACCCCAGTATCCTGTCACTGTGGACTATCCTGCACTGATGAGCTCCAACACCCCAGTATCCTGTCACCCGAGGACTATCCTGCACTGATGAGCTCCGATACCCCAGTATCCTGTCACCCGAGGACTATCCTGCACTGATGAGCTCCGATATCCCAGTATCCTGTCACCTGAGGACTATCCTGCACTGAGGAGCTCCGATACCCCAGTATCCTGTCACTGTGGACTATCCTGCACTGATGAGCTCCGATATCCCAGTATCCTGTCACCCGAGGACTATCCTGCACTGATGAGCTCCGATACCCCAGTATCCTGTCACCCGAGGACTATCCTGCACTGATGAGCTCCGATATCCCAGTATCCTGTCACCTGAGGACTATCCTGCACTGATGAGCTCCAACACCCCAGTATCCTGTCACCCGAGGACTATCCTGCACTGATGAGCGCCGATACTCCAGTATCCTGTCACCTGAGGACTATCCTGCACTGAGGAGCTCCGATACCCCAGTATCCTGTCACTGTGGACTATCCTGCACTGATGAGCTCCGATATCCCAGTATCCTGTCACCTGAGGACTATCCTGCACTGATGAGTTCCGATATCCCAGTATCCTGTCACCCGAGGACTATCCTGCACTGATGAGCTCCGATATCACAGTATCCTGTCACCCGAGGACTATCCTGCACTGATGAGCTCCGATACCCCAGTATCCTGTCACCTGAGGACTATCCTGCACTGATTAGCTCCGATACCCCAGTATCCTGTCACCCGAGGACTATCCTGCACTGATGAGCTCCGATACCCCAGTATCCTGTCACCCGAGGACTATCCTGCACTGATGAGCTCCGATACCCCAGTATCCTGTCACCCGAGGACTATCCTGCACTGATGAGCTCCGATACCCCAGTATCCTGTCACCCGAGGACTATCCTGCACTGATGAGCTCCGATACCCCAGTATCCTGTCACCCGAGGACTATCCTGCACTGATGAGCTCCGATATCCCAGTATCCTGTCACCCGAGGACTATCCTGCACTGATGAGCTCCGATACCCCAGTATCCTGTCACCTATCCTGCACTGATGAGCTCCGATACCCCAGTATCCTGTCACCTGAGGACTATCCTGCACTGATGAGCTCCGATACCCCAGTATCCTGTCACCTGAGGACTATCCTGCACTGATGAGCTCCAATATCCCAGTATCCTGTCACCTGAGGACTATCCTGCACTGATGAGCTCCAACACCCCAGTATCCTGTCACTGTGGACTATCCTGCACTGATGAGCTCCAACACCCCAGTATCCTGTCACCCGAGGACTATCCTGCACTGATGAGCTCCGACACCCCAGTATCCTGTCACCCGAGGACTATCCTGCACCGATGAGCTCCAATATCCCAGTATCCTGTCACCTGAGGACTATCCTGCACTGATGAGCTCCGATATCCCAGTATCCTGTCACCCGAGGACTATCCTGCACTGATGAGCACTGAAGACCTAGTGGCAAAGTGCAGAAACAAAAAGTGAATTCAATTTAGGTTTTAAACCAGGTAACTTGCACCTTGCTCAGGCACAGTCTATGCACCAGATCCCTAAAAGTCTGATATGCTGCATTGGAGACTACCCAGTGCGCTACCCCGACATCTCTAGCCCATTAACGCATAATACTGTATTTTATCTATTAAGTCACCAATAAGCACAAAGCTCAGAAACCACTATGATCAGCACATTCAGGGTTAATGCTGCTGGCGCAGTCCCTGAATTGTCACTTTAATGAGGTCACATGAACAACTCCCCCGGGCAGGTGCTGGGGTCCAGTGGTTCTCTCCTCCCCTCACCCACCAAGGCCTCCGGGTGGCATTAATTAAACAAGAGCAGGGACACAGTGGTCACAGGCTGTCAGTCCTGGCCGCATATTGCAGTTGCTACATAGAGAGGAAATACAACGGCTTATATACAATGTGTGACGGGGAGCCACATGGAAGACATCGCAGAGTAACAAAAATGACTACGGCTACTGTGCTTAGCAAACAACTGCAAAGTGCAGCAAAACAGAGCGAGGCTGGCTACTGAATGAGGTACCAATATATTCACACCTCACTGAGGCACCATGTCACTGGAAGGGTAAATAATGTACGGGTAGCACCACAGTATGTGACGTTACACTGCCCACATTATACTGCACATTGTCCTCGTTTCAGGCCCGCAGTATTCTTTAGCATGAAGATGGATTTACCTGACTACTTCTCTGCCACACAAGTAAATAACCTACCGCCGATCATATAAATAGGATGGGAAATATGCATTTAGCAGTTTCTATAAATACATTTCCATGCTCATTAGCAATTCATCTGGAAGTAACATTAGACCCCCTGAGGCGCTCATTTTAGAAAGCTTTCTATTCTGCTAGAATCTCGCACCCATCTGCAAAACAAATGCTGCACAATTCCTCTGCGGAATCGCGTCTTCATTAACCCTTCAGCCGGCGAAACGGGAGAGCTGGGGTATCCCAGGCAACGAGTATCCCGCGGTCTGGGAGATAAAGGGTTAGTGGTGTGTTTATGCAGAAGAGACAGCGACAGGAATAGCAAGGTGCTGGGAAGCACAAGCAGTGTTACATACTAATATTATTTATATACCGTATATTATAAACACAATATATATATATATATATATATATATATATACATATATATATATATATATATATATATATATATATATACATACACATATATACATATATATATATATATATACATACACATATATATATATATATATATACATACATATATATATATATACACACATATATATATATATATACACACACACACATACATATACACACACATACATACATACATACATACATACACACACACACACACACACACACTAAAGCATAAACACTCAAACCAGCTAATTTGCAACGAGTGGAGATACATAAAAGAAAAATCACAAGACTCATTTCTAATTAAATAGTTGGCATGTTTCTATGGCAACCATCCGGGGAGAGATCGCCTGTATCGCTCCGAGCCGCGTGACTGTTTGGCGGCAGGGATGAATACCTGGAGGCAGTGAGGCCGTAGAAATGCATGGTGTGCTGGGTAATTACCCGACCTAGGGATGTCCAGGAGAAATTAGATGTAATCAGTGTCTCTTATGGCTGTATCTGCTAGTAGCCCATATGTAGTGTCTTCACATCTATAGGAACATCACCACGTGACCCTACCATAGACACCATGCACCAGCCAGGCAGAGCTTCTACATAAACTGGAGCACATAAATATATTATATAATGGAATGCGGTAACTATTCCTGCGATCAGGATCCCGGCATTCAAAATACAGGACCGGAATCCCGAGCAGAGGCAACACCAGTGTCGCTTTTAGACACCTCTGGCTCCTGTGTGAGTAGCTCCCGCCCCCCTTCTCCCCACCTCCTTTTAGAATACAGCTGTTGTCCTTCATTGTAATGGTCTTTATACTAGTGTATATATAAAATCTGAGGCTAAATATATCCAAGGAGAAAACCAGCAGTTAAAAGGGTGAGGTTGTATTGCTGCTCTGACGACATACACACATACAGATGTGAAAAAAAACAAAACACCCAACCCCTGTGCCGTCTACCAGACCTCAAAGCTTCATCATGAAGAGCAAGCATAAGAGATGTTATTACCAAGTACCATTCAGGAAATAAGGGGGCTATCCGACCTAACATCCCAACCAATCTGTCACGCCCATCATAAAGAAATGGATCATTGTGAATTTATTTAGGACCTCTAACCATCCAACACTAGAAAGACTGAGATGAAACCATGGCCCTTATTCTGGTTCACTCGCAAAGGCAAATTCCTTCTCACATGGACAAAACCATGTGCACTGCAGGGGGGAGATGTAACTTGTGCAGAGAGAGTTAGATTTGGGTGGGGTTTTACTTAAAACTGATATCTATAATGCAGTGTAAAAATAAAGCAGTCAGTATTTTCCCTGCACAGAAACAAAATAACTCACCCAAATCTTACATCTGCCCCACCTGCAGTGCACATGGTTTTGTCCATTTGAGAAGGAATTTGCCTTTGCGAGTGAACCGGAATAAGGGCCAATGAGAGTTACTTAGCGTTAGGAGGTGAATGGATTCTCATTCAGAGGCCACGGCACATTCAGAATAGTCAGTGCGATGGGTATTGTATTCTATACAGGAAATGTGCCACCTGATGTGCAGAATGACAAAGGCGGGCCTGCCAGATGATGCGGCTGATTGGGGGAGAAGCACGTTTAGGCTCATCGGCAGAAAGGCCACAATAACCCGGACCAGAGGTGACGTCACTGATGGTATGTTATCGAGGCTGCTGGCATATTTGTTATTCTTCCGAAGCTTTCCTATCCCAGCCGCCCCACACACCCAGTTCTCACTCCGGAATGTTTGCCTCGCATTGTGTTAGGCATCCAGCAGAAACTGTGCATGGGAAAGTGGCACAAGACTGAGAACGCTATAATTAAAAGTTATTTTAAGCAGTGTTTCATAATATATCACATAAAATATCACTTCCATCATTACTTTCCTGGGGACGTTAACCGAAACATTCACACCATGAGGTTTAACCATAAAAAAAGGGCAAAATCTAAAAATACGGAGAAATCTGTCGGCGTTGGAGAGAAGTGGTCGGCACCTCCCAGACGTGTGAGGATGGAAGCGGTTACATCACCGTTATTTATACTGTAGAGCACGCACAGATGTGTCCACAGACATCTATCCTCTGCGCGCTACCTAGAACGCGTGACTATCACCAAGCGTGTTGGCAAGAGTATTGTGTTGTGTTGGTGCGTATAGGACGCACAAGTAGCTTCGGCTGATGAAAATATGCAGCATGCCTATATTCTGTGTGGGAGTGTGGCTGTATCTGCGTTTGAAATGCAATGTTACAGTGTTGTGCTGGAAAGCAGCCACTGACTCCAAAGTAGCATTTCAGATACAGCCGTCGCACACAAAATATAGGCACAGCGCATATCATTTGAAATCAGCAGAAGCTGCTTGTGTGTTCTAGTCACATGGTCTTGCCAATAAGAGACTGTAGAAAAAACTGCATGCAAATGCACACCATGGCATGACTACTAGAAGGGCTGTTTAACACGTAAGGAGGCTAGATGTATGTGGACACATCGGAACATGGTATGAAAGACTGTCGCAGTGGTTTTCTCTCAATCGGACAAATGAGTTACTGGTCTGGCTACGTCCTCCTACCATTACATATATAGTACTATAGCTTTAGCTTTCTGGTTTAGTTCTGTGTTTTCAGCAATGCCTTTATAGTATTCAAGAAAGACGGTTAGATAAGAGGAAGATACAAGGAAAAGGATGACCACTTCTATTTGCCCGGAGGTACCCATATAGTTACGTGTGCATAGCCTGTGTACAGATTCCCAGTGCAGATCATTCTGTGCATTCATATGGTACATTCACACTCAGCCTCCATTCATGAGGGTCTGTCACAGAGAGCGGAATTCTAATACAGATCATGGTCCCCTTTATCGGGCTCGTACAGCACTTACTCCTTTGTGATGATCCCACGGGGGCCGGAGGGAACAACAGCTTTTGGATCCACCCCATGTGTGCTCAAGATGTGTCGAGCGGCTGGGCTTATTCGGACCCTGAAATGACAACGGTGTACAATTAGATGATTCTGCAGCAACGTCTCTTCTCCGTTCTCCCTACAGAATGGGGAACTCCTCTAACAGACGCTTAAGCTTCAGGCAAAGTTTGGTGTGTTTCCCCTCTTTATGAATGACCACCAATAAGGTGACGCCTGTCCAGTGGAAGCCATTCTGTCTTTAGAATGTAAGCTTTCACGAGCAGGGACCTCTTACCTCCGATGCTTATCCTTTATTACTTCAGCAGTCTTCGACTGTACCAAAGCACGCCGTTTGCTGCCACCTGGATACTTATGTTGCAGCAATTGGCTGATGTTCCTATAATCATTTACCCTGTAGTTGTCCTGTATGGTCTTCAACTGTAAGTTACTGTTCTTTCCTGTTTGATTATGTGAACGCTGTAACTGGGCGCTGCGGAACCCTTGTGGCGCCATATAAATAAAGGATAACAATAAGAATAATAATAATTGTGTACACGGCAGCTCCTTCCTAGTCTCTTACCGATCTATTCAGTGATAAGAATAGAGAAGGTGCCCATGGAAAATCAGCTTTGAAGTAACATTTAATCAAGTGCATTCTAGAACATTATACATTATTTGACTGGTCATACTTTAAGTATAGACTACCGTCTCTATGGTGAGACACCGCTACAGTGCAAGAGCGGTATAATCAGATACCAACCATCTCTATGGTGAGACACCGCTACAGTGCAAGAGCGGTATAATCAGATACCAACCATCTCTATGGTGAGACACCACTACAGTGTAAGAGGTATTATCACAGATATCAACCGTCTCTATGGTGAGACACCGCTACAGTGTAAGAGCGGTATAATCACAGTGCAAGAGCGGTATAATCACAGATACCAACCGTCTCTATGGTGAGACACAGCTACAGTGTAAGAGCGGTATAATCACAGATACCAACCGTCTCTATGGTGAGACACAGCTACAGTGTAAGAGCGGTATAATCACAGATACCAACCGTCTCTATGGTGAGACACCGCTACAGTGTAAGAGCGGTATAATCACAGTGCAAGAGCGGTATAATCACAGATACCAACCATCTCTATGGTGAGACACCACTACAGTGTAAGAGAGGTATTATCACAGATATCAACCGTCTCTATGGGGAGACACCGCTACAGTGTAAGAGGTATTATCACAGATATCAACCATCTCTATGGTGAGACACCACTACAGTGTAAGAGAGGTATTATCACAGATATCAACCGTCTCTATGGTGAGACACCGCTATAGTGTAAGAGCGGTATAATCACAATGCAAGAGCGGTATAATCACAGATACCAACCATCTCTATGGTGAGACACCGCTACAGTGTAAGAGCGGTATAATCACAGTGCAAGAGCGGTATAATCACAGTGCAAGAGCGGTATAATCACAGATACCAATCATCTCTATGGTGAGACACCGCTACAGTGTAATGGGCCCTACACACATGCCGATGTGTGTAGGTCGACCTAGTTGTGCTATGTCGGGCCGTTCTGCTCAGAACACAGAGCTGACAGCCCACACACAGAGCGAGCTGTCAGCTCTGTGTGCTAAGCAAGCAGACAGTGCCAGTGTTCTCCGCTGGGAGAACCCTGCCGATGCCAATATTGATGGACACTGTTCATCAATCTCGGCCAGCGACAAAGACGCGCATTGCTGTCGATATAGCCCACACACACACACACACACACACACACACACACACACACACACACACCGATGTGAGGGCATTTTCAAAGCGACTTTGCCAAACTAAGCAAAATTGCTTAGAATATGCCTTAATATCGGCATGTGTGTAGGCCGTATAAGAGCGGTATTATCACAGATACCAACCGTCTCTATGGTGGGACACCGCTACAGAGCAAGAGCGGTATAATCACAGATAACAACCGTCTCTATGGTGAGACACCACTACAGTGTAAGAGCGGTATAATCACAGATACCAACCATCTCTATGGTGAGACATCGCTACAGTGTAAGAGCGGTATAATCACAAATACCAACCATCTTTATGGTGAGACACCGCTACAGTGCAAGAGTGGTATAATCACAGGTACCAACCATCTCTATGGTGATACACAGCTACAGTGTAAGAGCGGTATAATCACAGATACCAACCATCTCTAGTGTTCATTCTAGCACCCGGTATCTTTGAAAACCCATGCAGTTCCTCTTCCCTGCCTGGGGTGTCCCTGTCTGCTGTGGTGTTTCTAGCACAGGTCTGGTTTGCATATCAGTGCTGATATACAGACCACACTGTGCTAGAAGCACCACAGCAGACAGTGACACCCCAGGCAGGGAAGAGGAACTGCATGGATTTTCAAAGATAGCGGGTGCTAGAATGAACACTAATCTCTATGGTGAGATGCCGCTACAGTGCACACAGAAACACACGGTCAATAGGTCGACATGGTCAAAAGATCAACATGAAAAAAGGCTGAGATGGAAAAGTATAATCGTGAGTTTTTCATATTTTTTTTTTTTAAACTGCCTTGTTCCTACTTTGCCATCCCAGTAGGAATGTAGAATAGAAAATTGTGCCAAGCATACTCTCTGTACAGACACAAGGTCAGTCTAGAACCCTCAGTATGCCACCCACGGCAGAACTACAACCCTCATTGTTCCCATTGCGTGGTCTAGCAGCAGTCCGTCAATGTATATAAACCCCAAATCCACTATTTGTGCAATGAAGACTTAGGACATTCATAATCACATCAACCCGTAACATGACTGATGCAGCGCTATGGTCAGATCACATTATACACTGCCATACAAGGTATAAGGCTGAGCCGCAGCTGACGCTAATCTGTACACACCACCAGTGACACAGACTGGCAGCGGCACGCACATGACCTTTTCAGTGTGATTTTTAGGTTCCAGTCTTGCCAGCGCTGCCCTGGGCTAGCGGAGTCTGTGCTCTGGCACCGAGGATAATGAACTACAAGACAGTTGGATGCGCGTCATTAGCGGCGCTCGCTCCATTCCCACGGAGCTGGCTCTGGGCCTCAATTAAAATAAACACTTGTGATTCTCACTCATCTCGGTGGCCACGAGGCGGATCTGCTGGATGCTTGCGTGTATGAGCAGGAAGGAAGCGGCAAGCATTGGGCATGGGAGATACAGCCTGAGTATATAATCCTCGCTGCAGCCGTGCGCTAATCAGAAAGTGTAACTTGGGACCAACAGCCTGAATACATCTATAGGAAGGCATTTTAGCCAATTAACCTACCAGAGCATTTCCAAAGTGTGGGAGGAAACAGAGCTTTAAGAGGAAACCCACGCAAGCAAGGGGAGATGACCTAGTATGTCAGGAACCAGAGCTTTAAGAGGAAACCCACGCAAGCACGGAGAGGTATAGTCCAGTATGTCAGGTACCGGAGCAACGGGAGGAAACCCTCTCAAGCAAGGGGAGATATCCCAATGTGTCAGGGACCAGAGCACCCAGATAAAACCCACACAAGCACTGAGAAAGCCCAATAAGCCAGGGACCAGATCACCCAGAGAAAAACCAATCAATCAAGGGGAGAAAAAAGAGTATGTTAGGGATCGGAGCACCTGGAGGAAACCCACGCAAGCACAGAGAGATATCCCAATATATCAGGAACCGTGCACCCAGAAAAAACCCACTCAAACAAGGGGAGATAGCCCAGTAAGCCAAGGACCGGAGCACCTGGAGGAAACCCACATAAGCACTGGGAGATAGCCCAGTATGTCAGGGACTGCAGCACCCACAGGAAACCCACGCTAGCATGGGGAGATAACCGCATATGTCAGGGACCGGAGTACCCAGAGGAGATCCACACGAGCACGGGGAGAATAACCCAGTAGTGTCAGACCAGAGCACTCAGAGGAAACCCACAGGCACAGGGAGATAACCCAGTATGTCAGGGACCAGAGCAAGCGGAGGAAACCCGCGCAAGCATGTTGAGATAGCCTTGTATGTCGGGGACTGGAACACCCAGAGGAAACCCACACACGCAAGAGGAGAAATCCCAGTATGTCAGGGACCAGAGCATGCAAAGTAAACCCACGCAAGCATGTTGAGATAACCTCGTATGTCAGGGACTGGAACACCCAGAGAAAACCCACACAAGCAAGGGGAGATAACCCAGTATGTCAGGGACCGGAGCACCTGGAGGAAACCCACGCCTGCATTTGCATAGCTAGAGATTGCATATACAGATCCATATTCACCTCTATATTACACTCTATATTACTCCTGTAAGAAGGAGTACAGGTGTTGGTCCGTGGCATACACAGTTATTGGTTAGCCCTGTATACAGTATTACCAGAATAATACTAGTTTCCCCAGTAATTAGAGGAACATATAAGGTGAGGCACTACATTATATATATATATAGGGATCCTCATATACACAACGTTGTTACTGTAATCTAGCAGTGAGCAGATCACCCATGTTGGTACCAGAGACCCTGCATCACCCACCTACTAGACGGACTATAGCCTGCGCCAAAGAGGAACACGTACCCGAGCTTCCCAGGCTGAGCTGGAGCCTTCTGTGGTGTCACGATCACATCGGCCATGGCAGGAGCTGTGATTGGTGGAGGGGAGCTGGGAATCTCCACTTGGGTCCAGTCCTGCCCTTCATCCACGAGAAGCGCGATCAGCGAACCAAGCCGCACATTCTTGCTGCCTTCTTCCACCTTTAAGCAGAAAACATTGGTTACATTTACATCTAACCTACGGCCTCGGCAAATGGGAGAAGATATCAAATATCTACAGTATTATAAATGCTATAGCTAACAGGATACACAGAGGTCATCTGCTCCAATACAGTGTATTGTACACCCATACCAATATAAGCAGGTGTACACACATTGTCTATATACTAGCCCTGTAATCAGGTGTACACACAGCATCTCCCCTATACTAGCCCTGTAAGCAGGTGTACGCACAGCATCTCCCCTATACTAGCCCTGTAAGCAGGTGTACGCACAGCGTCTCCCCTATACTAGCCCTGTAATCGTGTGTACACACAGCATCTCCCCTATACTAGCCCTGTAATCAGGTGTACACACAGCGTCTCCCCTATACTAGCCCTGTAATCAGGTGTACACACAGCGTCTCCCCTATACTAGCCCTGTAATCGGGTATACACACAGCATCTCCCCTATACTAGCCCTGTAATCGGGTGTACACACAGCGTCTCCCCTATACTATCCCTGTAATCAGGTGTACGCACAGCGTCTCTCCTATACTAGCCCTGTAATTAGGTGTACGCACAGCGTCTCGCCTATACTAGCCCTGTAAGCAGGTGTATGCACAGCGTCTCCCCTATACTAGCCCTGTAAGCAGGTGTATGTACAGCGTCTCCCCTAAACTAGCCCTGTAATCAGATGTGTGCACAGCCTCTCCCCCTATACTAGCCCTGTAATCAGATGTACACAGAGCGTCTCCCTTATACTAGCCCTGTAATCAGGTGTACGCACAGCATCCCCCCTATACTAGCCCTGTAATCAGATGTACACAGAGCGTCTCCCCTATACTAGCCCTGTAAGCAGGTGTGTGGACAGCATCCCCCCTATACTAGCCCTGTAATCAGGTGTACACACAGCATCCCCCCTATACTAGCCCTGTAGTCAGATGTACACACAGCGTCTCCCCTATACTAGCCCTGTAATCAGGTGTACGCACAGCGTCTCCCCTATACTAGCCCTGTAATCAGGTGTACGCACAGCGTCTCCCCTATAGTAGCACTGTAAGCAGGTGTACACACAGCGTCTCTCCTATACTAGCCCTGTAATCAGGTGTGTGCACAGCGTCTCCCCTATACTAGCCCTGTAATCAGGTGTACGCACAGCGTCTGCCCTATACTAGCCCTGTAATCAGGTGTACGCACAGCGTCTCCCCTATAGTAGCACTGTAAGCAGGTGTACACACAGCGTCTCTCCTATACTAGCCCTGTAATCAGGTGTACGCACAGCGTCTCCCCTATACTAGCCCTGTAAGCAGGTGTACGCACAGCGTCTCCCCTATAGTAGCCCTGTAAGCAGGTGTACGCACAGCGTCTCCCCTATACTAGCCCTGTAAGCAGGTGTACGCACAGCGTCTCAATATACTAGCCCTGTAAGCAGGTGTACGCACAGCGTCTCCCCTATACTAGCCCTGTAAGCAGGTGTACGCACAACGTCTCCCCTATACTAGCCCTGTAAGCAGGTGTACGCACAGCGTCTCCCCTATACTAGCCCTGTAAGCAGGTGTACGCACAGCGTCTCACCTATACTAGCCCTGTAAGCAGGTGTACGCACAGAGTCTCCCCTATACTAGCCCTGTAAGCAGGTGTACGCACAGCGTCTCCCCTATACTAGCCCTGTAAGCAGGTGTACACACAGCGTCTCCTCTATACTAGCCCTGTAATCAGGTGTACGCACAGCGTCTCCTCTATACTAGCCCAGTAAGCAGGTGTACGCACAGCGTCTCCCCTATACTAGCCCTGTAAGCAGGTGTACGCACAGCGTCTCCCCTATACTAGCCCTGTAATCGGGTGCACACACAGCGTCTCCCCTATACTAGCCCTGTAATCGGGTGCACACACAGCGTCTCCCCTATACTAGCCCTGTAATCGGGTGCACGCACAGCGTCTCCCCTATACTAGCCCTGTAATCGGGTGTACGCACAGCGTCTCCCCTATACTAGCCCTGTAATCGGGTGTACGCACAGCGTCTCCCCTATACTAGCCCTGTAATCGGGTGTACGCACAGCGTCTCCCCTATACTAGCCCTGTAATCGGGTGTACGCACAGCGTCTCCCCTATACTAGCCCTGTAATCGGGTGTACGCACAGCGTCTCCCCTATACTAGCCCTGTAATCAGGTGTACGCACAGCGTCTCCCCTATACTAGCCCTGTAATCAGGTGTACGCACAGCGTCTCCCCTATAGTAGCACTGTAAGCAGGTGTACGCACAGCGTCTCTCCCCTATACTAGCCCTGTAATCAGGTGTACGCACAGCGTCTCCCCCATACTAGCCCTGTAAGCAGGTGTACGCACAGCGTCTCCCCTATACTAGCCCTGTAAGCAGGTGTGTGCACAGTGTCTGCCCTATACTAGCCCTGTAATCAGGTGTACGCACAGCGTCTCCCCCTATAGTAGCACTGTAAGCAGGTGTATGCACAGCGTCTCTCCCCTATACTAGCCCTGTAATCAGGTGTGTGCACAGCATCTCCCCTATAGTAGCACTGTAAGCAGGTGTACGCACAGCATCTCCCCTATACTAGCCCTGTAAGCAGGTGTACGCACAGCATCTGCCCTATACTAGCCCTGTAAGCAGGTGTACGCACAGCGTCTCCCCTATACTAGCCCTGTAATCAGGTGTACGCACAGCGTCTCCCCTATAGTAGCACTGTAAGCAGGTGTACGCACAGCGTCTGCCCTATACTAGCCCTGTAAGCAGGTGTACGCACAGCATCTGCCCTATACTAGCCCTGTAAGCAGGTGTACGCACAGCGTCTCTCCCCTATACTAGCCCTGTAAGCAGGTGTACGCACAGCATCTGCCCTATACTAGCCCTGTAAGCAGGTGTACGCACAGCGTCTCCCCTATACTAGCCCTGTAATCAGGTGTACGCACAGCATCTCCCCTATAGTAGCACTGTAAGCAGGTGTACACACAGCGTCTCTCCTATACTAGCCCTGTAATCAGGTGTGTGCACAGCGTCTCCCCTATACTAGCCCTGTAATCAGGAGTACACACAGCGTCTCTCCCCTATACCTTTTTACCTTCATGGTATAGATCTTCAATGCTTCTCTTTAATGTATAACGCAGCTATAGAACCGGCGGTGAACACACACAAGGCTTTATGAATACGGCCTAGTAACCCGACTGAATGCAATCCTTGAATTTAGCATTTCTGAGGCTTTGTGCGATTCTGCAGTTTATGATACAGAAACGGTTCCTCCTCCCCCCTGCGGTTTAGAATCGGAATTTTTCTGAAAGTGATGATTCCAAACAATCATACGATAAAAGGGAAGAGAACTGGGGGGTGGGGGATACATTAAGCCCACTGAGCCATTTCAGTCCCTAAACAATTAAAATGCTGAGCGCGCTCCTATGAAATGATCGTTCTGTAAAATCTGGCGAATGACGAGTTCCATCCATATGATGTTTAATTGCATGTTTCACATGACGAAGCGCTAACCATTCTAACATGAATGCATGCCCATACTGTCTGGCCATTACCCGCATATAATATGGCAGCGCCAAAATGACAACACTTCTGCTACAAGAACACTTGGGGAGATCCGTTACCCGTATACCCCGCCGTTCCCCCTTGCCACGTGGTTATTTGGTTGAAACCGGTGCTTTCCAAAATGTTAATTTGACAGCTGGGAAATGCAAAGTATTATAAAGAAATAATTTATTGCTTGAAAGGTTTAAATTGCCATTTGTCTCATTATTGGGATTGTATTGGAATAAAGCTTCTTAAGTGCACAAAAAAAAAAATGAGTTGTATATTTATGATGTTTAAAGAACCAGCGTCAGAAGCGGATATTCTTCCTCCATTTCCCATGATCCCCAGTCCTGGAGCTGGAACAGAAGCCGTTCTGTGTTGGCTGTGGGCACAGGTAGCGTAACACACATGTATGCATTAGCATCTAGTTACCCGGCTAGGAGACCATCTGCCCAGATCTGGGTACAGTGTGTATAGATAGCAGCTGGGGGAGAGTTTGTAGAGATCTGCAGGATCCACAGGATGAGCAGATTGTGGCAGGGATGAGACTGTATTGATCGTTGTGCTGCTGGCCTGGTATCAGATCTGATGAATAGGTGCTATTGATCTAGTGACACTGGCTGCAGATTATCCTATATGGACAAACACTCCGTCAGACTGGCGGCACTGCTATCAATCACACACAACACTAATGCAAAGCTATAATTGGGGAGAACGCTATTGGCCAAGTATCTCAGGTATTTATGTAAGCTATCACCTTACTAAAGAAACCAGAACTGTGGATATCGCGCCAACATATTGGAGTAGCGCACGCAACAATCACAGAACAAACCATGCTAAATATCCACGTGTAAGGTTTATCCATCAATGAATAGATTACCAAGGTGTCCGATAGCTATACAGTATCACACAGCCACAGAGGTACAACTAATTAATATGCAATGTAGCAGGAGACGCCTGAAGACGACACCTCTTGCCGAAATTGCAGTGACGGGTATTGCCGCATCACCACTGCAACAATCTAAGTCTAGTACTATTAAGAATGGATTCTGGTTCTCATTTGCCGGGTCAGGAAGGCTCTATACGCCAGCCATTATATAAATATTGTACAGAGTATTTCTGTATTATTCGCCACCTGTCGCCTGTTTAATATGGTTCTCTTCGCCCACTATGAACACCGCAGCGGACCAATTGCGGCAACGTGCAAATGATAGATAATAAGGAGGGGAAATGTTGAAGCGAGCAGAAGCACAACACAGTATATCAGGAGCAATAGGCAGGTCTCCCGGGACAGATTAAGCAGAAGAGCGAGGCGCGCAGCGGCAGACGGCACATTAAATCACACACACACAAAATGTGCAGCAGGAATTCAGACATTAAATTTGCAACAACAATCCCAAAGCTTTCAGCTTTCAGTATGGCGCTGAACCTCACACATGGAAGTACAGAGGCAGCACAGCAGCTGGAAGCAGGCGGGGAATAACTAATTATGGAGAGGAATAACTAAAACACACAAATGAGCAGATCGGGCCAGACTGTCATGGCAGCTTTCACCGGCACAACAATGCTCCGCCTCCAAATGCAACCTAGCAATTCATTAGGGACTTCAGTGAGGCATGAGGTGCAATTACCTCGGTATGTGCGGGCCACAAAGCGAAGTCATTTCTAAAGGGGGATTTTGCACTTAAACATTTAAAAATGCCCAAACAGCCACTTAAAGATTGCTTCATGGCGGCTATTGTGTTATTCAGAAAGACACCCAAGTTTGTAGCAACAACAACAAAAAAAAAAAATTAGTTGTGCTCGTTCTCTTAAGCGGTTTACTATGCAAATCCACCCAGGTGACATTAATGGTGCATCATGGCACCTCCCACAGCAGCGTGCCAGTGACCAGCAGCGGCTGGGAAGGAACGGACTGCAGTGTCTACATTACCCAAATTATCAGGGAACTGTGTATACGCAGGAGTGTTCTACCCATCCTGCAATTGCATCACTATCAAGTGAATGCCTCTGCCTTACTGGCAGAATGCAGGCAGGGGGCAGCATGCAGGCAGGAGGTTGGGCAGAGGGTTGTATACAGGGAGATGGCGGTATGCAGGCAGGAGGTTGTGAAAAGAGCAGTATGCAGGTAGGAGTTTGAACAGAGGGCAGTACGCAGGCAGAGGGAGGCATGCAGGCAGTAGGTTGGGCAGCGGGTGGTATGCAGGCAGGGGGTTGGGAAGCGGGTGGTATGCAGGCAGGGGTTGGTATATAGGCAGTAGGTTGGGCAGCGGGCAGTATGCAGGCAGGGGGTGGAATGCAGACAGGAGGTTGGGCAGAGTGTGGTATGCAGGCAGGGGTCGGTATATAGGCAGAAGGTTGGGCAGCGGGCGGTATGCGGGCAGGGGGTTGGGCAGAGGGTGGTATGCAGGCAGGGGGTTGGGCAGTGGGCGGTATGCAGGCAGGGGGTGGAATGCAGGCAGGGGGTCGGTATAAAGGCAGACGGTTGGGTAGCGAGCAGTATGCGGGCAGAAGGTTGGGCAGAGGGCAGTATGCAGGCAGGACATTGGGCAGAGAGCGGAATGCAAGCAGGGGGCTGGATAGAGGGTGGTATGCAGGCAGGGGCAGTAAGTTGGGTAGGGCAGAGGGTGGAATGCAGGCAGAGGGTTGGTCAGAGGATGATGTGCAGGCAGTGGGTTTGGCAGAGGATGGTATGCAGGCAGGGGTGGTATGCAGGCAGGGGTGGTATGTTAGGTTGGGCAGAGGGTGGCATGCAGGCAGGGGGTTGGGCAGAGGTCAGTATGCAGGCAGGACGTTGGGCAGAGAGTGAAATGCAGGCAGGGGGCTGGATAGAGGGTGGTATGCAAGCAGGGGTGGTAGGCAGGAAGGGGGTTGGGCAGAGGATGGTGTGCAGGCAGGGGCGGTAGGTTGGGTTGGGCAGAGGATGGTGTGCAGGTAAGGGCGGTATGCAGGCAGGGGGTTGGGCAGAGGTCAGTATGCAGGCAGGACGTTGGGCAGAGGATGGTGTGCAGGCAGGGGGCTGGATAGAGGGTGGTATGCAGGAAGGGGGTTGGGCAGAGGATGGTGTGCAGGCAGGGGCGGTAGGTTGGGTTGGGCAGAGGATGGTGTGCAGGTAAGGGCGGTTTGCAGGCAGGGGGTTGGGCAGAGGTCAGTATGCAGGCAGGGGGTTGGGCAGAGGTCAGTATGCAGGCAGGACGTTGGGCAGAGCGTGAAATGCAGGCAGGGGGCTGGATAGAGGGTGGTATGCAGGCAGGGGTGGTAGGCAGGAAGGGGGTTGGGCAGAGGATGGTGCGCAGGCAGGGGCGGTAGGTTGGGTTGGGCAGAGGATGGTGTGCAGGTAAGGGCGGTATGCAGGCAGGGGGTTGGGAAGAGGTCAGTATGCAGGCAGGACGTTAGGCAGAGGATGGTGTGCAGGCAGGGGGCTGGATAGAGGGTGGTATGCAGGAAGGGGGTTGGGCAGAGGATGGTGTGCAGGCAGGGGCGGTAGGTTGGGTTGGGCAGAGGATGGTGTGCAGGTAAGGGCGGTATGCAGGCAGGGGGTTGGGCAGAGGTCAGTATGCAGGCAAGACGTTGGGCAGAGGATGGTGTGCAGGCAGGGGGCTGGACAAATAGTGGTATGCAGGCAGGGGTGGTAGGCTGGCAGGAGGTTGGGTAGAGGATGGTGTGCAGGCAGGGACGGTAGGTTAGGTTGGGCAGAGGATGGTGTGCAGGTAAGGGCGGTATGCAGGCAGAGGGTGGTATGCTGGCAGGGGTGGTAGGCTGGCAGGGGGTTGGGCAGAGGATGGTGTGCAGGCAGGGGCGGAAGGTTAGGTTGGGCAGAGGATGGTGTGCAGGTAAGGGCGTTATGCAGGCAGAGGGGTTGGGCAGAGGTCAGTATGCAGGCAGGACGTTGGGCAGAGGATGGTGTGCAGGCAGGGGGCTGGACAGAGGGTGGTATCCAGGCAGGGGTGGTAGGCTGGCAGGGGGTTGGGCAGAGGATGGTGTGCAGGCAGGGGCGGTAGGTTGGGTTGGGCATAGGATGGTGTGCAGGTAAGGGCGGTATGCAGGCAGTGGGTTGGGCAGAGGTCAGTATGCAGGCAGGACGTTGGGCAGAGGATGGTGTGCAGGCAGGGGTGGTAGGCTGGCAGGGGGTTGGGTAGAGGATGGTGTGCAGGCAGGGGTGGTAGGTTAGGTTGGGCAGAGGATGGTGTGCAGGTAAGGGTGGTATGCAGGCAGAGGGTGGTATGCTGGCAGGGGTGGTAGGCTGGCAGAGGGTTGGGCAGAGGATGGTGTGCAGGCAGGGGCGGTAGGTTAGGTTGGGCAGAGGATGGTGTGCAGGTAAGGGCGGTATGCAGGCAGGGGGTTGGGCAGAGGTCAGTATGCAGGCAGGACGTTGGGCAGAGGATGGTGTGCAGGCAGGGGGCTGGACAGAGGGTGGTATCCAGGCAGGGGTGGTAGGCTGGCAGGGGGTTGGGCAGAGGATGGTGTGCAGGCAGGGGCGGTAGGTTGGGTTGGGCAGAGGATGGTGTGCAGGCAGGGGTGGTAGGTTAGGTTGGGCAGAGGATGGTGTGCAGGTAAGGGTGGTATGCAGGCAGAGGGTGGTATGCTGGCAGGGGTGGTAGGCTGGCAGGGGGTTGGGTAGAGGATGGTGTGCAGGCAGGGGCGGTAGGTTGGGTTGGGCATAGGATGGTGTGCAGGTAAGGGCGGTATGCAGGCAGAGGGTGGTATGCTGGCAGGGGTGGTAGGCTGGCAGGGGGTTGGGCAGAGGATGGTGTGCAGGCAGGGGCGGTAGGTTGGGTTGGGCATAGGATGGTGTGCAGGTAAGGGCGGTATGCAGGCAGAGGGTGGTATGCTGGCAGGGGTGGTAGGCTGGCAGGGGGTTGGGCAGAGGATGGTGTGCAGGCAGGGGCGGTAGGTTAGGTTGGGCAGAGGATGGTGTGCAGGTAAGGGCGGTATGCAGGCAGGGGGTTGGGAAGAGGTCAGTATGCAGGCAGGACGTTGGGCAGAGGATGGTGTGCAGGCAGGGGGCTGGACAGAGGGTGGTATCCAGGCAGGGGTGGTAGGCTGGCAGGGGGTTGGGCAGAGGATGGTGTGCAGGCAGGGGCGGTAGGTTGGGTTGGGCATAGGATGGTGTGCAGGTAAGGGCGGTATGCAGGCAGAGGGTGGTATGCTGGCAGGGGTGGTAGGCTGGCAGGGGGTTGGGTAGAGGATGGTGTGCAGGCAGGGGTGGTAGGTTGGGTTGGGCATAGGATGGTGTGCAGGTAAGGGCGGTATGCAGGCAGAGGGTGGTATGCTGGCAGGGGTGGTAGGCTGGCAGGGGGTTGGGCAGAGGATGGTGTGCAGGCAGGGGCGGTAGGTTAGGTTGGGCAGAGGATGGTGTGCAGGTAAGGGCGGTATGCAGGCAGGGGGTTGGGCAGAGGTCAGTATGCAGGCAGGACGTTGGGCAGAGGATGGTGTGCAGGCAGGGGGCTGGACAGATGGTGGTATGCAGGCAGGGGTGGTAGGCTGGCAGGGGGTTGGGTAGAGGATGGTGTGCAGGCAGGGGTGGTAGGTTAGGTTGGGCAGAGGATGGTGTGCAGGTAAGGGTGGTATGCAGGCAGAGGGTGGTATGCTGGCAGGGGTGGTAGGCTGGCAGAGGGTTGGGCAGAGGATGGTGTGCAGGCAGGGGCGGTAGGTTAGGTTGGGCAGAGGATGGTGTGCAGGTAAGGGCGGTATGCAGGCAGAGGGTGGTATGCTGGCAGGGGTGGTAGGCTGGCAGGGGGTTGGGCAGTGGATGGTGTGCAGGCAGGGGCGGTAGGTTAGGTTGGGCAGAGGATGGTGTGCAGGTAAGGGCGGTATGCAGGCAGTGGGTTGGGCAGAGGTCAGTATGCAGGCAGGACGTTGGGCAGAGGATGGTGTGCAGGCAGGGGGCTGGACAGAGGGTAGTATCCAGGCAGGGGTGGTAGGCTGGCAGGGGGTTGGGCAGAGGATGGTGAGCAGGCAGGGGCGGTAGGTTAGGTTGGGCAGAGGATGGTGTGCAGGTAAGGGCGGTATGCAGGCAGAGGGTGGTATGCTGGTAGGGGGTTGGGCAGAGGATGGTGTGCAGGCAGGGGCGGTATGCAGGCAGAGGATGGTATGCTGGCAGTGGGTTGGGCAGAGGATGGTGTGCAGGCAGGGGGCTGGACAGAGGGTGGTATGCAGGCAGGTGTGGTATGCTGGCAGGGGGTTGGGCAGAGGATGGTGTGCAGGCAGGGGCGGTAGGTTAGGTTGGGCAGAGGATGGTGTGCAGGTAAGGGCGGTATGCAGGCAGGGGTGGTAGGCTGGCAGGGGGTTGGGCAGAGGATGGTGTGCAGGCAGGGGCGGTAGGTTAGGTTGGGCAGAGGATGGTGTGCAGGTAAGGGCGGTATGCAGGCAGGGGGTTGGGCAGAGGATGGTGTGCAGGCAGGGGCGGTATGCAGGCAGAGGGTGGTATGCTGGCAGGGGGTTGGGCAGAGGGTGGTGTGCAGGTAAGGGCGGTATGCAGGCAGAGGGTGGTATGCTGGCAGGGGGTTGGGCAGAGGATGGTGTGCAGGCAGGGGCGGTATGCAGGCAGAGGGTGGTATGCTGGTAGGGGGTTGGGCAGAGGATGGTGAGCAGGCAGGGATGGTAGGTTAGGTTGGGCAGAGGATGGTGTGCAGGTAAGGGTGGTATGCAGGCAGAGGGTGGTATGCTGGCAGGGGGTTGGGCAGAGGATGGTGTGCAGGCAGGGGCGGTAGGTTAGGTTGGGCAGAGGATGGTGTGCAGGTAAGGGCGGTATGCAGGCAGAGGGGTTGGGCAGAGGTCAGTATGCAGGCAGGACGTTGGGCAGAGGATGGTGTGCAGGCAGGGGGCTGGACAGAGGGTGGTATGCTGGCAGGGGGTTGGGTAGAGGATGGTGTGCAGGCAGGGGCGGTATGCAGGCAGAGGGTGGTATGCTGGCAGGGGGTTGGGCAGAGGGTGGTATGCTGGCAGTGGGTTGGGCAGAGGATGGTGTGCAGGAGGGGCGGTAGGTTAGGTTGGGCAGAGGATGGTGTGCAGGTAAGGGCGGTATGCAGGCAGAGGGTGGTATGCTGGCAGGGGGTTGGGCAGAGGATGGTGTGCAGGTAAGTGCGGTATGCAGGCAGAGGGTGGTATGCTGGCAGAGGGTTGGGCAGAGGATGGTGTGCAGCTCCTCCTACATTTACATTGCTAAGAATTGCTGTGAGCAGCTCAGCATACTATATGATGCTTCCTGAATCCGGTCCTATATTTGCACCTTCCCATTACTGCTACATAACTAACAACTGGTCAAGAAGGTGACTGTCCTCATTACATTGAGAGCACAACCCCCTAAAGCACAGCTTTAGCTACAAGTACAGTTCTAGTACTATATAATATATGCAATAGCTCGGTGCCACAATACACGCAGAGGCATCATTACAGCGGCTTCATCTTACAGGACAGCTCCATTACAACCTAGCGGGCACAGCGCGGCATGTATGGCAGTGAGCAACAGAAGGATCAGCATCCGAAAAGGCACTTAGAGGGACAAATAAATAAGTTAGCCGCTTTTTAACAAGATGTTCCCCTGAAAGATCAAATGCTGACACCCCTGCCCCCAACATTCCGTCTCTTTAAATAAGGACAGATTTTGTTTCCATTTGCAGCTCATCTTACACCCTGATTGACAAGCAAGCAGCGGTAATGTCAGCCGTACACTAAATATTTCATCAAGTGTCAAAAAAACAGGATGCCAGGAGGAGATCCTCCCCTCTCCGGGGGATACGTAGTGACAGAACTCCCAGTGCCATTCCCAGGCAAGGACAAGGGGGTCATCCGAGCCGACGTGCCTGAGATAGGTCCCCCTGCCCGCCCGCTACAACCTGAGGATGTGTTTCCCAACAGTGCTGGGGTAGTCCCCGGGAGCTATGCTTTCCTTGCTAGGCAATGCCAGAGGATTTCACCACCAGCTTATTTGGGATCCGCATTAAGTTATACATGGAGACGCTCCAAGCCCGGGGGGGGGGGGGGGGGGGGGGAGTGCTAAGAGGCAAATACAGGAAAGAATAAACAACATTCGGTTTGGACTATAAGTCTACTTGTCTTCCTCCGTTGTATCCTGCAGCTGTAGGCAGAAAAGCAGACGTTGCTCTCTGGATGCTGCCATATTGATTAAACCTTAGAGTGCCAAGGGAATTTGTCAAAATAGGTTTCAAAATTGGCAATCAAACATTGTTATTTATTAAAACGACCTGTAAAGTTTACTTTATAAAATGGAGATCAAGAATGTTATGTTAAAAATATATTATATTTGGATTTAACAAATGTGAGCGACGCTGGTATTTTTAGTGGATATTTTAAGCAATCTCTCACAGATGTTGGCACTAACAGGATTAAAGTAATTTTGCTCGTTTGTTACATCTAACAGCGGCAATCACAGCTCTTATAGAAGTAGGGATCTCAGCAAATGTCACATCTATTTCTATAAATATATCTACATATTATTTATATATTCACGGCATATACACATTTAATAAGTAGAAGCTGACATGTCACTCTCTTGCTGGATATTCGCACGATTGTATGAACGCTTTTCCATCACAGTGATGTTATTGGTGGTCATTTGTTTTTGTTTTGTTACGTAAAACCCCTCAAAAATGGTCGCCTTGGACAGTGAAGCCTGCTGACGTGCCAAGATTCCTTTTAAGAGCAAGCACTACAATCCTAGCTGCCTATTATACATCACCCCTGACCGCAATTTGCCGATACGCAGGACTATACATCAATGCGTTCTCCAAGTCTCAAAGGCTACAAAGGCTTAATGACTGCGTCAATAACACTGGGCTGGTTTCTGCTGCCTGACACCAGAACGAGATTTAAATGGCCAGATCGCACAGTCTGGGGAATAACACAGGTAGAATACACCAGCTTCCAGACAGACGAGGTGAACGGTCGCTGCATAGAGGTACAGGATGGTGTTCACCAGTAGTGGGGCGTAATGCACATAGCACATGCCACATAATCCAGATTCCCCTTCTGGGGGTTGTAATGGTATTCATGCTGAAAGCCCAGCTCTGCACAGCAAACACAGACCCAACCCACGCAGAATAGCAATGCTGTGTTACAGAAGCTTATGTTGTCCAGGCCTGTTGTACTTTAAGGGCTGTCCCGGCAGTGTCAGATCCTTCGATGCATGCAGGAACAGCCTCGGAGAAGGGCTTTGCTTTGGGCTAGTGTGAGGCTTTGCTGATAGCCAGCAGGGACAGAGCAGCCGGGTAGAACAGGAGACCTCTCGCAGCAACAAAGAGGCAGGACAAAAAGCCTGAGATCAGAGCCAGGCCAAGCAAGGGAGCGGGGGTAACTGCATCGCTCCAGACGCAATGCCGCTTACCAGAATCTTGGCCAGTACTCCGTCATCACTGGACTCCATGGTGACCACGGCCTTGTCCGTCTCGATGTCACACAGCGCATCTCCTGCATTTACCAGATCACCTGCGAGAAGATGGAAAAAGTGTCAGCATAGGTGATGGCTAGAACCAAGGTTCAGTGCCAACATATACTACTGGTTTCTAGTGATGCTGGATGGGGGGGGGGGGGGGGGGTTTGGGTCTGTGACCAGGGGACTCTTCTCATTTAAAATATATTCTGCATCATGACATTCATTACATAGTAGTAAGTTCTCAGAAACAACCCCGACTGATCATTTCTATAAGTCTCCAACCCGGGCGATAAACTGCCATCTCTCTCGTAGCGGATAAACCCCATGTTGTCTCATTACGGCATGGTAGACTTATACACAGGCATGCTGTACATACATCTGCATGGAACCCATATATCAAGACCTTTACTAACACTAAAACATCTTTGAAAACCCATCCTCTTCCCTGCTGTGGTGCTCCTAGCACATGTCTGTTCTGTATATCAGTGCTGAAATACAGACCACACTGTGCTAGAAGCACCTCAGCAGAGGGCGACATCACAGGCAGGGAATAGGAGCTGCACAGGGTTGTGAAATATGCAGGGTGCTACGCTAGACACTACTAGCCCATACCTCCGCAGCCGCGCTTTAGAAATCTATCGCACACACGTGATGGGAAAACGGAGAGCGGAAGTGAAGACGTGCGCTTTAGAGACGCATTTTTAGAGCTGCACTTTCAGGAAAACGATTGGTTACACTGGTCACGCATTAATGCGACAGGGAAAATCACTGAGCGATTCTGCAAAATCCGGGTGTAAAGGATTTGAAGGCAAGGTGGGAATGAATCCAGAAGAAATCACGTGTTCTACTTGAAGCGCGCTGGTCAGATGTTTGTTAGTTAGCGGCTGAGAAGGCAATAACCGCAGCGGATGTGTGAACCCGCACAGAGCGGAATACTTAGCACCATTCCATAAACCATCTGACAGCCCCCCGCCCCCCCCCACCCCCACCGGGAATCAGCCTCTCCCTGCGCTTGTTTGTGTGATAGGACTACAGAGGGAACCTTTTGTATGTTTTATGGAAATGTAGTAAGTGAATATATATTGCACACCATCCAGATTCCCCAATTAGCATGCAAGCATCTCTACAACAAGCTCACACAAGCTGTCTCCTTATGTGAAGTTTAGCTCCCACACGTTGTCAGCAATAAGAGAAATAAACCGTGGAGCGGAGTCTGTACAATGTGAACAAGTCACCTGCATTCACGTCACTGCCATAGGGATCACTGGTCCTTAACATTAATGGAGATTCTGCGCTCTTGGGCTGCTCACTAGATAGATAAAAGCACCTTGTGTCCAATGGCATCAATATCATGTAAGTTCTCACGAGCAGGGCCCTCTTACACTTGTCCTTCTGACGAACCATTTTTGATGGCACCAAATCCTGTTCTCTGCCCCGATACTTATGTCACTGGTGTCTGCTGATGCAGCTATGGTTATGTGCCCTGTACTGGTCCTCTATTGTATTCAGCTGTAAGTCACTATCTCCTGGGTTATATACTCTGTAATAGGGAGCTGCAGACCCCTTGTTCTCTGCCCCCTGATACTTATGTCAGTGTCCTCTGCTGATGCAGCTATGGCTATGTGCCCTGTACTTGTCCTCTATTGTATTTAGCTGTAAGTCACTGTCTCCTGGGTTATATACTCTGTAATAGGGAGCTGCAGACCCCTTGTTCTCTGCCCCCTGATACTTATGTCCGTGTCCTCTGCTGATGCAGCTATGGTTATGTGCCCTGTACTTGTCCTCTTTTGTATTCAGCTGTAAGTCACTTTCTCCTGGGTTATGTACTATGTAATAGGGAGCTGCAGATCCCTTGTTCTCTGCCCCGATACTTATGTCAGTGTCCTCTGCTGATGCAGCTATGGGTATGTGCCCTGTACTTGTCCTCTATTGTATACAGCTGTCAGTCACTGTCTCCTGGGTTATATACTCTGTAATAGGGTGCTGCGGATCCGTCGTGGCGCCATATAAATGAGGCATAATAATAATAATAATATTATGTTTTCATTGCATGCACAGTACATGTAAGATGTCTAAAAGAGCAGAAGTGCAACATAATCACTTGTGTGTACACAGGAGTTGGTCTGCCGTCTATTAGTCTAACACCAGCAGAAACCCCCCCTATGGAAGGGATATTAATCCATCAAGTCAGCCACTAGCAGAATTGGAAGAATGAAAATAGCAAATACATAAAACATACAAAGATATAAGACCTGTAAAGCTAACTATGTTCCATCATAACCTATAACCCAATGCAGGGCAATTTGGGCAGCCACTATGTCTGTTATAGTCAGATTTGCACCTATATTTGTTTTGTGTAGGACCAAAACAACCAATAATACAGTTAATGATGGAGAACATCACCCAAACCAGTATCTGGTGCGCAGCTGAAGGGCGAGCGCAGTAAATGGGCCCAGCGTCCATGTGGCTGGACCCGTGCGCATGTTTGGTTAGCCACTTCTAAACAGGGGCAGGACTGGGCATGCCGTGCTGAGGGCACTGCGTCTGCAATTTAAGCGAGACCTGAAATCGAATCCCTGCAACCATAAAACGATTGTCTCTCATCCCCAGACTGTGCTTTTCTGTGTACACATGAAACATTATACTATGGGTTAAATGTTCTGAAATTGTCAAAATAGATGAACCAAGAAGAGGCTGATTCTATTATGTTACAGTGCCCTCTGCTGGTGCGTCACAGCCTCTGCAGGCGGCATAACCATGTTTAACCCAGATTCATAAAAAAATAGTCAATTCATAGAGAATCAACTGGCTCATATCTGGGTATTCTCATTTATAAATCGGCACCATGCATAGGAATAACCATGAGTTACCCATGAAAGAGGGTATTACTGGACCTGCTCACCTTCCTTTTTCAACCATTTCACAATGTTGCCTTCCTCCATGGTGGGAGAGAGCGCTGGCATGAAGACTTGGGCCGAGGGTGCCCCTGCAAGACAAACAGATGGGGTGAGATACCCAGACACCAGTGACAGACATGCAGACATTGCTTTTGCACAAGGGGTAAATGTGCCCAATCTTATCAAGAGAAGCATCCAATCAGCTTCTAGCAGTCATTATACAAACTGCGCTGAATATAGAGGTAAAAGCTGATTGGTTGTAGTGTTCATCTTCTCCACTTTCTCTTTAGAAGGTATGGTATATTATATTTATAGATAGATACAGATGTACCACCGCACTCACCATTTCTAAGAATGTGGTGCAAACAGCACCCACACTTCCCAGGCTGGGGTGCAGTGGCCTGTGACCACGCACTCTAGTACATACAGGGAGCCCAGCACGCACCATAATAAACTCACCTTAACATTCAAATAATCAATTAAATAAAAAATAGGGTTTTAGTTCATGAATTGAACAATGCATTCAAGCTTGCAGCCCATCGCCAAGGGACCCCATTTCACTGCAAGTCCTACACTAACAACTGTAATTATACAATATGACAACATCTTTGGTCTGGTGCACTCCAAAATCCAATATATCAGTCCAATCTTTCATTGGACTGATATATTGGAATTTGGAGTGCACACAGACACTGCATAATCGATTATGCGATGCCCAATACACTTTAGAATTTTTGAAATGACTACATTGTCTTTGTGCCTCTGTCATTGGACTGATATTTATTTATTATTTCTTTTTTCTACAGTTTCTGGTCAGCAGCTGAGGAGGACAAGTGTCCCCATTTACATTGTTTTATTAGAGGGGGCAAGTACCCTGGCACCATATGTATCTATCTATACATATCTATGGGCAGCACGGGCGGTTAATTGGTTAGCATTACTGGTCTCACAGCACTCAGGTCATGTTTTAAATTCCCACCACTGCCCAGTGTGAAGTTTGTATGTTCTCCCTTCTGCTTGCATGGGTTAACTCTAGATCCTTGATGGCTAACCTTGACACTCCAGCCGTTGTTTAACTACACATCCCAGCATGCTCTGCATCAGATTTAGCATGGCCAAAATAGAAAAACTGGAGCAGAGCATGCTGGGATGTGTAGTTTAAAAACATCTGGAGGGCCAAAGGATAGCCATCAAGGCTCTAGGTACTCTTGTTTTCTCCCACAATTCGAAAATATTCTGGTAGTTTAATTAAGCGCCCAACAGAATTATCCCTAGCGCGAATGTGCGTATATATATATATGTGGTAGAGTGTAAGCTCCACTGGGGCTGGGACTACTGATAATGGACAAATAGTCTCTGTACAGCGCTGCGGAACATGTGTGCGCTATAGAAACACCTGGTAAAAAAATAGTTTGTCTAGAATATTAGCATATTCCAATAATGAAACCTGTAAGCATAAAATTATCCATTGCACCCCCTGAGAGCTAGAGGAAGAGCCCAGACATGAAAGGGTTAAACTCTTGCCCTGTACTTTACAAATGGCAAAAAAAAAACCCCATAAAACTTCAGCAATAAGTCAGAAGCTTGGTCAGAAATGCTGCAGCGTGCAATACACAGAGGCCAGTGATTGGCATTGGTGCATGTAGTGTACCATCCGCGTTGTGCCCTGAACCCATCACGTGGTGCCTATTAACTGCAGAAGCATCAATGCCTTGTCTGCCTGACCCGGATAATGGGATTTCTGCTTAACAAGAAGGGGTGTGTAATTAGCAGACTGTCCCTTGCACAGTGCCCCCCGCCCATATTGTTGCAGCTATGTGGACTGTCCGCACCTAGGAGAAGCATGCCAAGTGTTACACCTGCTGAGAAAACACTAATTGGATTACCAAGATTATATGTAACCAGTCTTAGCAGGTCAAAAGCACAGGATCTCCTAGGGATGGCACATGCCAGCGAGGAGAGGCGTTGCACGGCCTGTTATGTGGGGTTATTAGTGACCTCGGCTCTTATCTGTTCTACCCCCCCTCAGGAACTGCCCCTCATCACCCCTGTCTGCTATCTGCCTCTGTGGGGGAGGCCACAGGCCAGGCAGCTTGTACAAGCTGGAATCAGGGTGACCTTCACTGCTCCCTGGCCAGAGAGGTCCTTTCCCGGCGGTTGGACAGGCCCAGTCGTTTATAAGGTTCTGATTACACCATTTACAATGATTTAGAATCTCTGAAAACAAAATAAATAAAACCTTTCCAATTACACAGACAAACAAGAATGCATACCCAGTCGACAATGAGTAGGTTGACACCTAAAAATAGTTGACATACTCTAGGTGGACATTGTCAGAAGACCACCACAAGCAAAATGTCGACATTAGTTTTTCACCGACTTGTTCATACTTTAATATATCCCCCCCACCATGTCCACTAGGGTTTCACTGTGCTGAGAGCAGTGTGGTACCATGCCCAAAGCATAGACTTCTACTGTGTCCATGCCGACACACTGTATGTTGACAGACATCAAAAAAATCATGAAAATTTTGTGTTGTCCTTATCATGTGTCGTCCATGTTCATGTCAAGATTTTGCTTGTGTTGACCTTCAGTCACTGTTGACATAGAATAGGTCGACCATTTTTAGGTGTCGACCTAATCACTATCAGCAATTTGTGGCCGACCTAGTGATTGTCAACCATTTATACCAGAACGGTGAGAATGTAAGTACTAAACGCTGCTAATGAGAACAATTATCATCTCTGGCACGATCAGACCAGGGTGACGCCGGCTAATAACCCGTGTGACACCAATCAGTGCTGTTGGGGAATCCGGCCTGCCAGGACTACCATTGGCTTGTGTCTCTGGTACGCCGGATAAGAAGATCATGCACTAGGTGGACACCTAGTGCAGCCAGGATGGGCATGGATACGGTAATACAGCCCTGAGGCCTCGAGTCATCCGTAGCTGTAACTTGGGCAGACGGCGTGAAGTCTTGCTACTTAGAATAACAGAAATACTAGGACACCTGTAAATCCGGTGTTCCCCCGTTCATTCTGATCCAGATTTAGAACAGATGCAAATATAGGTGTGACCTACAAACTACAGCCAAAAGCACTGGAGGACCTCAGACCTGCAATGCTTGTGGGAGACCTCCAAGGCTTCTGAGCACCTGGGAAGGATGGAGAATCGGGTTCCCCGTGCATTATATTATACACCTATAATTGACATGTGTAACCGACTGTGCTACCAAGTCAGAAAGTAGCACAATGTGGCTCCGGTATGCAGTAATGTAATGACAGCACCTGCGCCCCACGTGTAAGGCAGGAACGACACATCACCGGAGGCCGGAGAGGAGAATGCTCACGCTGCTCCTGGCAGGTTCTAGTGAATGAATGGCTGAACATGTCAGCTGGATGCAGGAGCAGCGAGTGATGCCGCGGCACGCATTCCTGTACTGAGCACAGGTGAGCTCCATCCACTGTGACGGCGGAAACATAATACACGAGACCTCATTTATCTTCTGACCAAGTGGGTCCATTTACTGGCGCTTCTAAAGGGAAAGAGCGGTTACCCCTGGCAACCACATTCTACAGTGTACAGGACAATTATGAGCTGCAATAACTTAAAAAAAAAATGTTATCAGCTCCCCCCATAGTCTGCCTGAGTGATACAGGGCTCTTGCGGATTCTACGGGAGCGGATCACTAGAGCGACAGGGTCTAGGTCGACAGTAAAAAGGTCCCTCTATGCCCCCCAGGATGGTAAAGGATGAACAAGTGGGTAAAAAAAATAAAAAAGTCTACCGCTTTCCATATCGACCTTTTCAAATTCAAACTCATCTTCGGGATCGCACCCTTTAACGTTCTGCCAAGATGACTGTCCTAATGATCATGTTCTCTTCCTGGGGGGCACAGGGCATGTTGCTCTGCCACTTAGTGGCTGTGCCCTTCCCTGATTGGTACATTCCCCCTCCTCCGGACATGCCACTTACCCACCGTGTCACACAAGCAGCGATGCCCATTGATAAATTTCTGGTGCTGACATAAAGCATCGATAGCACAATAGATGGTGCCCACTCTCTGCCACTAAAATACCCTAGTATGCTCAAACAGACCAGCCACCAGCTGCCAGCGCCCTTACAAGTCATTTCTCTCTGAAGCCTACCGCGTCTCCTAGTTCCCAGCATCTTTGGCTCATATGTAACAGGATTTGTATGTATGGACCCAGCGTGATGACGGCGAGACGGTCACTAGACTGACAGCAGCAATTTGTCACAAAGCAAAAAAAGAGAGCGTCCATCGGAATCACGTTGGGGTTTGCAAGCAGCAGCCTATCACATGCAGGTTTTGGGGTTTACTCACTACCCCTATAGATTGTAAGGTCTCACTAGCAGGGTCTCTCGCTCTCATATTTATTCTCAGGTATGGATCATTGGACAGACCGCAACTAGGTCGACATGCAGGAAGGTTGACATGGAGTTTTTCACTTTTTTTTGTCCCAAATGTCGACATGGACACTGAAACGTAGCACCCAATGCCCGCTCATGGCTCGCTGCGCTCAGCACTACACAGTATACATAATACTTTGTTGTGAATAATAAATATAAAAACAGTTATTCGTTGGTGCAGGCATCATCCTGCCCCAATCCGAGGACCGCAGGCCGCTGTGTATCACAGATGAAAGGTCTGCCGGCTGACAGTCCGCTGTTCTCACCACCTTAATATTTCCCCAACACTACGCTATCCCAGCAACCTACTGAGGGCTGACCTCATTAAATCACGTTCCCTGAAGCAAGAAGGTAACACAGATAACGGAATTCCACTGACATTACCTGGTCGGCTTCTGCCATCTAGTGGTTACAAATGTTATAGGAGGTTGACAAACTGCAAAACAGCGTATATGATGCATTTACACTAAAGATGCACATTAAAATAACAAAGGATGCATTCCGTGCATTTTGCAGAGCGTGAAACATATGCCTTAGATTTATGCAGGAGCAGATATGAGGGAGGGGGAATATTTATTTTATATTCTATTTGCATGCAGGATAAATACTGGCTGCTTTTGCATGCAGCCCACAAATTCTGGGCAACTTTATATTTACACTGCAATTTAGAGTAATAGGACACCTCTCCGAAATCTAAACCTATCTGCACTGGTTACATCTCCCCATCCCCTAGCAGTGCAGCCTGATTTTGCCCCACGTGCATTACTGCACATACCGTGTATGGTACAACTAAATCACATGCAAATACATACCGGTACTAGACGTACAAAAAAATGACACAAAAATCTCCTATGTGACAGACTGAACGCAAATCAAAAATATTGTGACCACAAAACCAAAGCGAATTATAGTAATTGGTGGGAGGGGCAACAAAGTGCTCAGTCAATTAGAAACAGTTGCTGAATCGCACACCAGCTATCGCGGATGGTATGCAGGCGGGGGGGGGTTTATGCAGGTGGGGGTGGTATGCAGGCAATGGGGATGCGGGTGGTACACCGGCAGAGGGAGGGTGGGTGGTAAGCAGGCGGGCGGGGGTGGGTGGGTTGTAACGCAGGCAGGGGGAAGGTATGCAGGCAGGGAGAGGGGTGTAGTACGCAGGCAGGGGGGGGCGGTGGTAAGCAGGGGGGAAGGAGGAGGGTTGTACACAGGCAGGGGGAGGGGGGTGGTATGCAGGCCGGGGGGGAGGGTGGGTGGTAAGCAGGCGGGGGGGTGGTAAGCAGGCAGGGAGAGAGGGGTAGTACGCAGGCAGGGAGAGGGGGGGCTAGTACGCAGGCAGGGAGAGGGGGGGGTAGTACGCAGGCAGGGAGGGGGGGGGTAGTACGCAGGGAGAGGGGGGGTAGTACGCAGGCAGGGAGAGGGGGGGTAGTACGCAGGGAGAGGGGGGGGTAGTACGCAGGCAGGGAGAGGGGGGGTAGTACGCAGGTAGGGAGAGGGGGTAAAACGCAGGCAGGGAGAGGGGGGGGGTAGTACGCAGGCAGGGAGGGGGGGGGGGGTAGTACCCAGAAAGGGAGAGGGGGGGGGTAGTACACAGGCAGGGAGAGGGGGGAGGGGTAGTACACAGGCAGGGAGAGGGTATGCACCGTTTCCTACAATTGCATTGCTAAGATTCACAGCAGAGAAGCATACCCGATCCATGCTGAATGAGGCCCATTGCTTGCACACCGTCTTCCTCCACCATTTCCCCTCTATAAGGGTATGTAGTCTTGAGCGCCAGAGGCAAAAAAAAATCATTAGGTATGTACAAAACGCTGACATCAGTCCTTTACTGTCCTATAACAATACTGAAATGATTTACCTACATTAATACCTGAAAACATACAGTAATTGTAGGCAGCCTTATGCAGGAGGAGGAGGATTACTTGTCACCTCAATAAGAAAACCTGCAACAATCAACCGACAAACACCAGACAGAAAATAAGCAATTTCCATTTATTTATTTATGTGCATTAAAGATCTATAGAGCGCGCACTATAATGCAGATTGACGCAAAGCTCAGGGAGACGCTTCTGACAGAGGCCTATTTAATGGCATGCAAATATCAAAGCAATCATTGCCGATAAAGCTTTCTTCAGTAACGGTCAGTCCGTGGCTCCAGTCTACCATGAACTATGGTTCTCTCAGCTTCCAAGCAGGAGAGCAGTTTACATCTAATGAAAGATTTGTGCCCAGTACTAATACAGATCTTGGGGTATAGGAACACTAGGAGAAATGAGGGGGTACTCGGCATAAGCCAAGCAGCTAACACTAACAATGGAATTACTGTTATTTATATGCACCAAGGGGAGATCTTTCCTATTCAGAGGGGACTTGTTTAGGTTGTCAGAGCTCCTCCCCCCAGAACTTTAATTCCGACAAGGAGGGGCTTTGACAACTGAAGCAACAGAGGACCCAGCAAGTCCAACTTATTTTAATAGTGTTCATTCTAGCACCCGCTATCTTTGAAAATCTATGCAGTTCCTCTTCCCTGCCTGGGGTGTCACTGTATGCTGTAGTGCTTCTAGCACAGTGTGGTCTGTAAATCAGCACTGATATGCAAACCAGACCTGTGCTAGAAACACCATAGCAGACAGCGGCACAACAGGCATGGAAGAGGAACTGCATGGATTTTCAAAGATAGCGGATGCTAGAATGAACACTATTTAACATAGATAAATTACATCCAAAAGACTTGATTGTTTTCTTTGGGGTTAACGTTTTATTTATTAATCAACTTAAAAAAAAAAAAAAAAAACAGAATACAAATGTTCTCCAGCGGGAACGCAGTCATATTACAGACAATAAAAATACCACCAACCATTGGTCAACAGTCACAATACCGACAGGTTCAAAACGCCAACATGCATCAGGCCAAAATGCCAACATTTAAAATGTTGACATGTCAAAAAGTCGACAAGACTCATTTATTTGGGGGGGGGGGGGGGGGTTATTTGTAAATTTGTAGCCAATGATATTACACAACTTTAACAGTACATAGCCATTCACATCGATCCTTATTGTATCTTACAACCTATATTCCCAACTACAGACAAAGTCAGAATTAGCCAGAAAATGCAGAGAAAATCTGAATCCCACGTACATCGTACCGTGACCAGACTCCGAAGCATAACCAGGAACACACATATGACCACAACTGTAAACGGGCCCATACAGCAGTGGGAGCGATTTACCATCCCGCTGGAAGCTACAATATGATAACCAGGTGCGCCGATCGGTGGCCATCGATGAGCGTCGATACATCGGCAGATCGGGGAAATTAAGCTTTTTTTTTTTAAATCCCGATTCATCTATCCCCGCCAGGATCCTGCAATCAGGATTTTTATGCATGTTTAATATCTCCGATCCCCGATGCGACCTTCAAGGAAACCGTGGATTGTTCAATGCACCCCTGGTGTATGAGAGCCTTTATATGTACTTTTACAATAAACGGATATGTTATGGCTACCATATAACACCGCTGCTGTACCGTTGTCTCACCACAATCGCTCTATCATTATGCACCACTGAGCACCGATTCCCAACTGCTGCCACACAGGCTGTATCAGAATTGCTACAATCCCCCTTTGATGTGGATGGATTCAGCCTAGGTGACAGCAATTATAAAACAAGAGGGAAGAACAATTCTGCAGAGGAAGAGAAAGGAGACTTGAGCGAATGATAAGCTACAGCAAGGACTGCATACGTCCTGACAGGATGATGAATGGTTGTCTGAGCATTTAATTATTCGGGACGCCCTTTAATCATCATGCTTGTTGTGCCCAAACAGAATGGGTTTAGCCAGTGGTGGATTTCCCACTAGACACGTGCCTAGGGGCACCACAGTAGGCAATCCTTCATTAGCGCCCGGATAGGCCGCTGGCCAGATCATAATTTTTTTTTATATTAAATTTCTGGATTAAAACCTTTATTGCAACCAGAAATAATTACAAAGCCAAGGGAACTGACTCACAGTAGAAAGATCATTAATACCTGAAAAGGTTGTATAGGTTATGACAAAAAATTAAGAGGTCATTCATAATTGGGAAACAATGTACAGATGGAGCCATCCACATCTAGCCATCTCTGGATAGCCATGGTGAGCCATGGCTCACCAAGGCCTATTTGTTCTCAGCTGCAATAAAATACATAGAACAATACAGTACGGGATTTGCAGAGTAATCCTATTACTCACTTAATCCTATTAAAGGGCTAGATGAGGATGGATACATCTGTATTCAGCTTTAACATACATCTATAGAGCCTCCTCCATTAACAAACCACCTGGAGCTCTTGCAATCCATAGATGTATCCCTGATTTAGTCTCAACAGGCGTTATTCAGATCTGATCGCTACGCTGCTAATTTGCAGAACCCTGCGATCAGGTGTACAGGGGCCCAGACAAAGCAAAATTCCACCCTATGCAAGCATGCAAATTAGTTAGCACGCCTTTATGAAAATCAGATGGATCGGGGATTAGCTGCAAATCGTTCACAACGGAATGAGTTCCCAGTCTGTGCGTAGCCCAGGACTCACTTGGTGGCTGCATTAGAAGCAGTCGGGTGAGGGCCGGAGCGGACATCACATGATTCCCCTCACACACCTGGCCACGCCTGCGTATTCCCTGACACTCCCAGATAACAGCCGCTCACCATGTAATGATTCCCCAGCGTGTGCAGTCTGTGCGTAGCCCAGGACTTACTCAGCAGCTGTGATAAAATCAGGCTGATCGGGGCGGAGCTGACATCACATGACTTCCAGATAACAGCCGCTCACCATGTAATGATTCCCCAGCATGTGCAGTCTGTGCGTAGCCCAGGACTTACTTGGTGGCTGCATTAGAAGCAGTCGGATGAGGGCCGGAGCAGCCATCACTTGCCTTCCACTCAAAGACCTGAGCATGCCTGCGATTTCCCTTACATTCTCAGAAAATAGCCGGGTATCACCCGTAACCACTGGTTTCCGTTCAATCAACTTGCATACGGCCAGTGATAAAAATAAAAAAAATAGCAAAATTTGATGGCAGGATGGCCTCACGCATACGTACCATGACGAACCATACTCAGTCTACAGATACTCACCCAGCCTGCGATCAGAAGTGTGTGATCAAGTCTAAATGACCCTAAAGAACAAAACACGTTTTTTTTAAAAGATATATTATTGCAATTTCCACTTCGCCACAAGAATTTGAAGAGTCTGAATCAATGTAACTCAGGAAATACAGGAATAGCATTCACTGAATATATACTAAAGTGAATTACACAGGTTCTGTGGCTGATAAAAATTAGGTATGAGGTCAGCAGCCACAGAACTGGTGCAATCCATCAGTGTCCCAGTTTACAGGGACAGTATGTTATTTGATGGAAGAGCGAAGCATCCCGATACATTCTTCCTAATAGTCTTTCCGATGTATAATAATGGACACGGGCATGTAATTACGTAAACTACATACTTGCTTTTGCAGGTCATCTGCTGTCGGAGCTTGTATTTATGTATGGTTTTAGGATGTACAGAAGATTCACCAACCAATAAATGTTGGCAATTAATACATCCACTGCATCTGAAAGCCCCATTTTTAAGATTCAACCAAGTCGTATGATTAGGCACTGGGCTAATATCGGAAAAAGTAACCAAGTCCTTCACATTGCTACTGCATTTAAAAAAAAAAGTTTTTGCTTTACAATATTGGGACATGATGGGATCAGATTCTAAAAGATGCCAATGCTTAAGAAAAAGGTCCCTTAGTCTGGTGGATGAAATAGAATATATACAGTAGATGGTAAGATCATCCCATTCATGTTTTTGTCTCTTTCGATTTTATGCAGAAGGGTCTCTCCCTCTCCAGAGATAGACATTTTTGAATGGTCTCAACTTCTGATTTGCTGTAGCCTCTCTGAATAACGTCATTACCCATATCACACAACGCTTGCAGTAAATTGTTCCGTACCACCTGTAAAAGTTGGGCGTACAGAAGACCTTGTTTAAGAGGCAATGGGTGGAGACTCTCAGCCAACAGGACTGAATTAGCATCAGTCGGTTTCTTGTAAATATATGTATGAAACCTGCTATGTAACACTTCAACAGTAACATCTAAAAAAAGTAATGCTGGTGGGACTGCCTACATGCAAGAACCTAATGGTGCCTGGCAATTTATTCAATGATTCATAAATGAAGTCAACAACTCGGGGCCCCCTGTCCCAACAACAAAAAATATAAATATATGATGATATAAAGGACGAAAATAATCTGTTATTCCAAATAAACGAAGTTTCATAATAATACATAAATAAATTGGCATAGGCCGGGGCCATGTTTGAGCCCATAGCCATGTGCCCTGTAAATGTAAATAAAAGGAATTTTCAAATGAAAAATAATTTTTGTGTAAAATAAAATGAATCATTAACAGTAGAAATTCGACAGGGGGACCCTTGTATTTTGGATTAGATGTGATGACTTTCCTTATGGCCTCTAGTCCTGCTTCATGGCTAATGATGTATAGACTAGTTAGAAAGCACAGTGTCTAAGGATTTGATACAATTTAAAAAATCTGTTGTATCCTTAAGAATTGTATCTATACTCAATATAATGGCTTGCAGAAAAAAGTTGACATATCGGGTCAGTATGGATGGTGTAATGGTTAGCATTACTGCCTCACACCACTGAGATCATGGGTTCCATTCCCACCATGGCTCTGTGCAGAGTTTGTATATTCTCCCTGTACTTGCACGGATTTACTCCGGGTTCTCCGGTTTCCTCCCACATTCCAAAAATATAATGGTAGGTCAATTGCCTTCCAACAAAATGAACCCTAGAATGTCTGTGTGTGTGTTTACATGTGGTAGGGAATATAGATTGTAAACTCCACTGGGGCAGGGACTGATGTGAGTGTTCAAATATTCTCTGCAAAGTGCTGCGGAATATGTATGCGCTATATAAGAAACTGGTAATAAATAATAAGTAAATAACTAAATATTGGGATGGATTCTGACAGAGATCCTGTGGAGGAAATTAGTGGTCTCCCCAGTGGTCTAAGGAGGGACTTGTACTTTTGGTAGGATGTATAGCAATGGGGTGACAGGATGAACTTGTGATGAAAAAATAAATAAAAAAATAATCACACGTCATGCAACCATCCATTAGTTACACCCATTGCTAATAAACTATCAAGTTCCTTCCTATACCCAGAGGGAGGATCATATCGGAGGGACTTGTATCAGTTGGTATCAGCTAGTTGGCGATTAACCTCAGCCACCACTGTTCAAAAGAAATAACATACAAACTACACACCCACAGTAGCGGTAACCACAGTGCTGGACAGGTGCACTTACATTGCCATGGTCACCAGAAACATGCAATACCAACCCTTCTTCTCATATTTATCTTCAGCTACCAGCATAAAAGTAATTGGCGTATGGAAGTGATACAGGGGGGGGGGGGGGGGCGGCTGTATAATGGAGGCAACACTAGAGAAGGTGGGGAGACACCAGGGGGTGGATGAGACCTTATAAGCGAGGTGACACCAGGGAGGGGGTGGGGCACTGTATAATAGAGGCGACACCAGGTCAGTGGGGGGACAAATCCTATAATGGAGGTGACACTGTGGGCGCGGGGGCGGACAACACAATATAAGGGAGGTGACACCAGGGGACACCGTATCAGGGGGGTGAGACTTTAAGGAGTGAACACAGACACAATAAAAGTGGTCAGACAGGGAGAACAGAGAGGCCCATGGGAGGGAATGGGTATGGGGCAGTTAGATACCCCCGGGAAGGGGGGTAGTACCCAGCAAGACTGAGGTGCCCATACCAGCACTCCCTGCCAGCCAGGGTACAGGGGACAGGACTACAGCACCCATCATCCCGCTCACCCCATCGCCTCCCAGCCGTGTGCAGCAGTCTCAGCCCGCTGTCCTGACCCCGGAGAGCCACCGTCGCCACCAGTGACCTAGCGATCCATTGACAGCCGAGTCTCAAGGAGGCCGCCATCTTCCTGCAGCACCTCAGGCCCCCACCAGCGGCCGACCCTCACACTGCCTGTCAGGGAGCGGCCCAGGAGAGAGGCCAAACAAACGGAGATAACTTGCTGCAGAGAGGATTTTATAGATTATTATGAACCTATAATCGCATAAAGGGTATAAAACTACATCAAAACACAACACTAGGGACAATGTACCGTACATATAACTTTATATAACATCTGTCTCCGGTCCCGGACTATCATTCTCTAGCTTGTCTCCATTTTCTCGAAGACCAGTTTCCAGTGTAAGAGAACGGAGGAGCCTACGAAGAAATGGCCGGTGGAGAGGAGACTGATAGCCAAGTGATGTTGGTGAGTTGTATTTCCACTTTCATGTCATCAGTGTGCTGCTGGCTGTGCTGTTCCCTGTCATTATCAGCCCCTGGCTCTTCCTCCTGTGTGGCTGCCATTCTGCACAGTATACAGCCCTATAGCACAGCAATACCTCAGCAATACACCCTCAGAACAGCACAGTTACCTCAGACATGTATTACTGCAATGGGGACAACTGCAACCAGACTGACAATGCCAAGGTATGGGGGGGGGGGGGCAGGGCACTGCATGGCATGTCATTGCTGGGTATTGGGTGCTGATGTCTCTTCTGTGCCCACCTTTCTTTTCTAGGACAAAGGACACCCCAGAAACCTGATCCCGGAGCTGTGTCGGCAGTTCTATAATTTAGGATGGGTGACGGGGACCGGAGGCGGCGTCAGCATAAAATGCGGGTGAGTTGTCAGCTGTTGTGTATCCATAAGCGATCCCAGATTGGTATTTGGGGTTAATGTACATCTTGCTTCAACGCAGGGTGTACATTAACCCCCTTGTGCAGTGAGGCCTAGAAGTGCGTCAACCCATGCGTTTTGCACGTTTCACAAGAGAGTCCTTGTCACAGGTGGTTTCCGCCACCATGGGGGTTGGAGATGGGGTAGTGGACTGTGGAGCATCCTTCTTTAACTAATTTACTAGTCTGCTGCTCTGTTCATAGTCCGTTTGTAAAGTGCATAAGCCAGCGCTATATAAGTCAATAAGAATAATGTAGGTGGTGTGATAAAAGCTGTATTTGTTGTTCTTCCTGTGAATACTTTGTTCACATCTGTTTGGGGTTGTGTCTCGGTTGGAGAGATGTATCATTCACTAAATGGGTTTGCAGGAAATATAGGGTTAAAGTCACTGCAATGGAGGTTCCATTCACTGGTTATTAGTGAGTGGAAAAAGTATGATATGATGTTTGGGAAGTGCGGTGTGAGATGGTCTATGTGTATGGGTTTATGCTGGTTAGATGTTCGGTACTTGTGAGTTATCCGGGCTGCCGATTTCTAAATCGGGTCGGATCGGGCACATCGCATCGCATGCGACCATCGGATGCGATGCGATGACCCGATTTTTTCCATAGGAATCAATGTTAAAATGGACTGAGTCCATTTTAACATGGAATTCAATGGGAAAAAGGGGTCCTTTTCATACCCCTACTATCCAAGTGGGCATGGAGTTGGATATAAACCTGTGGCGAGCGTAGCGAGCCACCGAGCCCGAAGCGTGGCGAGCGTACACAGAATACCGGCCCCTCGCGGGGCTCGCTTCGCTCGCCACGCTTCGGGCTCGGTGGCTCGCTACGCTCGCCACAGGTTTATATCCAACTCCATGCCCACTTGGATAGTAGGGGTATGAAAAGGACCCCTTTTTCCCATTGAATTCCATGTTAAAATGGACTCAGTCCATTTTATACTTTGATTCCTATGGAAAAATCGGGTCATCGCATCCGATGATCGCATGCGATGCGATGCGATATCGCATCGCATCGCATCTGATTGTATGCCTTAACTTAAGGCATACAATCAAAAAATCGGCAGCCCAGATAACTCACAAGTACCAGATGTTCTTATGTAATCTCTGGTCTATTTGTACCTTCAGTAGGCATCCTAGAGCCGTGACACACTAAGATCTTGCTGGCAGCTTTGGAACACGCACCGCCAAAAGGCTGTCTCCTAGTTGTCCATGCTTTGGTTTGTAGATGAGTAAGGGAACAGTGTAGGGATGTTCTCAGCTGTGTGAGTTCTGATTGATGTGCGTTTCATCAGTGAGACTTCCTGAGGGATTTGTGATCTGGAGGGTTCTTATCAACACTCTATGCATCGATGAGGGCCTGCACAAAAACATGCCCCAGTTCCAGCATAATCTCAGAATGTGGCTGTTAATGACCGCTCTATTACCTGTACATCTCAGAGTGGGGAGCCCCCCCCAAAAGACAAATAGGGGGTAGGACATAGACACGTTGTGTTATTCCAAAGTGGACAACTCCTAAATCAATGATTCACAGATGTATTAAGCCTTAACAAGAGATAAATGCAAGACTCATAGTTCCACAGTTTTAAACAATAGTTTTTCATCTTTTTTTTACACTTCAATCAGCCCGGTGGCCACCGCACAGGGCCACCGGGGACAGCACCAGGCTTCAGCCTGGTCAAGTAAGTCCTGGAGGGGGGAGACCCCTTTATTGGGGGGGGGGGGTCCCCACTCCCCCAGGGCCCCTGGCCAGGCTGACTGGTCAGTAGGGTGATGTTTTGGTCGCGGGAACTTATATAATAAGTGTCATTACCCTGCTGGCTGGTTTGGCCTGGGGCTGGTTTTTAAAATACGGGGTACCCCTAGTCATTTTGTCCCCCGTATTTTGGGAACCGGACCTGGAGCCTTGGGCTGGTTGTAAAAAATCGGGGAACCCCTATTTGTCGGGTTCCCTGATTTTTTTTATTACCGGCCCCGGCTCTTTCAGCCTGGTGCTGGTTACAGCTGTAGAGGGGACCCCACGCTGATTTTTTTCATTTATTTATTTTTTTACACTAAACCCTGCACGGATCTAACTGATCCGTGCAGGCTAAAGCCAAATACGACAGGAAAATAAGGTGTATATTCGTGGCTGTTTCACGCCAATTAGCATCCGTATTTTCAATACGGCTGCTTAGTAAATCAGGAACCACCATTCTTTTGAATGGTGATTCCTGTCGTATTCTATCGATGGTGTAGACATTCGTATTTGTAAATACAAATACGAATGTCCCATCAATATGAATACGAATATTTGTATTTTTGGCATAGTAAATACCAAAAATACGAATACACCCAAAAAATTTGTATTTTCGTAGGAAATTTTTTTTCTACTAAATCATCTTAGTAAATTTCCCCCCATATCTCTACCATAACATAAATGACACCAATCTTCCATTGTATTTGTGTAACCATGGTCTCCATTATTTCTGACTCTTGTTGTCTTTGATGTCTCATTCTCTGGATGTCCTTGCTGACTGTGTGCGCAGGGATGAAATTTACATCGCCCCATCTGGAGTCCAGAAAGAACGAATTCAGGTAGGAAAACTCTGCTCAGCTCCTGGAGTAACTGGATAGATCAGACCTTGCCAACATGTGACTCCCAAGCAGTTGTGAAACTACACATCCCAGCATGCCACAGTTTTAACAGTAAATATGTGGCTGGGCTTACTGGGACTTGTAGTTTCAGAGCAGCTGGAGAGCCACAGGTTGTCCAGGGCTGGGTTAGACGCTCCCCATACATTCCCACTGATGCACTGCCATATGTGGTTACCGGTTAGGAGTAGCACTTAGGAAACCTGTGTTAGGGTTGGGCAGGTACACCGCCTCAGTCACACTCCCCACCTGCCACTAAAGGTAGTTTTTGATTGATTTTAATCAATGTTAGGCTTCCAGAGCTAAAACACCCATTTACTAACAGATTATGGAGGTATTCAATTCGCCGCCACTATTTCCGACGGGGGAATAGCGGCGAGCGCCTATTCAATACTTTCTTTCCCGACAGGCATCTCGGCAAAGCAAGCCAGACTTTAAAAGCAATCGGGCTAGTTTTGCCGAGAACGGCCGTGAATTGTCTCGCGGCCACGCACCCTTTTCGACACTCGGCAGGCGGGTTATTGAATCCTGCCTGCCGTGATGCAGTTGAGCAGGCCGAGAACAGGACCGGACAGGATTGAATACCGCCCTATATCTATTTAAATGTTCGTAAATATGTGTTTTGCGATTTTTTTAATCTATGGTCATCCCTACCCGGGACCCCAGCAGTCACCTTCCTCCCTAATCTGTTCTTCACCCAGTGAGAAACTACTATGTTACTGGGAAGGGATGGGATTTAGGGCTGCACTGCAGGTGGGGCAGATGTAACAAATAACTGAACATATGAAAAAGTGAGTGTTTTATATTATTATATTGTCCACTGTGGATTATACTGTTTAATATAGAAACACTCACTTTATCATCTATCTGTGAGGAATGTCATCACTACAAATAAACTAACAATGAAACATCTAGGACAGATTAGAACCTGTTGTACACAGCGCACACATTTTTTTTATTTTCTAACACACACTTTTTTTCACATTTCCAGTTTTTTTTTTTTTTTTTTTAAATTTGCACATCACACCCTATATCCCGCTGGTCTTCAGCTTTTTTCACACGTGAACTAATAAGTTACATTTTGTTCTTTATATGTAACTGACGCCCTGTAGGATATGGTAAATCTTTAAGCAGCCGTCCAGCAAGTGTACCCAAATAGGAATACTTTCTCTTTCCGTGTTTGCATCTGATGTCTGTAGGACATAAATTAGAGGACGGATATAAATATATGTGCCGTGATGGAAAGGTGGTTTGTGACTGGCTGATGACCTTGGAAAGGGTAATATATAGTGACAAGTTCACGCGGCTCCCAGCGATAGATCTTCACGTAGATGCTTTCTGTTTGGATTATCCACGTACTTTATATTGTTATCAGACGTCATCTCAGTCTGTGAGCAGGAGTAAGCGGCAGAGAAAAAATCCTTGACTGCAAGGCAGTGTCCTTTTCCCAACACTCTGTCCCAGTTACCAACAGTACAGGGACAGTTAATTATCGCTTAAGGGGCTGATTCTAAGTTGGAATCAAAGCAAAAAACAAGTAACTCTGTATTTGGAACACACCCTGCGCAGCAAGGGAGCAAAATGCAGTTATTGTGTTTGTATGCAGGGTAAATAATGGCTGCTGGTGCATGTAGCCCACACATGCCGGACAGCTGTATTCCTACACTGCACTATAGATTTGGGTTGGGACACGAGCCTTCTGAAAGCTTGAACTTTTGGGGGGTTATTCATGTTCATTCGGTCTGCACGGATGACCGATGTGCGTCTGCACAGGCGTGTTTCTGCGTATGTGCAGACGTAGGGTGCGTGCGAACTTGGGGGGGGGGGGCGGAGAAGGGCGGGGGGCCAGCTCCATCACCATATGGGCGTTCCCATGAGAATGCTGGTGTTCTCATGGTAATGAGGCGGTGACGCGGGGGGGGGGGGGGGCTTGGCAGCCGACATCACCGCAGATGTAACTTGTGCAGAGAGAGTTATTTTGTTTCTGTGCAGGGTAAATACTGGCTGCATTATTTTTACACTGCAATTTAGATTTCAGTTTCAACGCACCCCACCCAAATTTAACTCTCTCTGCACATGTTACATCTGCCCCACCTGCAGTGAACATGGTTTTTTTTGCCCATTTTGAGAACAAATTTGTACTGCGATCATATCTGATCATTGTTTCAAAATTCCCCATTGTGTAGGCACCTTTAGAAGCAAAATACAATGGTTTCTGTCCTATAGATTATAAATAAATTTGTGCCTTCTCCATATATTTACAGATTATTAACGTGTTACGCTTTATAAGCGCATTTAATATTTCTTTAACCCTTTCAAGTCCAACGTCTAGTCAGGCTCAACAGCCCTAGCACTAATAGCAGATCCGATGGTGAGCCACTTTAAAATAAGAACATTAAAGGCCCATACATACTGGGCGACTTTGAGCTGAAAGTCTCTTAAAACAGCCTGTTTGAGCGGCTTTCAGCTCGAAGCCGCCCAGTGTGTATGGCCCGGCGATGAGCAATGAGCGCTGCTGTGCACTCCCGCATCATTGCCAGGAAAGCCGTTCATCTGCTGGTAATACAAGCAGATGAGCGGCTTTGAGGACGGCTTTGCATAGCTCTGCACTATGCAACGCCACCCTCCCCCCTCCGTCGGCACCGAGCAGGTGGAAAGCCGCTCAGTGTGTATGCTCTGAGCGGCTTTCCCCCCCAGCGATGAACGCGATCATTGCTGTCCATACACGCTGGGCATAGTCGCCCAGTCTGTATCGTTTTACATCGTTAAATGTAGACAATTTTTTAATTAAAAAATAAATAAATTTACAATTAATAATTTAAACCAGACTGTTTGCAAGCTACAATGATACAATCCTAAATCTCTTGTTTTTCTGCAGCCGGATGACCTGTTTATCTGCGATATTGATGAGCGAGACATCAGCTGCCCCCCACCTTATAAGAATCTGAAGAAGAGCCAGTGCACCCCTTTATTTATGAACGCCTACACCATGAGAGGTACGGCGACCGTGTGCAGCCTCACGGCATCGGTGTACTCTATTATACAGTTATATAAGTTGTTGCTCCAATTGATTGTTTTGCTGAATTTATGTATAATTAAATATTACTCGCACGCTCCTTCCGGTTGCCCCACAGCAGGACAAATAAAATAGCCATTAGGCAATGGCGGGATTTTGGCGATGTAGCTGCCGGACTTAAGGTGGCAATTTGTTCTAAGGAAATTGTTACTTTAAATCTAGAAGCTGCATCGCTCAAATATTCTAGGCTGATACATTGTGTGCCGCAATCTGTCGGTAGGCCCCGGCGCCTCTCCCCTCTAGATATCTCCATAGCCTTCATTGTTATTACCGTAAAGCATGTACTAGATGATCCACAAGTACAGTTTCTGCTGCATAAGCTTGAAACCGGGGAGCTTGTATTCCAGCTACCGTGTCATTGCTTTGTACTTCCAGGAGCGGGGTCGGTGATCCACACTCACTCCAAATCCGCCGTTCTCGTCACTCTTCTCTTCCATGGGAAGGAATTCCGGATCACACACCAAGAAATGATCAAAGGAATTAAGAAGTGCACTACTGGGGGATATTACAGGTACCCCCCAACCCTCTCCTCTTCCCGTCACTGGTTCTACAAAGATTACTGAACCCATATGATAGTAACATGTGTGTTTGACTTATTTGGCAGATACGATGATATGTTGGTGGTCCCTATTGTAGAAAATACCCCTGAGGAAAAGACCTGAAGATTCTATGGCGAGGGCAATGACAGAATATCCGGACTCCTGTGCGGTGCTGGTTCGTCGCCACGGGGTCTACGTCTGGGGAGACACGTGGGAGAAAGCAAAGACTATGTATGACAGTTTACTGGTCTTGGTTGTAAAATGTCTGGAGGAAAATTAAGAAATTGGCTGCAAAATAAGTGATTTTACTGACTGTTTGTTAGGACTTTTGGGGAGATGTACCAAACGTTTTAGAGAGCTTAAGTGTTAACCACTCACTTCCTGTCATGTTACAGGCTGTGTTCAAAATACGTTTGGAGGTGATTGACTAGTACTTGTCTTCCCCAGGAGGTGATTGGCTGGTACTTGTCTTCCCGCAGGAGGTAATTGGCTGGTATTTTGTCTTCCCCCAGGAGGTGATTGGCTGGTACTTTGTCTTCCCCAGGAGGAGACTGGCTGGTACTTTGTCTTCCCCCAGGAGGTGATTGGCTGGTACTTTGTCTTCCCCCAGGAGGTGATTGGCTGGTACTTGTCTTCCCCCAGGAGGAGACTGGCTGGTACTTTGTCTTCCCCAGGAGGTGACTGGCTGGTACTTTGTCTTCCCCCAGGAGGAGACTGGCTGGTACTTTGTCTTCCCCCAGGAGGAGACTGGCTGGTACTTTGTCTTCCCCCAGGAGGAGACTGGCTGGTACTTTGTCTTCCCCCAGGAGGAGACTGGCTGGTACTTTGTCTTCCCCCAGGAGGAGACTGGCTGGTACTTTGTCTTCCCCCAGGAGGTGACTGGCTGGTACTTTGTCTTCCCCCAGGAGGTGACTGGCTGGTACATTGTCTTCCCCCAGGAGGTGATTGGCTGGTACATTGTCTTCCCCCAGATGCCCAATTGTCTGGAAATGGTAAAACACTCAGCCTATTAGGAGATATTACACTCGGCTTCCTGTGCCTCCTTTGCCTTACGGGAAGAGAGGGACAACTCCCTGTGCCGCCCCTGCTGTAGGGAAGGATATGGAGGTCTCTCTGTGCCACAGGGAAGTGACAGTGGCTGTAGCGGCTCACGTACAACGTCTCATAATCCTGACATTGGCTCTCCCCATTTATGCATTAGTTTCCCCAACACTTACCCCTTATTAAAGCAATACAGCTGCTAAATACCTGTTCTGTATAAACAGCCCCTAATAGCACCAGTGCTGGTTCTACGCTTTATAGAGCATTGGATAACCTCCATTTATTTCTGTTGATGCAACTGTTGCTTACATATGTATATTGTGCTGTGACTCTCATGTCTGCTTGTTATAATAACTAGGTGATTCATCGCACCCTACGGGCGCTCTTCACACCGTCGTAAGGGGCTGCGCCCCCTTAATTTGTGAACATTTGTATATGAGAAAGATGGTTAGAATTGTATGTAAGATGCCCTGTATTGCAACTTGAGTTATAGGTGAAATGTGTTAAATAGAGAGCATATGATGTGGAAGGGGGTGTGTATTGTTTTGTTTAATTAAAAAGCGGTTACAGAGTAAGATGTACATTGATAGTGTGGAGGGTACAGTGACATTTTGTGGGGTGGGGGGGGGCTGTGTGTGCATGTTGTTTAGGTGGGTGTGTGTGTGTGTGTGTGTGTGTGTGTGTGCGTGCGTGTGTGCAATAGTATAGTAGGGTGTTTTTGAGTCAGCGGCTCCCCACTGGCGGAGGTCACGACACAGGAAAAGAGGAGGCTGGGTAGTGATAGGGGTGTGTGGCCATAAGGAGGACTAAAGAGGAGGGTGGGGGACACTGTGCAGCTTCTGCAGTAGGTGAGGGTCCAGCATGGGAGCACAGGAGTACAGGATGGTGGCCCCTGAGTCAGTGTCTCCTCCTACTGGGTGGGAGTTAGGGTGCATGAGAGCAGGAGGCTGGGTGGTAAAGCATGATAGGGGAATGTGGGCAACACAGGGTGAGCGGGTCCCCACTGGCGGAAGTTACGGGGCAGGAGAACGGGAGGCAGGGCAGTGATAGAGGTGTGTGGGCATGAGGGGTAGTACAGGTTTTTGCCTGTTGCAGAGTAGGGATGGGCATTGGTACAGACGCCATCGATAGTAGTAAAATCTTACTTGGATAACTATAATTGTTGTAGCTATCGATGGTCATCCATTATATCTTACTGAATAGGCCGTGGGACAAATCAGAACTCGGTGGCGGGACTGTCGGGTGTGGGGGGGGGGGGGGGGGGGCGGAGCTATGCTTCGTGTCCCGGCACCATAAAAAAATCTCCTTTGCCATCGATGTAGGGAAAACATCTGGTCCTCCCACATCGATGGCAAAAGTATTCAACATCGGCCATAAACCATCGATGATTTGAAATCATTGATGGTCGATGGGCATCCCTAGAACTGGAGGAGGGTGGGGGACAGTATGCAGCTCCCAGCAGTGGGTGAGCATCTCCTCCAACTGGGAGGGAGTGAGCGTGCATGAGAGCAGGAGGCTGTATAATAGTGGTATGTGGGCAAGACATTGTTAAAGTTGTGGCGCTGGTGCAGAGGACCGTGGGGACACTTCTGGCAGTGGGGGAACCTGCAGCGCGGCAGCCAGGGCCAGATTTCCCACCTAGGGGCTGCACCTGCTTGTGGCGTTAAAGGATCCCCCATTCTCACTGGGGTACGTGAAATGCGTGAGCGGGGTCGCGGGGGTCCGCAAATCGTGCCGTGAATTGCGGGAGGGGGGTCGCGAATAGCGGGAGGGGGGGCCACTAATCGCGGGGGGTGCCGCTAATCGCAGGATGGGGGGTGCGAATCGCGGGAGGGGGGTCGCGGGGGGGGGGGCGCGAATCGTGGGAGGGGGGTGCCACGAATCGCAGGGTGGGATGGTGTGTGCTTACCTGGTGGCTGTGGAGTAGCAGTGTCTTTGCCTGACAGCATGAGGAGACAGAGGGTGTCTGGCACTTTGGGCTGGTTCTCTGTCAATATGTGAGTGTGTGTGGGCGGAGTCAGAGCTCTGATAGGCTATTAGCCTATGACTCCACCCAGCGTTATAGACACACTCACACATTGAGTGACAGATGTAGCCGAATATATCCTGTCTCCTCATTACGATGTCTCTCTCTCCTTGTTATAATAACGGTCTCCTTGTTCTCCTGACTCCGCAGGTGCGAGTGCTATGATTACCTCTTTGACATGGCTGTGCAGATGAAGCAGCTCGGACTGGACCCGGCGTCTCTTCCCACTGAAGAAAAGGGAATCGTTTAAACCTCCCCAGAGCGGTGAAACTTGTCCAGAAACCCACAGAACTTTAGCAAACCTGAGACATTTCCCATGATCCTGTGGCGTTATTAGCACATCCTCCATTCATTTCTCACTGTGATGCCATCGATCTGAACCATAGGATTCCAGATGTGTGGGTGCCCGACCCATTTATTAGTCCTATACTAGTGTTATGTCCTGAAATCCGGACGGTCACTTTTTTTAATTTTTTATAAACTATGTAATTAGGTGTCTGTTGCTATTGGTTATCTGGAAATATTAATATAATGCTATGAGGTGTTTTTTTTTTTATAGCTAGTGTTGAGGATGTAATTTAGCGGAATGAGTTTATGCAGCCCCCAGGTTTTCATCAAATAACCTACCTCAATCTAACGGGAGCTCCTCATCGCTTACTAAGAACTTAAACACTGCAGTTTAATGGGGAAGCAACTTTCTGATGGCTTTATTTCCATCGACAGACCTTCCTGCAGCTTTTACTAAGCTTTAGCTTTCGGGTTCTGTCTGTGCTTTTAAGCCATGTGTTTATAGAATCATGCAGCATTCTTTTGTTCGCTTTTGAGTGCGAGACGGCCGCCCATACAGTTGTATCCTGAGAACTTCTTTTTAAAGGCAATCCAATTATGCAACACTCTAAGGAAAAGTGTCCGATAAGCACAGAACAAGGCTACAATCATGAAGCTTTGTATATAATACACTTTACAGAACTGCACGTGCCAAACGATAGTGTTCTAAGGCGGAATAAGGATCTATCATTTGTGTGCATTATCAACAGTAGATCATGTGTGTATATGTTACTGTATGTGTTCTGTGATATCATACTATATATGAGATGGAATTATGCTCAAGCTGCTGTAGATAATGTGTGTGTATAATCAGTGAGTAGTGATGTCATCAGTGATATAACTAATATATGAGAAGGAATTATGCACACCCTACAGTAGCTAATGTGTGTGTGTGTGTGTGTGTGTGTGTATAATCAGTGAGTAGCGATGTCATCAGTGATATAACTAATGAATGAGAAGGAATTACGCACGCCCTTAATTAGGTAATGTGTGTGTGTATAATCAGTGAGTAGTGATGTCATCAGTGATATAACTAATGAATGAGAAGGAATTATGCACGCCCTGCTATAGATAAGTGTGTGTGTGTATAATCAGTGAGTAGTGATGTCATCAGTGATATAACTAATATATGAGAAGGAATTACGCACGCCCTACAGTAGGTAATGTGTGTGTATAATCAGTGAGTAGTGATGTCATCAGTGATATAACTAATGAATGAGAAGGAACTACACACGCCTACAGTAGGTAATGTGTGTGTATAATCAGTGAGTAGTGATGTCATCAGTGATATAACTATTGAATGAGAAGGAATTATGCACGCCCTACTGTAGGTAATGAGTGTGTGTGTGTATAATCAGTGAGTAGTGATGTCATCAGTGACCGGAATTATGCACGCCGCACTGTAAATGTGTATATAATAAATTAGTAGTGATGTCATCTGTAATATAACCTCTAAATGAAAACAAATTACTGTACACACACCCTCCTGAAGATAAAGTGTGTATATAATTAGCGAGTAGTGAAGTCATCAGTGATATATGTGAGACTGAATTGTGCAGGCCCTGCTGTAGATAATGTGTGTGTATAATTCTTAAGCAGTGATGTCATCAGTGATATAACTTATATACGAGAAGGAATTAGCACGCCCTACTGTAGATCATTTTTGTAAGTAATTATTGAGTAGTGATGTCATCAGTGATATAACTTATATATGAGAAGGAATTACACATGCCCCGCTGTAGATAATGTGTGTGTATATAATCAGTGAGAAGTGATGTCATCAGTGATATAACTTATATATGAGAAGGAATTACACATGCCCCGCTGTAGATAATGCGTGTGTGTGTGTATAATCAGTGAGAAGTGATGTCATCAGTGATATATATAAGAATATATATATATGAAGGAATTATACACGCTCTACAGTAGATAATGTTTGTATATAATCAGTGAGTAGTGATGTCATCAGTGATATATGTATAAGAAGGAATTATACACACCCTACAGTAGATAATGTAGTTATATATTCAGTAGTGATGTCACCAGTGATCTATAAGAGATGGAATATACGGATCCCAGTGACGTCCCATTGTCCTCTTCGTACATCCATGTGATCAGGGAACTCCTCAGTGACTCCTATTATCTTTGTAACACATTATTTGCGCTCTTTATGCTCCATCCGGTGTGTACTGTAAAAAGCCTTGTTAGTTCCATGTGATTGCTCGTGTGAAAATGAGGCTTTAATATTTCTGAATTTGGACTATGCTAGTACATACCGGTACAGTGACTGAGAGTCCAGCATGAACTGTGATTTCTTATAATGGTTCTAGAGAACAGAGCATTTACCACCAGCCGAGGTGTCCGCTCTTACACCCCAGGAACTGAAGCACATTATAATAATAATAGGGTAATAGTAGATTAGAACGTCTGGGTCTGGGTATTCATCTCTTCCCAATTCTTCACCTGTTTAGCAGAGGGACATGCCGGCGTTTTATGTGCATGATGGTTTGTATGATAACACTGTGTCCTGAGCTTTCACAAATTAATAAACCATTTGTGATTTATCTCTTCCCTGTGCCTCAATGCATTGTTCTGACGCCTGAGCAACAAATCCGTTACACCCAAACTAGGAATACGGTTTACATTTAGTGTCTCAGTCCCGCCGCAGGCGCAGCGAATCCACGTTCACCGCGCACGATTTTAACCTCACAGGAATTGGTTTTGCACATGTAAAAAGTCACAGATGATGCAAAACTGAACATGGCGTAAGGAAGAGTCGCGGGTGCTCGCACAGCTGGCTATGCCTGTCAGTCGCACACAGATGTTGCACAACTCGTTTTATCACTCCCGGTGGTCTTAAGCTGCCCATACACGCTGCTAAGGGTGCTGAGCCGATGTGTGCTTTGAGGTGCGCGCTCCCGCGCACCTCATCGCACAATACAAAAAGTATGTGCTTGCACATACTTTTTGTACTTTAGGTTTCGTCAAATTGCATCGCATTGCATGCACAACGTATGTACATGCAATGCAATGTGATCCCTGCTACGCACGCAAGCATCGGGACGTGTATGGGCTGCTTTATGTCCGTGAGTACCATGCACAATTTCAGTTACACTCCAACATAAAATATTTCTGCTCTACACTCATCCCCTGTGTATATAATGTTCCCGCCCAGCGGGATACACAAACCCGCCCCCCTAGGGAAAAGACCAGTGTTTTATGTGTATAACGTTCCCGCCCAGTTTTATACACAAACCCACCCCCCTAAGGCAAAGACCAGTGTTCTACTCACCCCACCCCCTTGACATCACCTCCCCCTGCCCAGCCAGGGCTACAGTACACGCCCACCATTTACCATTTCTCCACAGCCACCATCCATCATTACTCCCACACCCCCCTCTCTCCAGCAACCCTCCCAGACACCCGCGATTCGCCAGACCCCTGCGATTAACGGGACCCCGCAACCCCCCTCCCGCGATTCGTGGGACCCCCCTCCTCCCGCGATTGGTGTGCCCCCGCGACCTCCTGCAATTCGCGGGGCTCCCGCGAACTTCCGCGATTTGCGGGTCCCCCGCGCCCCCCTCCCGCGATTCGCGGCACCCCCCCCCCCCCCGCGGTTCATGGCAACCCCGCGCGCCCCCCTCATGCGATTCGCGGCACCCCCGAGATTTGCGGACTCCCGCCCCTTCCGCGATTCACAGCACCCCCACGCCCCCTCCCGCGATTCACGGACCCCCACGGCACCTCCGGCGCCCCCCTCCCGCGATTTGTGACACATCTCCCCCGAGATTTCCCCCTCCCACAATTTGCAGACCCCCTCCCACGATTCACGCCCCCCCCCCTCCTGCGATTTGTGGCACCCCCCTCCCACAATTTGCAGACCCCTGCACCCCCCCCCCCTCGATTCACGGCACCCCCTGCGCCCTTCCCGCGATTCATGGACCCCCATAACCCCTTCTCCCGCAATTCACTGACCCCCACAACCCCCCTCCCGCAATTTGCGGACCCCCCCTTCCCGCGATTCAAGCCCCCCCCGCGATTTGCGGACCCCCTCCCGCTAATCACAGATCCCCGCACCCCCCCCCCCCCTTGCAATTTGCAGACCCCCCTGACTCCCTTCCGGCAATTCCCCCCCCCAGCGGACCCCCGCGACCCCGCTCCAGCATTTCACATATCCCTGTGAGAATGGGGGATCCTGTACCGCCACAGGCAGGTGCCGCCCCTAGTTGGGATATCCGGCCCTAGCTGCCACGCTGCAGGTTCCCCCACTGCCAGAAGTGTCCCCACGGTCCTCTGCACCAGCGCCACAACTTTTATCAATGTCTTGCCCACTTACCACTATTATACAGCCTCCTGCTCTCATGTACCCTCCCTCCCAGTGGGAGGAGACACTCACCCATGCCGGGAGCTGCATACTGTCCTTCACCCTCCTCCAGTTCTAGGGATGCCCATCGACCATCAATGATTTCAAATCATCGATGGTTTATGGCCGATGTTGAATACTTTTGCCATCGATGTGAGAGGACCAGATAGTTTCCCTACATCAATGGCAAAGGACAACCGATCAAGTTTCAAATTTTTTTAAGGTGCCGGGACACAGCATAGCTCCGCCCCCCACACCCGGAAGTCCCGCCACTGAGTTCTGATTGACCCACGGCCTATTCAGTCAGATATAATGGATGACCATCGATAGCTACAACAATCGATGGTTATCCAAGTAATATGTTATTACTATCGATGGCAGGGTGCAAAATCGCCATCAATGCTAACCATCGATGGCGTCTGCACCAATGCCCATCCCTACTCTGCAACAGCCAAAAACCTTTACCACCCCTCATGCCCACACACCTCTATCACTGCCCTGCCTCCTGTTCTCCTGCCCCGTAACTTCCACCAGTGGGGACCCTCGCACCCTGTGTTGCCCACATTCCCTTATCATGCTTTACCACCCAGCCTCCTGCTCTCATGCACCCTAACTCCCACCCAGTAGGAGGAGACACTGACTCAGGGCCACCGTCCTGTACTCCTATGCTGCCACGCTGGACCCCCACCCACTGGCAGAAGCTGCACAGTGTCCCCCACCCTCCTCTTTAGTCCCCTTATGCCCACACACCCCTATCACTACCCAGCCTCCTGTTTTCCTGTGTCGTGACCTCCGCCAGTGGGGAGCCGCTGACTCAAAAACACCCTACTATACTATTGCACACACACACACCTAAACAACATGCACACACACACACACACCTAAACAACCGCTTTTTAATTAAACAAAACAAAACAATACACACCCCCTTCCAAATCATATGCTCTTTATTTAACACATTTCACCTATAACTCAAGTTGCAATACAGGCATCTTACATACAATTCTAACCATACTGTATTTCTCACTATACAAACGTTCACAAATTAAGGGGGTGCAGCCCCATGCGACGGTGTAAAGAGCGCCCGTAGGGTACGATGAATCACCTAGTACCACTAGTATTTACTAGTCGAGTAAGTGGTCGGGATATGCATGTCCTTATATTAAGCGGAGGAGTAGTGTGCAGTCAGGAATCGGGCCCCTTTTTGTCTGGCCGCTGGCAGTGTACTGTCTCCAGGGTTCCCGCTAACCCCTGTAGGCTTAATGCTGCTGCTTTCTCCACCCGTGCCAGCGTGGGGCAGATGAACGCTGATGTCTAAGGGCAGCGCAGGTAGCTCTTATATCAGTCTATATTTCAGCTGTCGGGGTGCTGCTTTCAGCATGTCGGAATATTGTACCTCACCGGTGACATACAGGTGTAGTGACCCTGAAATACAAATGCACACAGCACCAGTTACCCCGATAAGTCTGTCCCGTGGTGTCCACACACACAGGAGGCAGGACAGTCACTTGTGTAAGGTACCATACATCTATTGCCCCCCGTCCCTGCCCTGGGTGGTGGTGAGTGGAGATGTACCAGGACATTAGTAGGGTTGTGTGTGTGACAAGCTGACAGAACCCTCCCATAGGAAATGTCTTCAGGCTGCTGGCACAGGCTCAGACCATTGGAGGCCTCTGGGTCTACAAGTTTTGGCACTGACCCTACACAGACATAAATCTCCATCGTGCTGTCAGCTCCACCTAACTATACAAACCGGAGCTCAGCCAGGGCTGTCATCTCCCTCAGTGTCAACAAGGCAGCAAGCAGACAGGTGCAGGAGATGAGTGCGGCCAGCACATCCCAACCCGGGCAGATAATAGCATTAATGCTGCACCATGCATCCAGCCACAAGGGTCCTATTAGCGGGTCCGTCACTGTAACATGGTGTAACAAACATGCACTTATATATCGCCAGCATATTCCATGGCGCTGTGCAATAGGGAGCATGCCATTAATAAGATGGGGCAGGTTAATTACAGGCAGAGCAGCCAGAGAGGTAAGAGGGCCCTGCTCACAAGATTACACTTTGCCCCACAATCCGAGTCCCTGCTGGTGGCACAAGTCTGGGGGAGGAGCAGAAGAACCTGGAAAGATATTTACACATTGATCTCCTTATACGCTGGGTAGTGTATCTCACTCAGAATGAATAATGAACAATATGGGTGGGCTTTAGCACTGTGCTTCTAACAGTGCATGTTTTCCGCACCTCTCTGTTGGTGCTCAGGTCTATCCATTACATGGTGTCACATTTATGATTTGCCGGCATACTTGCCAACTTCCAGGACGGAGCAGCAATGCCAGCTCAGCAGGGGACGTGTTGTTGGACAGAGGGTGGGACCAGTGGTGACGTGATTGCTTCACCATGGCTGCACTCCTGCCACAGAAAGCAGTGGTTACTGGCAATGCCAAGTGGGGGCGGGGCAAGGATGATGCAATTCAGTGCGAATAGTGCTATCAGCAGCCCGGAACTTTCATTCATTAATTGGGTGGCTACTGGCAGGTGGTGGCAGGCTCCCAGCCTCCTTCCTAGGATGGGCCCTCTCAGCCTCTGTGTCCTGGGCTCCTTCTCACATGTCATTGCTCCCAGCCTCCTTCCTAGGACGGGCCCTCTCAGCCTCTGTGTCCTGGGTTCCTTCTCACCTGGCATTGCTCCCAGCCTCCTTCCTAGCACAGGCCCTTTCAGCCTCTGTGTCCTGGGCTCCTTCTCACCTGGCATTGCTCCCAGCCTCCTTCCTAGGATGGGCCCTCTCAGCCTCTGTGTCCTGGGCTCCTTCTCACCAGTCATTGCTGCCAGCCTCCTTCCTAGGATGGGCCCTCTCAGCCTCTGTGTCCTGGGCTCCTTCTCACCAGTCATTGCTGCCAGCCTCCTTCCTAGGATGGGCCCTCTCAGCCTCTGTGTCCTGGGTTCCTTCTCACCTGGCATTGCTCCCAGCCTCCTTCCTAGGACGGGCCCTCTCAGCCTCTGTGTCCTGGGCTCCTTCTCACCTGGCATTGCTCCCAGCCTCCTTTCTAGCACAGGCCCTTTCAGCCTCTGTGTCCTGGGCTCCTTCTCACCTGGCATTGCTCCCAGCCTCCTTCCTAGGATGGGCCCTCTCAGCCTCTGTGTCCTGGGCTCCTTTTCACCAGTCATTGCTGCCAGCCTCCTTCCTAGGACGGGCCCTCTCAGCCTCCATGTCCCTGACTCTTTCTCACCTGTCTTTGCTCCCAACCTACATCCTATGACGGGCCCTCTCAGCCTTATTGTCTCGGGCTCCTTCTCACCTGTCATTGCTCCCAGCCTCCTTCCTAGTCCAGGCCCTCTCAGCCTCCATGTCCTGGATCCTTCTCACCTGTCATTGCTCCCAGCCTCCTTCCTAACACAGGCCCTCTCAAAGCCTCCATGTCCTGGGCTCCTTCTAACCTGTCATTGGTCCCAGCCTCCATCCTAGGAAAGGCTTCTCAGACAGGCCCCCTGCGAGTTCCCGCTCCCTCTCACCGGTCACTGCTACCACTGATGGAAATCATTAATAGAATTCCTAACTGGCTAATACAACTGGTATAGTGGCAATGTCCATTCTACATGCCCTAGCAGATGCTTACTGTACGCCATTGCCCCCTCAGACGCACCAATAGCATTACAGGGACTGTTGCTGTGAGTTCTGACACACTCATGCTGCTTTCCCACTGCAGACCAGTTTAAAGTACTGGTAATCTTAAATGGTATTTAAAACGGTATTAGCATTCCCACTGCAGCAGATTACCGTTTTAAATACCATTTAAGTACCATTCCCATTGCAGTGAACCGTGTAAAATGTAGAGTGCCTAACCCCCCCCCCCCCCAGTGTAAAGAGTGCCTAATCCCTCCCCCTCCCAAGTGTAAAGAGTGCCTAACCCCCGTAGTTGAAATACCATTTAGCTTTAAACGGTATTTCAACTCTGGCACTTTCCCACTGCAGCCTTAAAACGGTAAATTGCGCTGAAAATCGGCAATTTACCGTTTTTTAGCTAAAGGGAAAGGGGCATTAAGCAGATCACAAAATTGTAACTTTATTTATAAAACACAAGTTAGTTATTATATAAACATCTCATAAATGGCTATAAAACCATTATAGCATAACAATAATGCTGGGGATGCAATATAAAATACGGCACACACAGGATTGCCAGCAATACCCAGCGAGAGCTTCAGAGCACAGCTACGGACCCTCAGACACAGTGGCGGGGATCCGGGCACAGTTACGGACCCTCAGACACAGTGGCGGGGATCAAGGCATGGTTACGGACCCTCAGACAAAGGGACGGGGACCAGGGCACATTTACAGACCCTAAGACACCGGGATGGGGATCAGCAGTGGCGTAGCTATAGCACCGCAGGGCGGTCGCGGGGGGGCGCTGTGCATATGGGGGCGCCGAGGGGGCTGCGGTGCTATAGTAATCCCCCCGCCCCCCATCCCCCGCAGGCTTACCTGTCCAGTGTCCGCGCGTCCCGGCTCCCCTCCTGGCTTCAATCAATGCTATGGAGACGGACCACGATAAAATGGCCGCCCTATATAGCAGACTGTTCTCTGAAACTGTCTGCGGTATGGGGGCGGCCATTTTATCGTGGTCCGTCTGCATAGAATTAATTGAAGCCAGGAGGGGAGCCGGGGCGCGCGGCGGACAGGTAAGCCTGCAGCAATGGGGGGAGGGGGCATGGGGGGCACGGGCAGCCGAGGGGGGGGCGCCCCCCCATTAACGGCGGGGGGGCGCCCCAAACAAAGCTACGCCACTGGGGATCAGGGCACAGTTATGCACCCTCAGACACAGGGACATAGATCAGTACACAGTTACGGACCCTCAGACACAGGGACGGGGATCAAGGAACAGATACGGACCCTCAGACACAGGGATGGTGATCAGGGCACAGTTACGGACCCTCAGACACAGGGACAGGGATCAGTACACAGTTACGGACCCTCAGACACAGGGACGGGGATCAAGGAACAGATACAGACCCTCAGACACAGGAACGGGGATCAAGGAACAGATTCGGACCCTCAGACACAGGGACGGGGATCAGGGCACAGTTACGGACCCTCAGACACAGGGACGGGGATCGGGGCACAGTTACAGATCCTCAGACACAGGGACGGGGATCAGGGCAGAGTTACGGACCCTCAGACACAGGGACAGGGATCAGGGCACAGTTACAGATCCTCAGACACAGGGACGGGATCAGGGCACAGCTACGGACCCTCAGACACAGTGGCGGGGATCCGGGCACAGTTACGGACCCTCAGACACAGGGCCAGGGATTTGCATAGACTAATTGCAGCTGTCCAGGAGAGAGGAAAAACAATTACTATTCTAAAAATGTATTTATTGTACAGTCCATTACTTCCTGATACCTGGATCCCTTCGAGGCATCGAATATATCCTGCAGCAGCAAACACAATGCAAATCTAATAGTTCTGGCACAGCTGCAAAGTCTTGGTAAAGCACGAGACATTGCCATCTGCGCTGTGGCATTTTGTTGTGATTTGTATGAAAACAATGTCTGGAGGTTAGATTGATATTTCCACTTGCGTCTGATTTAGAATTAGCCCCATAGTTCCAAATATTCATCAATATAGCGGCATATTCATCAATACTGTACATAGCGGCATATTCACTCCTACCAAGTTTGATGGTAACCCAAAAGCTTGCAGAGGTTTCCTGAACCAGTGCAAAATCCAATTTGAGTTACAGCCCAGCAACTTTCCTACAGAAAGAACTAAAGCTGCCTACATTATATCTCTCCTGTCTGGATCTGCCCTGGATTGGGCTTCACCGTTATGGGAGAGGTCTGATGCGCTCCTGTCTTCGATGAGCCTGGGCGTGTAACCTCTGCTTCCACTGAGATTCTCCGTCTCCGGCAAGGATCCCATTCCGTTGAACAGTATCTAGTTCAGTTCCAAATATTGGCTTCTGAACTTTCCTGGAGTGACGAGGCCCTATATGCAGAATTCTGGCATGGTCTATCCGAGCGACTCAAAGATGAACTTGCTACCCGTGATCTACCGTCTAAGTTTGATGATCTCATCTCTTTATGTATCAAAGTGGACTTATGTTTTAGAGAAAGGGCAGTTGAACGAGGTAAAAATGATCATGTCAAGACGCCGTCTTCTACATTCCTTATACTTCCTTCTCCGATACCTCAGACAGAGGAAGAACCCATGGAGGTTAATCACTTTCACCTGACTCCAGAAGAACATCGACTTTGCCGTGAGTCGCAGTTATGCTTTTACTGTGCAGCTCCTTCCCACATGATATCTGCCTGCCTTAAGGAAAGACTCCATCTCCTAGGCAATCAAGAAGATGGTCGGCTAGGAGTAATCAAAACCGCTTCATCTTTGTCCGATTGTGTACTACCAGTGTCATTACAAGTTGGCCAGCATTTCAAAACAGTTTCTGCACTTGATTCCGGTGCTGCTGGGAACATTGTAACAGCTGAACTGGTCCAGCAGTGGGCGTAACCCACTGAACCCCTTTCTAACGCTGTCCATCTTACTGCTGTGGATGGCAGTAGGATTTCCGATGCAACGGTTTCCTGCAGAACATTGCCCCTTCAAGTCAAAGTGGGAGGTTGGCACCAAGAACAGTTGTCTTTCCTTGTGTTATCTAGAGCCTCTCACCCTCTGGTTCTGGGCCTGCCCTGGCTCCATCTGCATAATCCTCGAATTGATTGGAAGACTTCGCAGATTCTCGCCTGGGGTCCTTCCTGCTCTGACACCTGTCGCCAAAGGACACTCCCAGTTCGCAAAGCTGTCACGGAAGCAGTAGATCTCCTGTTCCCTCAGCATATAGGGTATAAAGATGTCTTCAGCAAATCCAGAGCCGACGTCTTGCCCCCTGTTTCGAATGAGGGATTCGAACCATGTGGTGCTGCAGGCTCTCTAAGGAGGAACGAGAACTTTGCAGAAGGCACCATCTCTGCATCTATTGCGGAAGTCCAGAGCATCTTATTGAAGGTTGCCCTACTCGCAAGCCCCGAAAATGGTCTATTCTCCTAGGTCTCGCCTCCTGGACAAGGAGAGTGATATGGTTCAGATTCGAGAAGTTGCATCAGAGCCATCCAGTTTGTTAACCTCAAGTGGGTTACTGGAGTTACAATCTTAAGGGAATCTTTACCAATAGTCCTCCAAAAGTGGTACTGGACTCACAAACCCCTAAAAGGACTTCCAGCAAGTGTTCCCCAAAAGGAGTATCCAGGATCAAGTTCCCATGTTGGGTATTCAGTGTTGCAAACAAAGATATGAACTCTTGCTTGTCAACGACTCCAAGTGCATTTAGCATAGTCCAACCCCCAGTTGGTTTATCTGAACACGCATCAGTCTATGGATTTGGTCCGGTGTCACCCGTAGATCCACAGATTTCACTGATTCCAGTCGGACCAAGCTTGTCTGGACCCAATTCGGTTGGTCCATCCCAGTCTCTGCCGGTTTCAGCCAACTATTCAAAGATTCCTTCGGATCCATCCAATTCCTCCGTTTCTGGACATGATCTGTTTCTATCCATAAAGTCAGAAATCCAGCAATTGGCCATTCTGTCTTCAGCGCTGGGGTGAGTCGGGGTTCCAGTGATACAGAGTGGTCTACTCAATCTAATAGTCAAAGTTTTGCTTCTGACGACGAAGATCAGGAAGAATTCTAGGAAAGGAAGTTCCTACTCTGAACTTTTGTTACTGTGGTTTCTCTGAATGGCTTTCATTCCAAGACTCATATGAGCGTTCCATGCCAAGTTTCCACGCAAGCCAAAGAGGTGTCCTGGGGCCACCTCTAAAGGTGCTGTCACGATCCGAGTACTGAAGCAAGTTCTCTTACCGGCTAATTGTCTGCGCTGGCTGAGTTTGCGCTTCAAGTCCCAATGCAGCCGGTGTCCTGTGTGCAGTGCGGCTCTCCCGCAGTTATCTCCCAGTTCGGCGCCATTGCTTCTGGCCACAAGCATGGCAACTACAAACAGTCTTTCCCGCCTAAGCCTGACATGGGGGCTGCCATGTTCTTCCCATTCACATGTCAATCCGGACCAATCATGCACAGTTTGAACTCCCTATCATACCTACCCGCCCAATCCTGGTCCTGCAGTGGGTATGAGTATGCTGGGAGTTCACTGTCTCATTGCTAGTGCTTCAATTGTCATTCTCACATGCAAGTGTTGCCTGCTGGTGTATGTCTCTCCCTGCTGCAGTGTGATCCTCCAGGTGTCCAGCTCCTGAGGCTATCCGGGAATTCCATCTCCTGTGACCATCCAGGTTTAACATCTCCTGTGATCCAGTGTCCGCTGCCAGACTCACCAGTACCGGTTCCAGCCTAGCTCCAGGATTCCAATCCTGTCCGGTGTTCCGTCATCGATCCCGTCCGATGTTCCGTCATCGATTGTGAGTCCGATGTTCCATCATCGATTGTGATTCCGATGTTCCGTCATCATTTGTGATTCCAAGTTTCCAAGTATCCATTGTTCCATTCTGTTTCCGATATTCTTCAGGACTCCAATGTTCCAACATCAACTCATATTCCCATCTCAGTGAAGTATTGAAAAACTGTATTGACTTTTATCCAGAGACTTCATCTGCATACTTTTTTGCCTGCCGTTATACAACCCTCCTGATATTCAATAAATCAGGTTGTATTTTATCATCAACTGTTTCCTGTCTCTGGGTGCACTCAGGGGCGGATTGGGGACTAAAAGTGGCCCTGGAAAATTTCTGAAAGTGGCCTCATGTGGGCGGCGACAAATCAATAAAGGGAGGAGCCAACATTACAGTAGGCGAGATTATTACATCACTATACTTAGATACATTGCTGCAAGGCAAAACTAATGCCTCACACTGTAATGTCTATTACACATCATGTCAGGGCTTTACACATTTTTGTAAAATAGCGACAACAGGGATAGTGCGCGCCGCAGGCGCGCGCCGCAAATCCACACTGTAATGCCTATTACACGTCGCACACCCATTACATAGTATACCAATTGCAACAATGGCCTGCCAGGCTTGCTGGTGCCGGGCCCCCCCAAATAATGACTACACTACAGCAGTGCCGTGCAAGAACCGTTGTTAGTGTATTGCTAGCCCACAAAGCAATTTACTGCAGACTTTTTTTTACCGTAATCCTGTATTAAAACATATATCGCTCTCATACATACATACACCACCGCTCATACATACACCAAAGGGAGAGAGAAAAAGGATAGAGAGAATGAGAGCGACCAGGAGAGAGCAGAGAGAGAGAAAGAAAAGGAGAGAGAAGAGAGAGAGACCAGTAGAGAGCAGAGAGAGAGACCAGGAGAGCGCAGAGAGAGAGACCATGAAAGCGCAGAGAGAGCGAGAGATACCATGAAAGCGCAGAGAGAGAGAGACCAGGAGAGCACAGAGAGAGCAGAGAGAGCAGAGAGACCAGGAGAGCAGAGGGAGAGAGACCAGGAGAGCGCAGAGAGAGAGAGAGAGACCAGGAGAGCACAGAGAGAAAGAGACCAGGAGAGCATAGAGAGAGAGAGAGAGACCAGGAGAGCACAGAGAGAGAGACCAGGAGAGCACAGAGAGAGAGAGAGACCAGGAGAGCACAGAGAGAAAGAGAGAGAGAGAGAGAGACCAGGAGAGCACAGAGAGAGAGAGAGAGAGAGAGAGGCCAGGAGAGCACAGAGAGAGAGAGAGAGAGACCAGGAGAGCACAGAGAGAGAGAGAGAGCGACCAGGAGAGCACAGAGAGAAAGAGACCAGGAGAGCATAGAGAGAGAGAGAGACCAGGAGAGCACAGAGAGAAAGAGAGAGAGAGAGAGAGACCAGGAGAGCACAGAGAGAGAGAGAGAGAGAGAGAGGCCAGGAGAGCACAGAGAGAGAGAGAGAGAGACCAGGAGAGCACAGAGAGAGAGAGAGAGCGACCAGGAGAGCACAGAGAGAGAGAGAGAGACCAGGAGAGCACAGAGAGAGAGACCAGGAGAGAGCAGAGAGAGATAGACCAGGAGAGAGCAGAGAGAGAGATAGACCAGGAGAGAGCAGAGAGAGAGAGACCAGAAGAGAGCGAGACCAGAAGAGAGCAGAGAGAGAGAGAGAGACCAGGAGAGCGCAGAGAGAGAGACCAGGAGAGCGCAGAGAGAGAGAGAGACCAGGAGAGCGCAGAGAGAGAGACCAGGAGAGCGCAGAGAGAGAGACCAGGAGAGCGCAGAGAGAGAGAGAGTGGGACCAGGAGAGCGTAGAGAGAGAGACCAGGAGAGCACAGAGAGAGAGAGACCAGGAGAGCGCAGAGAGAGAGAGACCAGGAGAGTGCAGAGAGAGAGAGATAGAGAGAAAAGGAAAGCGCAGAGATAGAGAGAAAAGGAAAGCACAGAGAGAGAGACCAGGAAAGCGCAGAGAGAGAGAGACCAGTAAAGCGCAGAGAGAGAGAGAGAGAGACCAGGGGAGCACAGAGAGAAAGAGACCAGGCAGAGCACTGAGAGAGACCAGGACAGGGCAGAGAGAGAGAGGAGTACAGGGAGAGAGGAGAGCAAAGTGAGAAAAATAAAAGGAGGGGAGATAGAGCAGAGAGGGAGAGAAAGAAAGAGAGGGAATAGTGGGGGAAAGGGAGAGGGTTGAAAATGGTATGTGTGCCCCCCCCCTCCCCCCCTGTACATAACCCAGCAACCCCCCCCCCCCCCCTTCCTTCTTCACTTTCAATATACAAGGCAATATAGTGTACCTGGCAGCAGGTCAACATCAGGTGTTTCGATGGTCAGGGCAACAGCGGGTACCATAGAGGAGGTTGAGGTGGTGGGTCCTTTGTGGGAGGCTGAGGTGGCAGGTCCTGTAGAGGAGGCAGAGGCGGCAGGTCCCGTGGTAGTGGCGGCTTGTTCTGTGTGGAGGGAGCAGCAGTGGGTCACATAGAGAAGACTGAGGCGGCATGTTCCATGGAAGATGAGGCCGCGAGTCCGGTGGCGGGAGCTACAGGCAGTAGCAGGCAGGGGCGTAACTAGAACATTCAGGGCCACCCCCATTACAATGTCGCTAAACAGGGCAGGAGAGAGAGTGAGGGGAGTGAGAGACAAAAAGGGTATCAGGTGGAGAGAGAGATAGAGGAGTAAGAAAGGGAAAGGGGTGGTTCAGAAAGTGAGAGGGAATTTCATGGAAAAAGATGGAGAATATAAAGAGAGAGATAGGGTGGTGAGAGAGAGAGGACATCAAGGAAACAGAGAGGGTGTCAAAGAGAGTGGGGAGGAGCACGGGAGAGAGGGAGGGAAGTGAGCGGGAGCAAGTGCATAAGGGACAGAGAGAGAAATAGAGGGGCACAAGAGAATAAGGGGGGTATTCAATGTGAGGGTCACAGCAGTCGAGCTTGCTCGACCGCCGTGACCCAGTCCTGTTCTCGGTCAGCTCGACTGGAACATGCAGGCGGGATTCAATGTCTTGCCTGCCGTGGAGCGAGAAGGGGGCGTGGCCGCGTGTTGCAGCAGGGAAGAGGCGTCTTCCTCGTCACTTCCCGGCCTGACAGCTCGTTCTGCCGAGATACCCTGCTCAATGCTGTCGGGGGAAGACAGCATTGAATAGGGCCCGGCGGGCATCTCCCCAACGGGAGATGCCACCGGAGATTGTATACCCCCCTAAGGCCGAGAGAAGGAGAGCAGGAGAATGAGACAATGAGGGACAGGGACAGTGAGATGCAAAGTCAGAGAGAGACAGTGTTGAGGAGGGAGAGAGAGTGTTGGGAAGGGAGAGAGACAGTGTTGGGGAGGGAGAGTAGGAGAGACAGTCAGACAGGGGGCAGCATAGATGGTTCAAAAGAGCACCATATGGAGACATACAGAGACAGACATGGGGTCTCAGTCACATTACATACATATACATATGCATTAACATGACCAAAAGTGTATGGGGAACACAGTGGCAGATTCCCATGGCAAACAGTACCATACCACCCCCCACCCCATGCTAAAAAGGTTTTATGGCAGAAAGTAGCCCGTAGCCCCAATCCCCTACACCCCCCCCCTCCCCCCTCCCCCCAGCACCTCCCAGCGCACTTACTATACCGCTGCTGACGGATCCTTGAAGCTGCTGGCGGCCGGGCCATGTAGCTGGGGGGTACTCTCCTCTGTGTGATTCTGTGGTGCCGCTCAGCACAGCGCCATTTTAGCTAAGCGCCGTGCGCTCCTGTCTCGGCCTGTGGGAGGAGGCGCGGTTACACAGAGAGGCTGTGTTTATAGCCTGCAGCCGCTGCAGTCCCCGCTGGTGGCGACGGAGGGGTCCGGAACAGCAGGAGACAGGGCAGTTTCAACTTCCTATTCTCCTAGCTGCTAAGCCCGGCGCACTCGCCTTCCCAGCCGCAGCGGTGTTGAAAAGGGTGCATTGCGCAGGCGGTTCCTTGCTGTGCCCACTAGTGCCTGCGCACCTCCCGCCCCAGCATTAGGAGAGGCTCAGATTATAGAACAGCGGGCAGGAGGAGGCGGGGCCATTAGATCTGACTGCGGCCACCCACCTCCAATGACGCCGCCTGCCGCTGAGCGGCTGAGCAGCCCCGCCCTCAGCCCCTGTCAAGTTGTGTCAGCGTGCTCGGCGGCCTCACTAGTGTCGGCCTCCCGGGAAAGTTCCCGGTAGTTATAATGGCCAATCCGCCCACTGTCCCGCATAGAATATGTGTAAGTGTCCTCTACAGCCTCCTCGATTTCGGTATCGGTCCAGGTCCCCACCAGAGGTCTTTGTCTCTGCGACTCAGACCCCTGGTGTGACACATATTTTTTATTAAATAAAAGCATCTTCATCAATAAATAACAGCATATTCATCAATAAATAATTTTGAGATATCCACTGAAAACACCTTTCTTTATGGGTATCTGCAAATATTAAGTACTAAGAGGTTACCGCAGCAGATATCTGAGATAAATTCTGTTATCCGGCTTTCAAATGATTACACATATACCATATATACTCGAGTATAAGCCTACTTTTTCAGAACATTTTTTATGCTGAAAAAGCCCCGCTCGGCTTATACTCGAGTGAGGGTCCCACTTGAGTCAATAAGTTTTCCCAGTTTTTTGTTGTAAAATTAGGTGCCTCGGCTTATATTCAGGTCGACTTATACTCGAGTATATACGATATATTAACAAAGCATTTACTTTTCAGTAAACAAGTGAAACACAATTAGTTTAAGTGTAGGGAACCATAATGTAGAACAGTGATTTTCAAACTTTTTACCTTGTGGCACACTAAATAAGATTTAAAAATTGTCAAGGCACACCATGAGATCCCCACAGGGCAAAAGACATTGGCCCCCACAGGATAAAAACCAAACTTATTGGCTCCCATATAAAAAAAATCACACGGGTCCCCACGGGTAACAAAAAAAATACATTGGCCCTTTACATGAAAAGAAGAGACCAAGAAATAACAGTTGAACTGGTGGTGGCTATAAACTGGTTTGGGTATCTCTAGATCTGGGGGCACACTTGAGAACAGCACAAGGCACAGTAGTGTGCCACGGCACAGTGGTTGGAAACCATGATGTAGAATATATGTACAGTAGGTGACTAGCACTCTGTAAAAAGGGCAGCAGAGGGCAGTGTCTGAGGGCCAATTATCTGTCACCTCTGATTTATTTAACCTTTCCTGGAATATGAGCCACTATTCAGCGATTACAAACAGCAGCATTATATTTTCTCCAAATCGTATCTCTCTTATTTATGATGACCCTCACTGTTATTTTTGATGAATTATTCTGTCTAGCAAATATGTACTTTGGGATTTACATAGATACGGCTGCGGTATTGTACGGGAAATTAAATTTGACAGCTTCTGCTCACTAATTCTTAAATGATATTGATTGAATGTGAAGGCAAAGGCTTTATAAGGCAAGGCCTGATTACACAGGGAGTAGGAAATGATGTGAAAGATTAAAATAGAATTTATAAAAAAGATTTCTGTGATTATTTAGGATTTTGTCATCGGGTCACAAACAAGTGCTGGGACCTGGGATCAGAGGCAATGATTGCTTACAATGTTAAATGCACCCCCACGCCACCCCCACTATCAACGCCAACCCGAAGCATAGCGAGTGCGTCCTCCGACCTTTTCATACCCCCACTATCCACGTCGGCGTGGAGTTGATTTTATATAGTGTGGCGAGTGCAGCGAGCCACCGAGCCCGAAGTGTGGCAAGCGCAGCGAGCCCCATGAGGGGCCGTGTATTACTTTACATGTATTCCATGTCCCCTCACCGCGCTCGCAGCCCACACTATCTAAAATCAACCCATTTAACATTGAAAGCACCCCTTTCAATATCCGCAGCGATGTCAACCGTCGATGGTGACCACTCCCATGGCCATCTCTGGGCCGGTCAGGCCATCTGGAGGCATGACTAAGGGTGTGGCCTAAGGATGTCAGAACCTCCCCCTCCATCTTCACTGTAAAGCATAATCTACCTTCATGGCGATGAATGACAGATGCTATTTATTTATGTGCCCACAAAGAGATTAATCCGCAATCAACCATCCTTAAATAACCAATCAGAAGTGTCTGCGAGTGACACAGCTACTGAGTGGTCTACATGCATCTCCGTCAGTCACAATCACACAGGCATCCCCTTACTATACCGCCTGGGCTTGCGCACTCGTTCTTCCCCTTGTTTCACCTCTAGAAAACATAAGGCCATGCAAGAACCAATCAGCATACTGATGTAGGCACATAAAGGGGGGCCTGTGTCCCCCCATTACATTACATTGCTTCACTGCAATTATAAATAGTACACCCATGATGCAGTTTGTCACCTGCAAACTAACATACAGCCATATTACCTAGGGTGCAATAGGAAAGCTCCTACTGGGGCAATAACATAGTCTCCTCTATCTGCATCTGTCAGTATTGGAAATAGTAAATTCCGTGACACGTTTGCTTAAGAGCAGTGTACCACCGCCAGGCACAACAGCCAAGCACCAGCCTATTGTATGTAAACTATTTCCTGGAAAACATTTCATACAGCGTACAGGATAAGGAAATATGAGACTGGCATTCAGCCTGCAGAACAATACAAATGCTCCTGTGCAATTGTTCTCACATATGGCATAACTAGGTTAATGTACTGAGCACTACATGCTAGAACGAGAGGAGAACTCTATATACAGGGCCATGCACTGCTGCATCTACACACAGCCCTGCACCGCCTTCCCGCATGCTTTCATACATTGAATGGCTGTCAGCACTCACTCTGATTGGTGCATAGATCTGGCAATCCACCAATCAGCATGCTGCCAGCCATTCGCTGTCTGGCTGCAGGCTGGAAGGCAGGTAGAGAATGCTGTGCTCTGATTGGGTGTAATTTATAATCAGAACTTTGTAGGGGCCACAGCTGGGACTCCATAAAAGTAGGTGTGGCCGCAGATAAAGGGGCGTGGCTTTGCAGTAATGTCCGTGATTGCAAAGCTACTTAGAACATGTATGACAGATGATGCTCCTGCCAATCATCTCCAGACAATTGTCTATTATTAAACATGTCAGTTGGGAGATAATTGGCTGGAGCAGAGGTCAGCCACTATTAGTCGACAGGCAGAGGGTCAACACATGAAAGAGGACAACATGATTTGGTCGACATGGACAAAAGGTTGACATTCATTTTTCATTTTTTTTTTTGTGTGTGTGTTTATGGCGGCATAGGTCAACATGGACATTGTAATAGTCCATATAGCGTGTCCCACGCATGGCTCGTTGCCCTTGGCACAATATTATATTCTCCCTCTATGTCCAAGTTGGTTTAAAAAAAAACCATGAAATCTCATGTCACCCTAATGCATGTGTTTACCTGTAGACACTGCTGACATAATGACCACACAACTCAAAACTCAGGCTACCCGCCCACAACCTCCTGTGTGCTGGGACTATTGCGTGGGGCCGCTGCCCACCCCGTACTGAAAACCCAGTTTTATGCAGCCACCATCTGTCTGTATAAACTAAAGGTGCCCATACACTGCCTGCGACGTCTCGCAGCAGTGTACGGACACCCGACAGAGTGCTAGCCGCCGGAACCTTCCCGGTGGCAGGGACACATGCAATCCGTTGTGATGGATCGCATGCGTCCCTGCTTCCCGCCCGCCCCAGAACGGGTGGTCGGACGGCCAGCCAGTCCGACCACCTAGTCAGGTCCGATGCGCACGGGACCGCGCATCGGACCCGACTGCATGTCAAGGAGAGGCGATTTGGTCCGATTTAACAGGCCGATTGGTCGCAATCGGCCGAAATCGGACCAAATAGCCTCGATGTATGGGGGCCTTAAGAGCATTTTGATACAGCGCGGTATTTGCGCACATACACAGAGCTGCATCCCTCACAGAATCAGGCACAGAATATGGAAGCCCATGTCACTGTGTCACCCTGTGCATTGCCACAGAAGAAGAAGCACCCAACGCTGTCCTGATCTTTCCATCTCAGGTGCCACAAAGGGGCTGATTATGGTTCACCGAATTAGGCCCCTGCCCCAATGGTCGCAGTTTGTACCCCATGAATGCTCACAGCGTCTATTCTCGGGGGACAGGGGGGACTGGCAATTGTGGTGCCAGTGTACATGCTAAGAAAGTGGCGAGACAGAGGAAAGCAGAGAGAGGGCGGGAATGGGATTAATAATAGGCCATGGCTGAAGGCGCGCTCCGGAAAAGGGGTGTGGCCACTCAAAATGGGGCGTGGTCACTCAAAAGGGGCATGCCCTTGAGTGTAGTGTACCAAACCATATACAACACATATCTACACATTATGCAACAAAATACTAGACCCCATTATACTTGCAAAGAAAGAAGAAAAATACTCTTTTATTGTTGGGGCACTCTTATATGGAAATTATGTAACGTAATTTCTAATTTATGAGAAATAATTGGAGGTAGGTAGGGTTACGCAAAAGACTCTGTCAATGCCCCTGATTCAGCAGTCAATGCTAGTATCACAACATAAGGGAATGGGAATGTGTTAGGATAAGAGTTAAGTGTATTAAGAATTAACTTTTATTATTAGACAGACATATAGCGGGATGTTCTAACATCTGCTGCCCATTATCGCCCCCCTTCGCCGGCCACCGCATTAATAATAACGGCATATGCTGTAACATATGCGGTTATTAACGCAAAGGAACAGCTCTTGGTGCCGGCACTGAACTTCCAGGTCTGTGACTCGGGACTCCATCTGCACATGTGCAGAGTGACGGGGACGGCAGGGTGCATGCTGGGAGGGATCCGTGACGGATCCCTCACAGTAGCGCTGTGGTAAGAAGCCCATAGGCTTCTGCAGGGAATCGCTAGCTTTTGCTGGCGATTCCCTCCGCAGCGCTACCACTGCGGAGGGGCCATAGAGCATACAGAAATGCGGTAAAAACCCAGATAACGGGGTTTTTATCGCATTTCTGCTTTAGAGAATCTCCCCCATATATATTAAACACACAAAAGTTAAATATAAATCAAAAACACTTGTTACGTTGGGATGCCACAAATATAGGGTTCTAAGTGGTTCTGCCTCCAATCTCTATGCTAATATTAAGTTATTAGCTAGAGTAAGTTTTTTCTCATAGGTGTCTGGTTCAGCCTAGAGGACTGTAACAAATGTAACAACAAATCAGTTTTCCACAAGGTATGAATAACAAATGTATCAAATAGCGGCTACCACAGAGTTTATTGTGAAGAAACACTGCGTCTGATGAGAGATAAAACTGCAGCCTGTTGTTTGAATTTAATGAGGCAAAGAAAATATATTATTTAGATGTGTTTATTAGAGCAATAATTAAGCACAAAGTATACTTTAACCCTATATGAAGCGATATCTACAGTTTACCATGTTTAGTTCAAGTGAGACAGTTTTAAATTAATGTCTATGGCTCTTAAAATATACCATTGTTTTGTTCCGCAGCAGAGGATAATCAAATAATTTATATGAAAACCATTATTAAAGAATCTTGGTGCATGTACAGGTACAGGTATATAAAACTTGAATAATTCTGAAATCATAAAGTAAGGGTTGCTCTTTCTCCTACCCTCAAGACGGAAAAGAAAAAAGAGAAAAAGGAGGTCAGAGAGAGAAAAAGGAGAAGAAAGGAGAGAGTGGGAGAGAGATAGTACAGGAGAGAGATAAAGTATAGGTCGAAATATCCCTGTTGGTCCTGGATGTGTGTTTTCTATCCTACTTTATATACCTATGGCAAGAAAGGGTTATTTGATGTATTACAGGGAAGTCCCCTTGCCTGTTTCTTTAGTCAAATACCCTTAATAAGACTTGTCGGCTTCCACTGTCAATCAGTGGGCTTCTGAGGTATTGTGGGAAAACACATTTTATTTAGGATTTGGGGGGGATATGAAAGTAAAAAAAAAAATCCTGTTCTTCCCTAATAGAGCTGCTACTGCCCGACTATATATACCTGTAACAAAAAGTAGGGGATTAGCATTCCATCTAAGAGAGGGGTGCCGGACGCGTTCCCTACAGTCGGGATCCCGACAGTCATTTACCCAACGTTGGGATCCCAACTGTCAAAACGCTGACAGCCGGCTGCCCGACGGCCACCCGCTATTTTCTCTTGTGGGGGTCCACGACCCCCATAGAGGGAGAATAGAATAGGTGGCTCGCGTAGCGAGCCACTGTGCCCGCAAGGGGCTTTTTTGCGCTCGCCATGCTGTCTGAGTCTGGGCAGTCGGGATCCTGACATTGGGCTAATGACTGTCGGGATCCCGACTGTTGGAACCCCATACCACACCCCTTTGAGAGGTCACCCAATTAGGTATTGTGGGTGAGCGTGCTCTATTTGCAGGGGGAATTATTAGGAGGAAAGTTATGAAAAACTGCTGTCCCCTCTGGTCTGGCTGCCCCCTGAATAGAGGAATCTCCAGCACAGGGTTGGTTTGCACAGATCAGGGTGGATGAGTGTTTCCAAATAGCAAAGCTTAAATAGCGCAGGTACAGCCCTTTTGGTGGTCAAATGTGCGCTGCTGTCCTCCACATACAACAATGTCGTAGTGGTGGGGGATGAGCGGCACATGGCCAGCAGCCCGGCTGTGAAGGAGGACAGGGACAGTGGAGTATGCAGGAGAGATCGAGGTTGGTGCCCATCCTAAAAGGAGAGGAAAACAGCAGCTGGGGGAGAGAGCGGGGAGGAGAAGCAGAAGAGTGCGAAGGATGCGAAAAATGCAGAGAGACTGCATCTGGACTGCGATGCACACCTTGAGAAAGCCTCTTCAGTTGAAACGATCATCATTGAAGTCCAGATGCAGTCTCTCGGCAAAATTCATATAATGCCACACGAATTTTGCCAAAATTCACATAATGCCACACAGATTGTGCCAAAATTAACATAATGCTACACGGATAGAGCCAAAATTCACATAATGCCACACAGATTAAGCCAAAATTCACAATATGCTTCATAAACAGGGACAAGGCGCACATTAAAAATTTACACCATAATGTCAATACTTGTTAAGCCACACATCATAATGTCCATTACACATTATGCCAAACACCATAATGCCTATTAAAAATTATGCTACATAAGTGATGCTTACCTACATGCTCATTGCAGGGTTCCATGCTCGTTGCCATGTGGGATTACATGTTCATTGCCAAGGGGGAATACATGCTCATGGTTACTGGGGGACAGCCGCCGCCAGGCAGACGTGACAGCCATTGACAGCCGAGCATAATTTGGGAGGCTGACCAGCTGTATTCAGAGCATTGCAGGTCCCGTCTATTTGAAATAATACCCCTTTCACACCAGAAAATGCAGGGATTTACCTGGGAATATGGTCCCAGGATAATTTCCGGGTTGGCCCCTTTCACACCAGCCTAGTCCCTGCGTTTTCTGGTGTGAAGGGGAAAGAAAACCACCCCCTTCTCCTCTGCCCCATTAACCGGCTATATTGTTTAACCAGCTATATATTCGGAACCAACTGACCCATTAACATGAGTTCAGTGTTATATTGAAGAACTTTTGTGTGGCCTTTGAATGATCTTGGTCACGTGAAACTGGTCCGTTTGGTTCCAGAGTAATCTGCCCTCAAAGAACATGAACAGCCATGAAATTACATTTCAGAAATAAAATTGGTTTACCCGCAATATCTCCAGAACCAATGGACTCATATGGACCAGCCTGGTATCAAATTGAAGGCCCAGCAATTTGGATTCGAATGATACAAACTTCTGTGATGCCAGAGTGAGAACTGGCAGCCGTCGGAACTGGGTGGGGGTTTGGAATTAGCAGGTCAAATGTTATCCTATGGGGAAAACGTTGGTATCTCCAGTTCCTGGGGGGCTAGCGACACAAGATTCATTGGAAAGCCCTGGTCCTCAGCTACAAAATGAGCTATGTCTGAAATGACAGGGGGGGCATGTGCCCGGGTGCCCACTGAATCCGCCAACGTCCCTCTGAATACTTGCCTTCTTTTGAAAGCTAGTTTCAGAGAGATTATAATTGGTAACAGAATTTTGCACAGTGCCCCACTGAGGGGGCGTGTCATGCTCCACCCAAAGGGCGTGTCTAGTTCCATATATGGAGAGATTGTGAAAAGAGATTGTGAACGTGGCACCTAGAAGCGTGGGTGTGTACTGCTACATCTGAGGGGAATCTTGTAAAATCACTTATGTCCAAATGTACATGATCCCCAAAGCAGTTAGTGAGAGCTACTATACTTGGTAAAGTGCTGGGAAATGGCGCTGATGATTCAATATAAATGTATCTGACTCTCATTCCTTTTTTCCCCAAAAATGTAACAGTGTAATGTGAGCTAGGTGACATGAGGGAGATTGCTAGATTAATGAAGGAGAGAGGGAGATTGCTGCCATGTCAGGGAGTCTCCTGTAGAATGCAGGAGGGGAGGTAACTATGATGTAACAGTGTAATGTGGGCTAGGTGACATGAGGGAGAGAGGGAGATTGCTGCTATTTCAGGGAGTCTCCTGCAGAATTCAGGAGGGTAGGTAACTATGTCCCTCAGGGATGAGCTGACTGACAGCTGTGCTGCTTCCTGTTCCTGCAAATCATACTGCATCCGTCACATGACATCCTCTAATTACTGCCTGCACAATTAATTAGTTCCATGTGTTTGCTGCTGTTGTGTTGTAATGTGTGTATTGAAATTGCTGAGTGATGCAAACGTGTGCCAGCCGCTTACTGTGCACCTGCCGCACTCGCCCACATTCTGCGCCCTCTAGGACACTACAGAGCAGCATGCGCTGGGCCGGGGGAGAGGCTGCTGCCACATGCCTTGTAATACAGAACACATAGGGGGTGATTCAAGATTGACCGGATGATGCTGAATTCGGCCCCGTCCAATTGGGGGGATTCTGCAAATGCGCAGGTGGGGGGAGGGGTGTCTTGTATGCAGGTCTGAATTAGACCCATACATTGCAGCACACCCCAACATTTTTGGGGCATGACCTATTTCCGGGACCCTCCCGGCCATTCTGGAAAGGTAGGCAATCCTGCTTGCAACGATCCCGTGAGACCACACCCCCATTTTTGCCACTTTGGGGCCATACCCCCAGCCCCTCTGTCTCCAGGAATATACACTGTGTGCATGCGCACAGCGTCTATTCACCGCAGAGCAGCACCAGGAAGTGGGGTCTCCCAACTGTCCCCACCACAGGACAGTGCCGGGCCCCGGGCAGGACGCGGGACCATCCCAAAAAAGAAAACGGGACGGTCACAGGAAAATCGGGACCGTTAGGAGTTATGCATATTTGCACGTCTGCGAATGGATGTATCGCTGTACACAACCATTCGTGCAGCGATCACAGTAATGCGCAAGGCAGAATTTCACTCTAGTGGGGCGGTGGCTGAGCTGAATGCTGGCCGTGGTATTTGCAGGACTGCAGTCATGTCTGAATTAGGCCCAAGGTGCTGAGTGTACTCAGTGCAGCACAATAGTCAGTTGTTTAAGTGCGCAGATTGGGAAATATTCCAGATACAGAACAGGTATTCATTGAGTAACGTTCCCTATAGTGTTTGTTCCTGTGACGTTTAATCATTACATTAGGCCACAGTTCTGAGAGAAATGAGCCATACTCATAAGAAATGCATTTATCACCTCCGTATATGAAGAGGATTTGCACACGATATAACTGGTGGCTTGTGTCAGCTTTTGGGAAGGGAAGGTTTTATAATATGTACTGGAGTGTGCTGGAGATTTGGGCAGTGGTGGGTTTCAGCCGGTCTGCACTAGTTCTGCACAGCCGATAGCTAATGTGCTATTGGTTCTGCAGAACTAGTGCCATCCGCTTCTGGAAATTAGACAGCCGCCAGCCGCACACATTGTTAAGCTGTGACAGCCTGGCGGAGAGCTGTGCCGGCTATTTTAAACGCTCCCGTTAGACTGCGAGCCAATGTATTGGGAACGGGGCCCAATGTTGACTCACTCAGGTCGGCCCGGAGTGTTCTTTCTGTGTGTCAGGGAATGCAGCCGGTGGCACTAACACACCCCAGACACTCACCCACGTGCGCTACTAGCCACCTCCTATTTACCGCAGAATGCCCATCGCTTTTCCACCATATTTCTTATATTGTCAGACCTGATAACAACACCACTGGGAAATAACCACTTTTGACTTTTTGTCTGTGTCGACCGAAGGCCTGTTGACCTTCAGAGTTCAATGCATGTATGTCAACCTTCATTTGGTCGACCTACAGTAATTGCCCATACCCCTCTTAACTAGCATCGTCGTTGCTTGTGGATTACTATGCGCGAATAAGCCTCTATGGGGGAAATGCGATGTAGGCAAAATGTCTTAAAATCATTTATTAAAAGCCCATTACACATCCCTTTATGTCAGGGGTGGGGAACCTCAGGCCTGGGGGCCGTATGCGGCCCCCGCAGCCAGTCTGAGTGGCCCTATCACCCACCCGGTGGCTTTGCCGGGAGTCAAGCACAGGGGAATTCTCGCGGGTGTGGTATGGGACTCCGACAGTCGGGATCCCGACAGTCATTATCCCGACTTCGGGATCCCGACTGGCCAGAGTCAGACAGCATGGCGAGTGCAAAAAAGACCCTTGCGGGCTCGCTGCACTCGCCACGCTGCGGGCACGGTGGCTCGCTACGCGAGCCACCTATTCTATTCTCCCTCGATGGGGGTCGTGGACCCCCACGAGGGAAAATAGCGGGTGGCCGTCGGGCACCCGGCTGTCAGCGTTTTGACAGTCAGGATCCCGACGTCGGGTAAATGATTGTCGGGATCCCGACTGTCGGGAACCCGTCCGGCACCCAATTGTCGCGAGATTCCTCTTAATCAACAGCAGCCGGAGACTGTCAGTCCTATTCAGCAGCAGCCGCCGGAGCGTGGGACGGCTGCAGCAGGACAATTTGTAAGAACAATACAATACATATATCCCTGAAGGATTTTTTTCCCCATACAAACGGCCTTTGGCACAAAAAAGGTTCCCCACCCCTGCTTTATGTATATGTATTTTCGGCATTGATAGTAAGTCTAACATGGACTTCTGCTTTATTACTGAAAACCGCTAATATAAACTACTAATCATGGTGATTACGTGATATAAAAGTTTAATTAAAAAAGAATTAAGCTAATCCTCAGGCACACAAATAATGGGACACCCAAAGCAAATGGAACCCAGGCCCTTATTCTGCAAAACCAAAGTGCAAACAAGACACTGGGAGATTATGTGAGTGAGCGGAAACAAACAAGAGCTCACACAAAGGAAGAGGCTGCTCCAGGATCCGCGCTGCGTTCCCTGTATGGGGCTTATTGTATTATAGAAGAGTCATTGGCATACAGTAGGAAACAGGCTCATCCCCATTTGTTTAAAAATGAGATTTGGCTTTACAAAAAAGTTGGTAAATGCCGGAGACTTAGAAGCAGTTGTGGCGAAAGAGTTTTACCGGGATACGTACAATAGCGTGTTGGTGACCATGTCAGTGGTCAAAAGACCAACCCCGGCATCCCGATACAGAAAATACTGACACTGTATGTACCCTAAAGCTCTCCCCCTATACCCCTAACCATAACCTTCCCTGCTTGCAGCCTAACCCTAATTTCCCCCTACCTCCACAGCCTGACCCTAACCATCTCTGCTAGTTCCTATCCCCAATAACCACCACCTAAGTCCCCTGCCTCACAGCCTAACCCCCTCCAAGTGCCTACACCTAAATATCCCTCCCCACAGCCCAACCTTAACCTCCCTATAGTGCCTCTACTTCAGTTACGACACACTATAGTGCCTCCACTTCATGTAATGCCACACTATAGTGTATCCACTTCACGTTATGCCACACTATTATAGCGCCTCCACTTCATGTAATGCCACACTATAGTGCCTTTACTTTACGTTATGCCTCACTATAGCGCCTCCTCTTCACGTAATGCCACACTATAGTGCCTCCACTTCACGTTATGCCACATTATAGCGCCTCCATTTCACGATATGCCACAATATAGTGCCTCCACTTCACGTTATGCCACATTATAGCGCCTCCACTTCACGTTATGCCACAATATAGTGCCTCCACTTCACGTTATGCCAAACTATAGTGTGCAGTCCATAGAACCAGGGGTATGCCAAGTACCTAGTTTGTTACTGTGCATGTGCCAGTCCCAGTGCCTGTCATCTGTATCGGATTTAACTTCTTTGGACTGCTGCCGAAGATTATTATGCAACACTATAGTGTTCCAGTTCATATTAGCCTACACTATAGTGCCTTCAGTTCAAATTATGCCACACTATAGTGCCTTCACCTCAAACTATGCCACACTATAGTGCCTTCACTTTAAATTATGCCACACTATAGTGCCTTTGCTTCAAATTATGCCACACTATTGTGCCTCCACTTCATATTACGCAACACTATAGTGCCTTCACTTCAAATTTTGCCACACTATTATGCCTCTACTTCATGTTATGCCACTCTATAGTGACTCCACTTCATAATATGTCACACTATATTGCCCCAGTTCATTTTATGCCACATTGTAGTGTCTCAATTTTATTTTATGTCACTAGTTCATATTATGCTACACTATAGTGCTCCACTTCAAATGATGCCACACTATAGTGCCTTCACTTGATGTTATGTCGCACTATAGTGCCCTAGTTCATATTTTGCTACATTATAGTGCCCCAGTTCATATTATGCCACACTTTAGTGTCCCAGTTCATATTATGCTACATTATAGTGTCCCAGTTCATATTATGCTACACTATAGTGCCCTAGTTCATCTTATGCCACACTATAGTGCCTCCACTTCATATTATGCCAGACTATAGTGCCCCAGTTCATGTTATGCCACACTATAGTGTCCCAGTTCATATTATGCCACACTATAGTGTCCCAGTTCATATTATGCTACACTATAGTGCCCTAGTTCATCTTATGCCACACTATAGTGCCTCCACTTCATATTATGCCAGACTTTAGTGCCCCAGTTCATGTTATGCCACACTATAGTGTCCCAGTTCATATTATGCCACACTACAGTGTCCCAGTTCATAATATGCTACACTATAGTGCCCTAGTTCATCTTATGCCACACAATAGTGCCTTCACTTCATACTATGCCAGACTATAGTGCCCCAGTTCATGTTATACTACTCTATAGTGCCCCTACTTCATTGTATTCCACACTATAATGCCTCCACTTCATTTAATACCACACTATGGTGCCTCCATTTTATTTTATGTCACACTTGTACGCCACTTTTAATAACTAATAGTGGTTATAGACATTGTTAAGGGGTCCAGGAATCTTCTTCGTATACAAGCAGTAATAATTTTGGAACCAGGCGACTACAAGGTTGAATGGTCCTGTGGAATATGTTGCTGACACCTTATATTCCCTTAGCTATACATGATTTTGACTTTAACGTTAGAACTCCATATGAAGTTCCCTATTCCCGCCAGTGCCAGATCGTCACTCAGAGTCTCTTGGCACGGATACAAAGCTATCATGGTATTATTGTCACTTTCAGTTATGAAATTGCGCAACGTGTGGTGTGGAACTGTGCCATAGCAATCTCAATTCATATTCGCAAGGAACACTGTGTACTGTACACAATCCTATATAAGTAAACAGAGACAATGTACATAGGATCCGCTAGTTGTGTAGTTTTGTTTGTCTGGGACCCTGACATGCTGTCCTGCAGAGCTGTAATGTGGGCAGGTAATAATGTTATTCTCCCTGGTAACTCTTTCACTGCCGGCTGCTGCGGAAACCGGAAACATTATTTCGCAAACCTTTGCAGACTTAGCTCTGTTCTCACGGTAGTCTGTATGGAGTCACGGTGTCATCATTGACTCCTCCCTCTCTTTCACCCCCCACATTCGTGCTCTCTCACAGTCTTGCCGCTTTCACCTACGCAACATCTCACGCATCAGACCATTCCTCTCCACTGACGCGACCAAAATTCTCATTCACTCTCTTGTCATCTCCCGCCTTGACTACTGCAACATCCTTCTCTCTGGGCTACCTCTCACCCACCTCGCACCTCTCCAATCCATTCTTAACGCTGCTGCTAGGCTCATCTTCCTCTCCCGCCGCTCTACCTCTGCCTCCCCCCTCTGTTTATCTCTTCACTGGCTCCCCATTCCTTTCCGAGTTCTCTTTAAACTCCTCACCACCACCTACAAGGCTCTCTCCTCCTCCACAGCTCCCTACCTCTCTTCACTGATCTCTATCCACACTCCCTCCCGTCCTCTTCGCTCCATCGCTGACCGCCGACTGACCTCTCACCTAATCACCTCCTCCCACTCCCGTGTCCAAGATTTCTCTCGAGCTGCCCCCCTGCACTGGAACAACCTCCCGCCACCCATCAGGCTATCTGATTCCCTTACCTCCTTCAAGCGCTCCCTCAAAACCCACTTTTTTCGACTAGCCTATCCCTCCTCCTAACCTCTTTTGATCCTCCTATCCTGCCTCCGTTCCCCTCCGTTCCTACTTATCCTATTGTATTTCGTTCGTCCACCCACCTATTTTTAGTATGTTAACTCTTATGAGCAGGGCCCTCCTTCCTCACGTACTCACCCTACCTCATTACCTCACCTGTGCTCCTGTCCTGTTCTTCCCTTCCTCTACTTCATCTTCGGTCTCCTTGACTATTTTGACACCTACTTCTGAACTGATGCTGATTTTAGTACTACCAGCTATACCCCTATTTATACTGTATCTTCCTACACACCCTGTACGTTACCTTGTAATTTGTTTTTTTTTGTTTGCTATGTACGGCGCTGCGGACACTTTGTGGCGCCTTATAAATAAACGTACTACTACTACTACTACTTTGTACTATCATCCAATAGACAATGTGACTAAGCAGAATGTACAAGATTCGCATGGCTCTGATAAGAGTATTGATAATGGTTTCTGTTTTTAGAACTCGCCTTTGTACAACTGTTATACTTGGGTGCCAGATGACGCTCCGACAGGGGGGATCCCGACAGTCAGTATCCCGTCATCGGGATCCCGACTGCCGGTGCTCCGACAGATGATAGCGACAACGTTTCAATGCCCATTTATTATTTAGGTACCACTTCCGTCAGGTCATATATATATATATATATATATATATATATATATATATATATATATTACTGTAGAACCAGGACCTGCAGATCTACTTGTCTATGGTCCTACTGTGGCTGCAACCAATCAGCTTCTGTCATTTATCTAGCACAGTCTTTGAAATTTGACAGTTAGAAGCTTATTCGTTACTTTGGGCGCTGTATCCCTCTTCCCTAAGGACTTGCAGATATAGCTCCATGTAGTCCTGTTGTCACACATTACAGCATGGGTCTGATTATATTTATACCATCTGTCACTGTTTGGAATGGACTTAGCTTCTCAATATGCAGATGAATAACAGCCCTTTGTCCTACAGGACACCTGAGAATAAATGTATTCTGTGGATCGATACTGCGCCACTGTTTATCCTGCCCACTCTGGCGGTTATTGTATTTGATAACATGCTATGTGTCATCCGTTATTACACGCTGTCAGATAACATTGTTATTATGAATTTTCCTTTGGGCATGTTCAGTGGGTTTGGCACAAGACAGGACTGACTCCTCGGAAGATGTGATGGAAAGGTTTAGTTCTGCGGAAAGGCTTAATGTTTATTGTGCTGTGATGCCAATTCTGTGGTACGGTATTACTGTGTGACCTCAACGGTCCGGTGTGTGTCTGATCGCAGGCGGTATATTACCGTGACCTATATGACCGCACGTGGTATATCTCTGTGACCTATGGGGCCGCAGGTGGTAAATCTCTGTGACCTATGGGACCGCAGGTGGTATATCTCTGTGACCTATGTTACCGCAGGGGATATATCTCTGTGACCTATAGGACCGCAGGGGGTATTTCTCTGTGACCTATGGGACCGCAGGTGGTATATCTCTGTGACCTATGGGACCGCAGGTGGCATATCTCTGTGACCTATGGGACCGCAGGTGGTGGTATATCTCTGTGGCCTATGGGACCACAGGTGGCATATCGCTGTGATCTATGGGACCGCAGGTGGTATATCTCTGTGACCTATGGGACTGCAGGGGGTATATCTCTGTGACCTATGGGGCAGCAGGTGGTATATCTCTGTGACCTATGGGGCCGCAGGGGGTATATCTCTGTGACCTATGTTACCGCAGGGGATATATCTCTGTGACCTATGGGACCACATGTGGTATATCTCTGTGACCTATGGGACCGCAGGTGGTATTTCTATGTGACCTATGGGGCCGCAGGGGGTTTATCTCTGTGACCTATGGGACCGCAGGTGGTATATATCTGTGACCTATGGGACCACAGGTGGTATATTTCTGTGACCTATGGGACCGCAGGTGGTATTTCTATGTGAAACAACAGGAATTTTAGCAGCGCTTGACAGTGAGAGACACTAAATAGTAAAAAATGTAACAATTTATTACACAATTAAATACAGTCTGATAAAAACATATCCACATAATAATGGGGGCAAATGGGGGGGCAAGTGTTGGTAGGACTGAAATGGTGAGGAGGACCAAATGATAATATAACCTGCTCTGATCCGTGAAATGAGTCCCGATGGAGTATCGTCCAAGATTGTCTGGAAAATCGCTGGAGGGATCGGTCCTTATAGATGTTGAAGTAGGACCAATCTTAAACCTCAACCAATGGTGCGAAAAGTGGTTCCAGTGGGGATGTATACTTTCCAAATCGGGTGGTGGGATGAAATAAACGGCAATCAGAAGAGTAGGCAGGAGATGGTCCAAAGTGCATACAGAGTCCAAACCAAGGTGTGGGGGGGGGGTTTGTTAGCACCAACGCGTTTCGCTGGGACTGAATTCCAGCTTTATCAAGGTGACTGTCCTTTATCTGGGCACCCATATATATACCCAGACTCCTTTGCATCAATTTGCATAATTGGGCAATGGATATGTGTTACATAACATAAAAACAATAAAATATGGTGGAGACAGACATATTATTCATTCTGACTAATCTATTGATCTAAAATGGAAACATTCATAAATACAATTTGACATAAAAAGAACGAAAAATTTAATATATATAAATTACTTCCGGGTCAGGCTATGATGGCTCAGTGTTTAAACCAGGTTTTTAGAATCATATTATCATCTTATATAGGGCCCTGGGTAACAGAGACATCTACAATATATTTTGATTGTATTAGTACATATTTATTAAGAAAAGGCAGAAAGGTAAATATGAAGAATTTCACTGAGACGTAAGACCGGATGTGTAAAGACGATATTCGGCCAATGGGAATGAGCGTGTGGTGCTTCCTGCTTATTGGAACGCACTCACGTGTATATGGTTCCACCGGTTATGATGTCCAGGAAGTGTCACATCTATTCTCCCCTCTTGCCGGAAGTGACGTATCGTAGTCACCGGCATACTATCTGTACAACCCGGAGGGCAGGATGCGATGTGTGGTGTTACATCCATCTACATCCCCCTCCCGGAAGTGACGTATCGGCAGATTCTTAGTCGCGCACAGTCAAGAGGTAGTGCATAGTGTTACATACGTCTATGTTCCCCTACCGGAACTGACGTATCGGCATGTTTATTGACTGTGCACCATTTATAATAGCTTGTGAAGGTGTGGGAGAATAAAGTGAAATTTGTCAAACCGGATGTGACGTTACGTAATTGATACTTGTGGCACATTTGTTATTCAATTTTTCACCGCATATCGCGGGTCGGTGTAACCGGAAGTGATGTATTTCCACCTGGTTTCACTAAGGGGGAACTATTTCGATGGACACTAACTTCCTTTAAAAAAATAATAAATAATAATATTATATACCTCATTCGAACACAAATATATATATAAAAATATATATATAAAACACAACAGCAATAGAATATAATATATAATAAATGATGATGGTCAGAATATTTATATAATGGAAACTATGAATAAACAATTAAATGTACTAAATATAAAAAATAATAATAATAAATAATAAATAATGAAAAATACTAATTTTTAGAAGAATTTTATAATTAATAATAACTGGACAATTAGTATATAGAGTAAATATAGGACATTCAACTGGCTTATTAGATACACATAATATCATTCATCACCATATAGGTAGTGGTGGCAATACTGATCAGGAAAGGTAATATCGCAATAATAATTCATTATTAGTGATGGTTCATAATATCAGTAATAACTCTCAGTTGGGTATTCTCAGAAAACCATCCTACGCAAATACAGATAATAATCTAAAAGCACAACTATATCGAAGGGTTATTCTTCATTATAAGAATTATATATTTTGATGAGACTATACTTAAAGGACAGTGTTTAACTCCAGGGACTCGTTCAGTCCTTTGGGGAACAACGAGTCGAATTTAAATATCCAGTAGATCTCTTGTCTACATAATATTTTGTATCTATTTCCTCCTCGTTTGCTGGTATTTATATGTTCTATTCCCAGTACTTTTAAGCACTCTGAGTCACCATTATGGTGTTCCGCAAAGTGCCTAGATACACTATGTAGCATGTTTCTATTTTTAATATTTTTTCTGTGCTCTAAGAAACGCGTTCTTAGCGCTCTTGTTGTTCTCCCAACGTACTTGAGATTGCAACTACAAGACAAAACGTAAATTACGAAGTCTGTGTTGCAATTAATTAGACCCCTAATTTCAATCGGTTTACTCTCCCCCTCAATTGTAAACGTTGTAGTCCTATTATCGATAAATCTACAGGTTATGCATGAAGTTCTGCCACACTTGTAGCAACCATTCACCCTTTGCGATAACCACATGGTGGGCAGGGTTGAGTCTCCTGAATGTACACTCTTTTTGATCTTAGTTTCCTCCCTGAGGGCACTAGGAGCTAACATTGTTTTGAAAGATTTATTTTTCTTAAATATGAACGTCGGATGTGAGGGTAAAATACTCCTTAATGTTGGATCCTGTTTAAGAATGGGGAAGTTTTTTTGGACAATCTTTTTGATCTCTACATATTGTGAGTTATAGGTCGAGATGAAGGAAAGGTGTTTCTTATTTTCACTCTCAGAAGGAGCCTGGGAATGTGGTTTCCTTTTTTCCTTTAGTAGTGCTGTTCTCTCACAGGCTCGAACTTCTTTGATAGCACCCTCTATTAGACCGTCTGGGTATCCCCGTACTTTAAAGGAATGTCCCAAACCCCTAGCTTGTTCCTCGAACGTTTCTATTTTAGAGCAGTTTCGTCTTAGCCTTAACATTTGGCCTTTCGGTATATTTTTAATCCAGGACGGATGATGTGCACTCGTATAGTGGAGATAAGAATCAGTATTTACTTCTTTACGAAAGTTTGAGGTCTGAATTTGACCTTCTTCAATTGTTAAACTGATATCCAAAAAATCGATACGTTCAACATTATAGACATGGGTGAATTTTAAATTAAATAAATTGGAATTCAAGTGAGTGACAAAAGAATGTGCCGAAGTGCTATCCCCATCCCAAATAATAAAAAGATCATCAATGTAACAGCCATAGAGAACCAGATTCGCGCTCCAGTCGCCCCCCCACACTAGGAGGTCTTCGACCTCCACCATGTAGAGGTTGGCATAACTGGGCGCGAATCTGGTTCCCATGGCCGTCCCCATCACCTGTAAATAGTGTTGGCCTAAAAATTGAAAGTAATTGTGTTTGAGAATAAAGGAAATAGAGTCTAAAAGGAATTTAATGTGAGCCTCACTGAGATCTCCATCCGTTATTAGTCTCTTCTCAATTGCGGTCATACCCAGATGGTGCGGGATGTTAGAGTAAAGACTCTGAACATCCAATGTAAGGAAGGCATAAGTTTCTTTCCATTCAATTTCACTGATCAAATTCAAAAAATGTGTAGTATCTTTTACATGGGATCTCAGTGAGGGCACCCGTGGTTGAAGATAAGTGTCAACATAGTGGGACAAATTAGAAGAAAGTGCACCTACACCAGAAATAATAGGACGTCCTGGAGGTGATGTGAGGGACTTGTGGATTTTAGGGAGGTGATAATAAACGGGAGTGATAGAATGTTCAACATAAAGAAAAAGATATTCCTCTTTGGAGATTATATTTGCTTCTAGGGCATTATGCAACAATGATTTTAGCTCTTTAGTAAATTTGGAAGTGGGGTCCGAATCAAGGGGGAGATAAATACTTGTGTCTCCCAACTGTCTTAAGGCCTCCTGCACATAATCAGTCCTGTTCTGAAGTACCAAACCTCCTCCTTTTTAAAGGAAGTTAGTGTCCATCGAAATAGTTCCCCCTTAGTGAAACCAGGTGGAAATACATCACTTCCGGTTACACCGACCCGCGATATGCGGTGAAAAATTGAATAACAAATGTGCCACAAGTATCAATTACGTAACGTCACATCCGGTTTGACAAATTTCACTTTATTCTCCCACACCTTCACAAGCTATTATAAATGGTGCACAGTCAATAAACATGCCGATACGTCAGTTCCGGTAGGGGAACATAGACGTATGTAACACTATGCACTACCTCTTGACTGTGCGCGACTAAGAATCTGCCGATACGTCACTTCCGGGAGGGGGATGTAGATGGATGTAACACCACACATCGCATCCTGCCCTCCGGGTTGTACAGATAGTATGCCGGTGACTACGATACGTCACTTCCGGCAAGAGGGGAGAATAGATGTGACACTTCCTGGACATCATAACCGGTGGAACCATATACACGTGAGTGCGTTCCAATAAGCAGGAAGCACCACACGCTCATTCCCATTGGCCGAATATCGGCTTTACACATCCGGTCTTACGTCTCAGTGAAATTCTTCATATTTACCTTTCTGCCTTTTCTTAATAAATATGTACTAATACAATCAAAATATATTGTAGATGTCTCTGTTACCCAGGGCCCTATATAAGATGATAATATGATTCTAAAAACCTGGTTTAAACACTGAGCCATCATAGCCTGACCCGGAAGTAATTTATATATATTAAATTTTTCGTTCTTTTTATGTCAAATTGTATTTATGAATGTTTCCATTTTAGATCAATAGATTAGTCAGAATGAATTATATGTCTGTCTCCACCATATTTTATTGTTTTTATGTTATGTAACACATATCCATTGCCCAATTATGCAAATTGATGCAAAGGAGTCTGGGTATATATATGGGTGCCCAGATAAAGGACAGTCACCTTGATAAAGCTGGAATTCAGTCCCAGCGAAACGCGTTGGTGCTAACAACCCCCCACACACCTTGGTTTGGACTCTGTATGCACTTTGGACCATCTCCTGCCTACTCTTCTGATTGCCGTTTATTTCATCCCACCACCCGATTTGGAAAGTATACATCCCCACTGGAACCACTTTTCGCACCATTGGTTGAGGTTTAAGATTGGTCCTACTTCAACATCTATAAGGACCGATCCCTCCAGCGATTTTCCAGACAATCTTGGACGATACTCCATCGGGACTCATTTCACGGATCAGAGCAGGTTATATTATCATTTGGTCCTCCTCACCATTTCAGTCCTACCAACACTTGCCCCCCCATTTGCCCCCATTATTATGTGGATATGTTTTTATCAGACTGTATTTAATTGTGTAATAAATTGTTACATTTTTTACTATTTAGTGTCTCTCACTGTCAAGCGCTGCTAAAATTCCTGTTGTTTCTCTGTATTTTCTAAGGGTTGACCACCCCTTATCCTAGCAGCTGCTTCTTAGGAGGGCAACTCTGGTACTAGCGCTCTATTTTTCAACCCAGGTTGAACCTTTCCATTTGGTATTTCTATGTGCCCTATGGGGCCGAAGGGTGAATATATCTGTGACCTATGGGACCACAGGCGGTATATCTCAGTGGCCTATGGGACTGCAGCGGGTATATCTCTGTGACCTATGGGACTGCAGGGGGTATATCTTTGTGACCTATGGGGCCGAAGGTGGAATATCTCTGTGACCTATGGGACTGCAGGTGGTATATCTCTGTGACCTATGGGACCACAGGTGGTATATCTCTGTGACCTATGGGACCGCAGGTGGTATATTACCATGACCTATGGGACCACAGGTGGTATTTCTATGTGCCTTATGGGGTCGAAGGGGAATATCTCTGTGACCTATGGGACCACAGGCGGTATATCTCTGTGGCCTATGGGACTGCAGGGGGTATATCTCTGTGACCTATGGGACCGCAGGGGGTATATCTTTGTGACCTATGGGGCCGAAGGTGGAATATCTCTGTGACCTATGGGACTGCAGGTGGTATATCTCTGTGACCTATGGGACCGCAGGTGGTAAATCTCTGTGACCTATGGGACCGCTGGTGGCATATCTCTGTGACCTATGGGAGCGCAGGTGGTGGTATATCTCTCTGGCCTATGGGACCACAGGTGGCATATCTCTTTGACCTATGGGACCGCAGGTGGTGGTATATCTCTGTGGCCTATGGGACCGCAGGTGGTGGTATATCTCTGTGACCTATGGGACCGCAGGTGGTATATCTCTGTGACCTATGGGACCACAGGTGGTATATCTCTGTGACCTATGGGACCGCAGGTGGTATATTACCGTGACCTATGGGACCACAGGTGGTTTATCTTTTTGACCAATGGGACGGGGATCGCCGGTGGTATATCTCTTTGACCTATGGGACCGCAGGTGGTATATCTCTTTGACCTATGGGACCGCAGGTGGTATATCACTGTGAACTATGGGACCGCAGGTGGTATATCTCTGTGACCTATGGGACCGCAGGTGGTATATCTCTGTGACCTATGGGACCGCAGGTGGTATATTACCGTGACCTATGGGACCACAGGTGGTTTATCTTTGTGACCAATGGGACGGGGATCGCCGGTGGTATATCTCTTTGACCTATGGGACCGCAGGTGGTATATCTCTTTGACCTATGGGACCGCTGGTGGTATATTTCTTTGACCTATGGGACCGCAGGGGGTATATCACTGTGACCTATGGGACCGCACATGGTATCTCGATGTGACCTACGGGACCGCAGGAGGTATATCTCTGTGACCTATGGGACCGCAGGTGGTGGTATATCTCTTTGACCTATGGGACCGCAGTTGGTATATCTCTTTGACCTATGGGATCGCAGGTGGTATATCACGTGACCTATGGGACCGCAGGAGGCATATCTCTGTGACCTATGGGACCGCAGGTGGTTTATCACTGTGACCTATGGGACCGCAGGTGGTATATCACCGTGACCTATGGGACCGCAGGAGGCATATCTCTGTGACCTATGGGACCACAGGTGGTGGTATATCACTGTGACCTATGGGATCGCAGGAGACACCACTGTAGCGCCTCACAGTCATATGCACAGTATGTCAGAAAATTAATCAAATTGAATATTTACCATTGGCTCCCAATGCTAAACCTAAGGCACCTCTCTTCAGTTCTCATTGCCATCCTCCTCAACATCCATTCCCATGCATACCATTGCCAAACTCACTACCTAATCTCATTGCCACCTCCCTACCCACTGCATGCCTCTCATTTCCACCTACATTCCCACTCCATGCCTCTCATTGCCACCTCCCTGTCCACTCCATGCCTCTCATTCCCACATCCCTGCCTACTCCATGCCTCTCATTCCCACATCCCTGCCTACTCCATGCCTCTCATTCCCACATCCTGGACCCTGCCCACTCCATGCCTCTCATTGCCACCTCCCTGCCCACTCCATGCCTCTCATTCCCACATCCCTGCCCACTCCATGCCTCTCATTCCCACATCCCTGCCCACTCCATGCCTCTCATTGCCACCACCCTGCCCACTCCATGCCTCTCATTCCCACATCCCTGCCCACTCCATGCCTCTCATTGCCAATCTTACTGCCCAATCTCATTTTCCCTTTCTCTGCCCACTCTATTCCTTTAATTGTCACTCTCTCTGCCCACTCCATGCCTCTCATTGCCACCTCCCTGTCCACTCCATGCCTCTCATTCCCACATCCCTGCCTACTCCATGCCTCTCATTCCCACATCCCTGCCTACTCCATGCCTCTCATTCCCACATCCTGGACCCTGCCCACTCCATGCCTCTCATTCCCACATCCCTGCCCACTCCATGCCTCTCATTCCCACATTCCTGCCCACTCCATGCCTCTCATTCCCACATCCCTGCCTACTCCATGCCTCTCATTGCAACCTCCCTGCCCACTCCATGCCTCTCATTCCCACCTACCTGACCTCTCCATTCCTCTCATTGCCACCTCCCTGTCCACTCCATGCCTCTCATTGCCACCTCCCTGCCCACTCAATGCCTCTCATTGCCACCTACATGCCCACTCCAGGCCTCTCATTGCCACCTACATGCCCTCTCCATTCCTCTCATTGTCACCTCCCTGCCCACTCCATGCCTCTCATTCCCACATTCCTGCCCACTCTATGCCTCTCATTGCCACCTCCCTGCCCACTCCATGCCTCTCATTGCCACCTCCCTGTCCACTCCATGCCTCTCATTCCCACATCCCTGCCTACTCCATGCCTCTCATTCCCACATCCCTGCCTACTCCATGCCTCTCATTCCCACATCCTGGACCCTGCCCACTCCATGCCTCTCATTGCCACCTCCCTGCCCACTCCATGCCTCTCATTCCCACATCCCTGCCCACTCCATGCCTCTCATTGCCACCACCCTGCCCACTCCATGCCTCTCATTCCCACATCCCTGCCTACTCCATGCCTCTCATTGCAACCTCCCTGCCCACTCCATGCCTCTCATTCCCACCTACCTGACCTCTCCATTCCTCTCATTGCCACCTCCCTGTCCACTCCATGCCTCTCATTGCCACCTCCCTGCCCACTCAATGCCTCTCATTGCCACCTACATGCCCACTCCAGGCCTCTCATTGCCACCTACATGCCCTCTCCATTCCTCTCATTGTCACCTCCCTGCCCACTCCATGCCTCTCATTCCCACATTCCTGCCCACTCTATGCCTCTCATTGCCACCTCCCTGCCCACTCCATGCCTCTCATTGCCACCTCCCTGTCCACTCCATGCCTCTCATTCCCACATCCCTGCCTACTCCATGCCTCTCATTCCCACATCCCTGCCCACTCCATGCCTCTCATTGCCACCTCCCTGCCCACTCCATGCCTCTCATTCCCACATCCCTGCCCACTCCATGCCTCTCATTCCCACATTCCTGCCCACTCCATGCCTCTCATTCCCACATCCCTGCCTACTCCATGCCTCTCATTGCAACCTCCCTGCCCACTCCATGCCTCTCATTCCCACCTCCCTGACCTCTCCATGCCTCTCATTCCCACATCCCTGCCTACTCCATGCCTCTCATTGCCACCTACCTGCCCACTCCATGCCTCTCATTGCCACCTACATGCCCACTCCAGGCCTCTCATTGCCACCTACATGCCCTCTCCATTCCTCTCATTGTCACCTCACTGCCCACTCCATGCCTCTCATTCCCACCTACCTGACCTCTCCATTCCTCTCATTGCCACCTCCCTGTCCACTCCATGTCTCTCATTGCCACCTCTCTGCCCACTCCATGCCTCTCATTGCCACCTACATGCCCACTCCAGGCCTCTCATTGCCACCTACATGCCCTCTCCATTCCTCTCATTGCCACCTCCCTGCCCACTCCATGCCTCTCATTGCCACCTCCCTGCCCTCTCCATTCCTCTCAATGCCACCTACCTGCCCTCTCCATGCCTCTCGATGCTACCTCCCTGCCCACTCCATGCCTCTCGTTGCCAATCTTACTGCCCAATCTCATTATCCCTTTCTCTGCCCACTCTATTCCTTTAATTGTCACTCTCTCTGCCCACTCCATGCCTCCGTTGGTCTCCCTCCCTACTTCTCACTGCCACAGTCACTGCCCAGTCTCATTATATCCCTTGCTGCCCATTTCATGCCTCTCACTGCCAATCTTACTGCCTCTCTTTGCCATGTAGTTATATGATTTCTCATGCTCTTGTGACGTTGATCGTTGTGAGGGTTCATTTCCTGTATGTTACATTTATCTGAGTATTGTGGGTCACCTTGCGAAACCTCTGTTAACCCGTCCAACCCCACCCCCTGACATGACAATGCCACCCCCACTCCCTCTGCCCACAATTTGAAGGCAGCTCTTCTCCCACCAGTGTGGGAGTGGTATATTAGATAGACAAAGTCTAGATTGACCTCAAAAGGTCGACACTGGAAAAAGATCAACAGGAGCTAACTCTCTCTGCACATGTTACATCTGCCCCACCTGCAGTGCAGCATGGTTTTGTCCATTAGAGACAGCATTTGCTTTTGCAAGTGAACCAGAATCATGCCCAGTCTGGCAGTAATCCAGATACCTTAATCCCCAATATGGTTCACTTTGGAGCGGTATTTATTGGGTAAAACCCTTTGCCCCTGATTCAATTCTGAGATATAATTTATAATGATAATGAATATAATTTATAGTGGTCTGTAATCATATATAAAATAATTCTATTCTATCATCTATAATGATACGGCATCTTTTGTGTCCTTATGGGGTGGTTTTCCCCAGTAAAGGGTTTTTTGGAATCTAGAACCCCATTCCTGTATCAAGTCGCTTATGTTTATAACAAATCTTACGAAATGCTGCAATAAGAAAAAATATACTGACGTCAGGTGGGTCTGTTCCCCGAGAGTCCCCATTAATCCCCATAAAGTGGTGCAGAGAGAGAGAGAGAGGGGGGGGGGGGTTTACTAATTACTTGGGCCCAGGTATGATGGAGCATTAATCAGTGGCGCCGAGAGAGGGGGGTACTAATTACTAATTACCCGGGCCCAGGTCTGATGGAGTATAAAAGTATTAATCAGTGGTGCCGAGAGAGAAGGGGGGGGGGGGGTTACTAATTACTTGGGCCCGGCCAGGTATGATGGAGCATTAATCAGTGGCGCCGAGAGAGGGGAACTACTAATTACAAGAGTCCAGGTTTGATGGAGAATTAATCAGTGGTGCAGAGAGAGAGAGGGGGAGTACTAATTACAAGGGCCCAGGTCTGATGGAGCATTAATCAATGGCGCCGAGAGAGGGGGAGTACTAATTACAAGGGCCCAGGTCTGATGGAGCATTAAACAGTGGCGCCGAGAGAGGGGGAGTACTAATTACAAGGGCCCAGGTTTGATGGAGCATTAATCAGTGGTGCAGAGAGAGAGGGGGGGGGGGCACTAATTACCCAGGCCCAGGTCTGATGGAGCATTAATCAGTGGCGCCGAGAGAGGGTGAGTACTAATTACAAGAGTCCAGGTTTGATGGAGAATTAATCAGTGGTGCAGAGAGAGAGGGGGGGGGGGGGCACTAATTACCCGGGCCCAGGTCTGATGGAGCATTAATCAGTGGCGCCGAGAGAGGGTGAGTACTAATTACCCGGGCCCAGGTCTAATGGAGCATTAATCAGTGGCAGGGGCAAACGCAGGATTTTCAGAAGGGGGTTTCCAGAGGGGCGGAGCAAAGCACGGAAATGGACACTTAGGTGACCCAGTATATGCTTTGATGTCCCGCGGGTGGTAGGGGGTATTATATCAACTGCTCAGCATGTAGGGACTGGATCAGTAATTTCCACTAATTACGCCTTTACTGCACAGATGGTGGGAGATGGGGTGGGAGAAGGGGGCATTGGGCTGAATGAAGGTGCCCTGATACATAACTTCCAGGGTGGTAGAGGATGTTTAATACGCAGAGGAGGGGTGTATAGTGGAGTGGGCTTATTATTCATAATTTTCTGGTGGGAGGACAGCTTGCTTGACTGCAGATATCTCCAGTTCCTGGAAATAGATTTCTTAGATTTTAATGGAATTAAAAACTAGAGAATCCCACCTACAAAATGGTATTGGGGACTAGGGGATCAGAGTTCAGGAGGCAGAGCAATCTGCCAACAAGTATATAAAACTACATACCAGGTGTGTGGAGCTGGAGCAGTAACCAGCTGCTGGAAGGCTGATATCTCTGGTTCTGGGAACAGTAGAGACAAGCTTCTAGTGTTCATCAAAGGGGGAGAGTCCCAGCTTTTGGAATATATCCTCAGAAAAACTCTATGGCCCTTATTCTGATCGGTGCGGCCCGATCAGGATATGCGGCCAGGACCGTGCAGGCGAATCCCCGCCTTCCATACGGATCGCCACCTCCGTCCGTACGCGGATATGTGGCGGTCCGCATGAAAGTGGACGGGGATACGCCTCCTCCATCTTGGGAGCAGCCCCTGCATTCGATGGTCGCTGAACATCGAATGCAGGGCCGCACGCTCCACCAGCTCCCGCCACCCTAGACCACACGGACACTTGTCCGTATGAAATCATGTATGGGGGCGGGCAGCTGACATCCGGCGATGTCAGATGCCCGCCCCCTACACAAGCGTCACGGCTTCATTACCATGCATACGCCCCGCGTTTGCATGGGAACGCCCATGAAACGCGGGGCGTATGCATAGGGTAATGAGGCAAAGTAGCCCCTCACGCCCCTCTCCGCCCCCTGTGCGGCGTCTAAAGAATAGGTACGGAGAAACCGCCTGCACATGCGCAGAGTGACCTCTGCACATGCGCAGTCGGAAACCATCGGCGGTCCGACCGCATGCGGAAAAATCCGCACAGAGCAGAATAAGGGCCTATGTCAGACAGAACCTGAAATATCTGACTGGGAAGAGCAATTAACAGGCTTGGATGGGGACCACTGCTTTGAAGTCAGATATCTCCGGTTCCCAAGGTCCGATTTTAAAAATTCTTGTACTCATGGAAAGAGGGGACCCTCAGCTTTCAGCCTAGGGCCCTTAGACTCCTGGGGGGGTTTCTGGGTACTCGGAAACCCCCCCTGCGTGCGCTACTGAGTGGTGCCGAGAGAGAGGGTGAGTAATAATTACCCGGGCCCAGGTCTGATGGAGCATTAATCAGTGGTGCCGAGAGAGAGGGGGTACTAATTACTTGGGCCCATGTCTGATAGGCCCCCGCTACCTGGTAACAGCAGCTGACTCAGCCCTTCTCAACCCAATACACTGGTGACCCTCTTGTGTGCTGAGATGCTGTCCAGCCGGAGAGGTGCTTAAAGTACAACTATTTTTGTATTTTATTCTATGGGTGCATGGCCACGCCTCATGCTATTAGGCCACACACCCTGAAAAGTACCTGGGCCCGACAAGGTTCTCTACTGCCCTGGCATTAATACACAGGTGACCCAACGCTCTATTTCCAGATAAATGTGACCCACGATTATATTAGTAAAACAACATTTTCAGGACAACGGATTAAATAACAAATCTCAAAGTTTATTCATACAAGTAGAAACATATGAGCCCTGTTTTCCCAATCATAACATAACTGCTACATCTGAATAATAACCCGTCAAACCCAAAATAATTATTCATCTCTACACTTAAATTACAGTTAAAAGTTTTGTCTTTATAAATTCACTAGTTCTCGGCCCATCCAAAATGACAGAGCCACGTAACAGTAATCTCTGCGTTGTCAGCCATGCGCGTCCGAATGGAGCAGGACTTGAATTGCTCAGCTGGGCGTCATCTTGTGGCCGCCCGTATACACAACACTTGAATTCCCCAACGTAGAGATGAGGAGCCGCGTTATTATACAGGATGACGTTGGCACTCAGAGAACACTTACTGGCTTAAACGTATTGACCCATTGGGATATTGCAGTAAGCTACTCATTAGAAACATGAGATCAGTTCACATTAATATTCACAGTGTTTTTTTCTGAAATTTTTTGTTTGTTTTTTAATTGCAAAGAAACTAACAGTCTACAAATATGTTTTAAGGGTACAAAATATTTTTTTTGTTTTTTAATTTAATGTTCACTTTTAAATATCAGCCCCGCACCTGAGACAAATTTGGACGCTATTACATGTGCACCGATATATCTGTGAGTGACGTTGTTTACAGATATGTCTTTGCATACACCCGCCTACACACTAGCGATCTATTGGCTGTTCCTTTGAATGTCTGACCTATCGTCCAGTGCGCACCCAGCTTTAGACTCTCAGCAGGGGGAGAGTGAGAGGAAAGTTGTCGCACTGGCGACAGAGCTCAGAGTAGCATGCCCAAAAAAAAACATCATAAGCCATGTGACTGTGGTTGCTATGGTAGCAAATGATGTTGGATATACTTATAAGGAGTAAATAGCTGCCTGAATTTTTCATGCGATTGCTGCTGTATAAGGGCTGAATACTCGTTAACTGCTGATCACAACATTGGCTTGGAAGGATGTAAAAGTGGCATCTTTCTCATTAGTTTCAGGCAGTGAATTGTTTTTTATTCACCCAAATAAAGCAGGATACAGCTGTGTACATCTCTATATTGCATTATCTGCTGCTCCAGTAATTACAGTCAGTATATTTCCTCTGGTCCCATTGATCCCTGTTTCATGGTGGAATATACTGAGAAGTTTCATCCCTTGCTGATTAGATAACGCAGCTTCCAGCTTATCCAATGAATAGAACGATATGAAAGGTTATACATTGTGCATTTACATGCTGAATAGTCTCTGATATTTATGCTACAAATATATTGTGTGAGCTGAAAGAAGAGCTCCGCCCATCAAGGAGAGGAATCTGCAGGATCCCTCCCTGGATCAGCAGATCACACATGCACAGTAGTGCACACGGCTCCCGAGGGTGAAGAGTAGGTATCACATTAGTGATCACGAGGGTGTAAGAGGCGGTGCCCATGCCCCGTGGGTGTATCCTTTTGTATCCTTAAAATGATTAATCTCTAATTGCTCAAACAGAAACAATAATTAATGCGTAATAAATAAATCCCCATAGCCTCTCTGTAGAAATTATCCATATTATCTCAATGGCAAAACATTGCAGGGTTTCCATTACCATGTACTAAAATTAAAAAAGTGTAACAAAGTCATGATAATAATAATAATAATAATAATAATAATAATAACAGAATCAGTAACCACATTACTCGGCTAATATAAAAAAAAGAAAAACAATATTTACAAACCATATATATAATTATTTTACCAATAGCTTCTGTGAAGATTCTTATTACTCTCTTGACCGTAGACCAATTTTGGTGTAGAAATGTTTTCTGTACGATGGAAAGGTCTACTGAGTCAAGATCGACAGTGAACAGGTCGACAAGAAAAGGTCGACAATGACAAACGATCAACATGAGCAAAAGGCCAACACACAAAACGGTCATTATGAGTTCTTGGTGTCTGTTGACATGGACATAGAGCATACCCTCACATGACTTTCTTCGCTCGATGTCAACTTTAGTGTGTGTCGACCTTTTGTAGATGTTGACCTTTGGAGTTGACCTATTGACCACAACAGATCTATCAACCAGAACCAGGGGTTACTGTAACCTCTCAGGTCTCTCCCCCTTCTCTCTGTCATTCACAGTTTAAATATTTGTATATTATCATCACAACTGAATTACTTATAAAGGTATAAATTTTTACTGTTAAAAATGCATTTATATACAATGGTACAATCAAAAATGATACAATAAATACAACTTAATAAAATTGAGAAGGTGGGGAATAAAAGTAAACTGGAATTAATAAATCAAGTAAAAAGGGATATCCCGCCTCAAAGGACATTATATTGTGAACATATTTGTGTGATCACTTAATTGTGGAAAGCAGGTAAGTGCACTTTACCAACAAGGAGACACCTGCGTCCTGCACCTTTGATAAAGCTGCAGGACGCAGTGAAACGCGTTAGGTGAACTTCTACCCCTATCCTTGCCTCAGGACAAAGCTGTGAGATCGACTCCATTGTGGACATCCATTCATCACTGCTTATCTGGACATCATATTAAAGGCGGACACCGTGCTCCTAGACACCGCTGGTAACCACATCTACACCAGTGAGGTCACACTCTTGGGCACGGAAGCCACATCTTATCCATTTCTGGAACTTTTTTGGTCATATCGCCACAGTAACATCCCTCCGGTGTTTGAGACACTCACCATCCGTCTCACACCTCACTACAGAGGACTGATTCCATCTAGCGATCCCTGACCCCTCCAGCGGCACACAAAAAAGCAGCCGCACACATCGTGAGGATTTTCCAGCTACAATATCTGTTCTTCAGAAAGATCCAGAACTCCTTGTTGGTAAAGTGCACTTACCTGCTTTCCACAATTAAGTGATCACACAAATATGTTCACAATATAATGTCGTTTGAGGCGGGATATCCCCTTTTTACTTGATTTATTAATTCCAGTTTACTTTTATTCCCCACCTTCTCAATTTTATTAAGTTGTATTTATTGTATCATTTTTGATTGTACCATTGTATATATATGCATTTTTAACAGTAAAAATTTATACCTTTATAAGTAATTTGGTTTGTTCATTGATATAAGCGCTGCCTAAACACGCCTTGTGCGAGTATTTTTTCCTTTTCTACCAGTGGGGAGTGACTACCCTCACACCCAGGCAGCTGCTTACATTGTAGGATCAGCTCACTGTCAAAGCGCCTGATTATTCCTAGTGAATAATTCTTTCTGCTTATCATCACAACTGTAACTGTCACCAGCGGCAACCGTACACTCGGAATTCGTAATGTTGCTCGTTTCTAGTTAGCTGGATGGCTGATTAATTATTACATTGGTTCTGCATGGAAATCGCTGTCCCCTGAGTAGGCGTCACTTAGTCAGTAATAATGATGTTTACTGCAAGGTGACCAGATTTACTTCATAGCGCATGGTACCAGAAAAATAAACTATTAATAAAGTAAAACTTTTTTATATATATTTATACATTTTTTATGTAATTTATTTGCAGTCGTTTTTGTTTTTTGCAGTCTGCAGACAGTGCTTATAATGGGGAAGGCATAAGGGGCTCCTTCACCGAGCCTCTATTATTCCAAGTACGGGGGATCTCAATTGGGGATGCAGTCAATTTGCCGGCGGTCGGAATCCCGACACTGGAATCCCGACCGCCGAAATCCCGAAACTTTCTCCCTCCGTGGGTGTCCACGACACCCATAGAGGGAGAATAAAATAGCGTGCCGAGCGTAGCGAGCCCGCAAGGGGGGGGGGGGTGCTCCACGTCCCCCCCATGTCGGGATTTCGGCGGTCGGGATTCCAGTGTCGGGATTCCGACCGCCGGGATTCCGACCGCCGGCATTACATATCGGATCCCTCAATTGGATGGGTATTTTTTTATCATGTTGAATGGCGATAGGCGGACATTGTTGATCACCATTGAGCAGAACGATACTCGTGGCACCTTAAATTACACAGGCAGGATTCACAGATCGCTGCTAAAGGTGTCCATACACTAGTGTGTTTTGGGCCCTTTTCACACGATTTCGAGGGACTGGACCAAGAAATCACATGAAAAATTATATGTGTTTTACCTCCTAATCCGAACCGATGCGATGTCCCGTGCACATCGGATCGGACCCGGAGACCGTTAAGACAAGGATTTGTCGGATCCCACAGTCATGACTGGGATTGCATACGATACATCATATACGAAATTACCGCATACAGTGTATCATATGTGACCCTGCCGCCCGCCAACTGCCAGAGAGTTCAAGGGAAATCGATTGAGACTTCAATCTTCCGATAAGCATCTTTAACATCGATAAGGACAACAGAATTTCTATCGCATAACAATATATCATCGTTTCCATATGTTTCCTTTGATATGTTAGGACACTGCTTCCTGGGATTCTATAGTATTATCTGTCATATAGAATGAGGGGATATCCCTTAGTGTTCTGGACATTGCGCAATGGCACCCAACGCCATTATGCAGGTTATGTGCTAATGTTATTGCAATCAATTGCTCTGCTCTGTAAGGCGGTAAGGTAAATAACCAGCAACTGCCAGCACAATTAATATAAAAAGCTGCAAGTCACAGAAAACTGTGTACATCCTTCTTTCCCCCCATAAACAGAAGAGAAATTGCTTCATTGACACCGAGCCTTGCAGGCTTCATCCGGAGTCTTCTTATATTGTCATATAAATAAAGGAGTCATTACTGGCAGTGCGCCAGCTTAGGCCTCAGCTGTCGTTTTCCTTCCACCCGCGAGCATTCTTCCCAAACTTGTACACCAGCCTCCGTCCATCTACCCGCTCCAAGATCTCCCTCTTGTAGTAGTATCTGCCAAGAAAACAGCAAAAGGTAACAATGACCACACGCACCTGCTGTGACGTGAAGTACATCCTATGTATGTAGTCTTCATTCCTGTCTGTGGCGTCACCCTCTGCTGTGATGCTTCTAGCACAGTCCGATCTGTATCTCAGCACTGAGACGCAGACCAGACTGTGCTGCAAGCACCACAGCAGAGGGCGACACCAAACGCATTGCTCCTGAAGTTCAAGTGCATCTAAAGCTACCACAGCTCAATGTCTTTGGCTTTATGATATTAATAAGAGAAGCACGTGAGTGATCTATTTGGTAAGGTAACTGTTGCAATAAAGTCTCCTGCACCTGTATGAGTCACCAGGTGACTAATAATGATTAGGCTGATTAAATACCGCATGTGACAGTATTAGGTGTAGCTCTTTCAACATATGCAAATGATCGTTGTAGTATTACAGGTGAATTACCTCCGGGGAAATACAGTATAGTTTATTTTATGTGTAATCACTGGGATGCGAGCTGTTATACTGACTTCCCACAACCTCAGGTGAATGTATGGAGCTTTAACATCTGCCGCTTGCATTGAGTTCAACGTTTCTGAGTCATCCTTAACCCTTTAATTGCCAACATCTATGTGAGAGATGTTTAAAATATCAGCTAAATCTGCCAGCGTCGCTCACATTTGTTATATAACTTCAAATATAAAATGTTCAGTAAAAAAGTTTTATTCCCTATACAAGGTATCATTACAGGTCATTATGGGGAATACAAATGTTTGCTTGGCAATTTTCACACCTATTTTCACAAATTCACTTGGCACTCAAAGGGATAAGCCCCGTACACACGGGGGGATATATCGCTGAGCGATATATCGCTCGTGATGAGCGATATATCGCTCAGTGTCCCGTTTGCATCAGCGACCAGAGATGGTCGCTCAGCGACCATAGTGCCCCCGATATTAGACATAGTCGCCCCCGTGTGTACACAGCCTTAATGTTGTGATAGCCAGACCCAGGGGTACCACCCGGATTCTGGAGCCCTTAGACAGCTGCCTATAGTAGAGGGGATTATCATGTTAAATGTTTTGTCAATCCTGAGCACTATCCGGACATCCACGAGACCAGCTGTGATCACTTAGATTCTCATTATTAAAGTCTTTCTTGTGTGAACAAAACATGGGAGCAGAACTCTCATACTGTTGTTACCTCATGGCGCGACTCAGCTTCTCATAGGTCATGCTGCTGTTGTTCTTCTTCTTTCCCCAGAGCTGCGCTACAGCCTCGGATTTGAGGAACCGGAAGACTCCCTCAGACCGGTCTTCCCATCTTATCAGGCCAGGGTTCTTCTCAGGCGTCAGTAGGATATCCCTGATAAACTCCCACAGGTGAGTCCCGCGTGGGTCTGCAAGGAAGGACTTACAGTCAGGCCTGCCCAGCTTAGCTCGTTAGCACATAGATCATTAGTCTTAGGATGGGAGTTTAAGGACGGAAGCACCTGATCTTTCCCAGAATAGCACATGGATTGGGCATCTCCAGTGACTCATCTCCCTTCTGCGATAAAATTAGGCCCATCACGATGATGGTCTGGTGGCCACCAGTCACCCAACTAGCCACATGGCCGCCCATAAATCGTTACAATGTTATTTCAATAAAATAAATATCTACATATTTTGGTGGCCCAGGGAAAATGATAGTGTGGGGAGTGAACACGCCCACATGGCAACGGCCCCACCCATATAGCACTGGCCATACCTCCTCCACTTCTTATTTACCAAACTGTGCTAGGCAAATGTAGGGATGGCCATTGTTGCCATTGCCATCGATGACAATAGTGCGACTGGCCATCGATAGTGTTAAACTATGCAATGGATGACCATCAATATTTTTACCTATCGATGGTTTTCCATTTACTTTGACTGATTAGCCTATGGGCCAATCAAAACATGGGGGCGGGGCTTCACGGTGTCGGGGTTGGAGCTATGCTCCGTGTCCCGGCACTTTGAAAACAAAAAACAGAAGCAAAACATTGATGCCATCAATGCGGGAGAACCATCGATGGCAAAAGTATTTCACATCGCCCATAAACCATCAATGATTTCAAACCATCGATGGTCGATGGCCATCCCTAGGCAAATTAGTTATCATAAGCATGAGTTATTATAAACCGGTACATCTCCCCCTCATGGGCAGAATGCCACAGCAGGACAGGAAAGATCTATCAGTGATGTTTAGAGAGTAGAGAGCTATTGAGCCAATACAGCTTTGGGCTGTAAGCGGTGTTCCCTCGCGGCGCTGACAACCTCTCCCCGGCTGCTGGCACATCACCAACTACTCACTGTGTTTCTTTGTGCTGGCTTTTGGGGGATGCTCCGGGGATTTGTGCACCTCTGATTCTACATAAGCTGGGAAGACAAAACAGCATTTGTGTAAGATGGGTCTGTGCCAGCGATAGTGCAATAGTGACTGTGAATACTTTCATATAGAATGCAAACAATAGACCGCTTCAGGTGTGCCCACTAAGCCGCCCTCTTCCCGGAGCCTCTTCATGGGCCACTCATAGGATCAGCATTACAAGTCATAACAAAAGTACATGAATTCTATACAATAGCTGGGTACAGACTTGGCAATGTATTGGTTGTTCACGCTAACGACCGATATATCGTAAGCCCATCCAAAGATATAACGTTGCATCTTGCTGTGTGTACAGCGGACCGCCCAATCACTTATTACAGGGGACGACATCACAGCTGGGTGGGCAAATGAATTGCCCGCCCTACTGCATGTCCTGGCATTGAGTGCCCAGATACCTTAAGGCATCTATACATTTATTAGGTTTGAACCTTAACACTTTCAGCTAGCTTAACTAAAAAGAACTCACACTGACGCAATAAAGACACGACGGACACCAAAGAATTAGATTTAAAGGTCATATGTATATTTATGTACGTGGTATGACCCCTCTTCGTAAAAGGCTGGCAATAAGGCACCACGTGATGTCCAGCTCTAGTCACATCAAAATGGCGGTGACTTAAACGCCCCAACTATGCGATATTAACATGGTGACAACTGAGACGTCCTATCTGACTAAGGCACAACCTAACGCTGGGAAGTCTCACCACCCCTTATCTGGCCAGTGTGGACACTCCTGTGAAGGAGTGCCCAAATTGTCCCCCCGCAAAAGGCAGGACACACCCGCCCTCTTTTCCAGGGGCAGCGCCTCCCAACGCTCATGCCACAAGTGATTGCTGGACCAGGACGCTATACTGCCTAATTTCAGAGATATGGCAAATGCACCATAATTGACTATACATTGACATGCCGAAATGGCAAGGGAAGGTGGGTGGGGCTGAAAGAACTTCTCCAAAAGGAAATACTTCCTGTCAGGACCTGCCTATATACCCCTCTCCTAACCTCATGCCCCTATGCTCACCCATAGGCTAACAACAAAACTGAAAACAACTATTAAACAACTGGGGTGTATTCAATGCCGTGGGTGAGTGGCGACAGCGAGCAGGGCTTCCTGCTCGCTGTCACCACTCACCCTGACAGTATTCAACGCACCCCCCTCATACGCCAATTTCCTCTCGCTCCATTTTTTGAGCGAGGGGGAATTGGCGTATGCGGCTGCAGAAGCAGCGAGACTCGTGGCTAAATAAAGTGAGTTTTCTGCATTAGCCGCGGGTCTCGCTGTTTTGGGGAATTCTCGCCGTCCTGTGACTGTGAGGATTTCCCCAGAACGTTGAATAGAGCAAGCGGCTGGCGCGGGGGTTAAACAGTGAGGATCGCTGGTTTTCTGCAATCCTCACTGTTTAACCCCCTCGCCGGCTGCATTGAATACTACCCTCTGTCGTGGCCATTGACATGTCTGCCTGGTGTGTACGAAACCTTCCACTTATAACAAAGATATAGGTGGTCAATAAGAGGACTGCAACAGCTGTGTTCTCTTTATTCTAAAATGCTAAATATTTTTTGTGCCTCCCACAAATATGTGCCTTTTGCTGCAGTACCGGCCTATGCTCAAGGGATAACATATGGTCATCACCAGTGGAAATTTGGAGTTGGATTACCCCGACTCTCCCTCTTCACTGCCCTTTATTTTTGTGTATCATGCTAATATTATTGCAACATTCAGAATAGGGCCCAACAGTGTCATTCTGATTGGCTAATATACCCATTAGCTTTCCACATGAATGGGGAGAGCCCCATTGACAGTTTGGGGAAAATCCCACCCCAACCTCAGCAGAAGAGAAGATTCCCACATATTTAAATGCATCATGGGACCCACCAGATCGGAGGAACCTGAAAATGCAGGTAAGTGAGACTGACCTTGGGTGGGGGAATAACAATTTTCCATCTCCTATTATAAAGTACCCCTACCCCCTTTCTCCTCATTAGAGAGAAATGTATCAAGTCTTCTAAGCAGGATGAATGGAGAAGTCACCCCTAGCCACTGATCAGCTCCTAGCTATAATTTATCATGTACATCCTATAAAATGATAGAAGGTGTGAAGGGACCCCTGCTGGACTAACATTAGTACATCTCATCCTTAGTGATGGGACCCCTGCTGGACTAACATTGGTACATCTCATGCTTAGTGATGGGACCCCTGCTGGACTAACATTGGTACATCTCATCCTTAGTGATGGGACCCCTGCTGGACTAACATTGGTACATCTCCTCCTTAGTGATGGGTCCAGCTCCTGATGAAGGCGTGTGAACACGTTGAAACGCGTTGAGCCACTGCATCCTGTCCTAGCATATCATGTGAGAGCATTCCATCTCACACCTGTTTCCATCCAAAACCTCGGAATTCCACAGGTCACCACACCCGGACCAGTTTTATTGTATCACCACCTTGGATCCCCAAAACCTGCAGCCATCAAATCTGGTATCTGCCATACCTTAAGGACTGCATATTTCACCATTTCACGTGACTTTTGGGAATCCTCCACTGGGAAATCTTCGGGACATTGAAAACCCTTTTCCAAATAAGGTCATCCACAAACATATGGTAATTATACTCCTTGGTGTTGATTTGGACCCCAAAAAAAATCTTTTTTGCTCCAACATTGAATGCTAGCTGGAAATTATCCTTTTAAAACACCCAGCTTTTATTATCATTGATTCTATTTTTTTTGTGAGAATTCTCATATGAAATGTATTGTTATGACTTGCATTTTACTTTTTTAGTATTGTAATAAATACATTTATTTCAGAAAAACCCTAGCGCTGTATCATATTCACATTTTTTCTTGTCCCTGCTGGTGTAACATTGGTACATCTCATCCTTAGTGATGGGACCCCTGCTGGAGTAACATTGGTACATCTCATCCTTAGTGATGGGACCCCTGCTGGACTAACATTGGTACATCTCATCCTTAGTGATGGCACCCCTGCTGGACTAACATTGGTACATCTCATCCTTAGTGATGGCCCCCCTGCTGGACTAACATTGGTACATCTCATCCTTAGTGATGGCACCCCTGCTGGAGTAACATTGGTACATCTCATCCTCAGTGATGGGACCCCTGCTGGAATAACATTGGTACATCTCATCCTTAGTGATGGGACCCCTGCTGGACTAACATTGGTACATCTCATCCTTAGTGATGGGACCCCTGCTGGACTAACATTGGTACATCTCATCCTTAGTGATGGCACCCCTGCTGGAGTAACATTGGTACATCTCATCCTTAGTGATGGGACCCCTGCTGGAGTAACATTGGTACATCTCATCCTTAGTGATGGGACCCGTGCTGGACTAACATTGGTACATTTCATCCTTAGTGATGGGACCCCTGCTGGACTAACATTGGTACATCTCATCCTTAGTGATGGGACCTCTGCTGGTCTAACATTGGTACATCTCATCCTTAGTGATGAGACCCCTGCTGGACTAACATTGGTACATCTCATCCTTAGTAATGGGACCCGCGCTGGAGTAAAATTGGTACATCTCATCCTTAGTGATGGGACCCCTGCTGGAGTAACATTGGTACATCTCCTCCTTAGTGATGCGACCCCTGCTGGACTAACATTGAAGCCATGTATAACAGGTAGACCATTGTTGGTCTATTGAGCCAATAATGCCGAATATTTCTGCCCCTTTTCAAGTCATGATTGTCATGGAAGGGATAATGTAGGACTACGCTGATGGAACATCGCAACACGCAATGACAGACCTGCACCAGCCATTGTGCGTGGTTTTCATCTGCTGCATGGTAAATCAGAGATCTCTGGTGTAATATCTTCATCTCTGTCCCCATAATGTCCCATTCTCATGGAAGACAGAACTAGGGTGAGCATTCAGTTGGAAGAATACATACTGTATCATTCCGGCACTTAGTAGTCCCTCAAGTTCTACAGACCCACCAAGGGTAGCGTACCTATGGCCATAGAAAGTTGTTTTTCCAAACCATAAAGAACTTTTATCCCCATCAACTTCACCATACACAGAAATAGACAACTGAGAGATGGAAGAGATACGATAACCACACAGCTCTATAAATGCAGAGGCTACAAATGGACAGGGCCTAGGAAGATGGAACCCACTGGAACCTGAACCTACATTAGATTAGCTCTCAGGAAAGTGGAGGTTTTGTAGTTGTACCTAAATGTGGATATATTATGTCTAGCCCGATATATTTACTTGAGGCCAGTGGAATAATAGTCCACAATGGCCCATGCCACAGACACTTACCTGTAGTGTAATGGTTTGAAGTCGTCACTGACAGCGGATTCCGACAGAAGGGTTTAATATCATACAAGTCTAGAACACAAAAATTGTGTATCAGAGTCAGGTACAGTAACGTACACTCAGTATATAGAGACAGTGGAGCCTGAATCAACATCTATGGCGATGTCACTAGTACATCACCGGCATATTGGTTTAGTCCACACAATGGAACCATAATTGCCAAATAAATGATAGAGATGGTGCCGTGCCCTTACCATCATAATTGTTGTCATAATGAATTGCTTCTTCTTTCCAGGGAGTGACAGAACTGGGATCTAGGACAGATTGGGTACCAAGCAATGATCAGCGATATGCATTTCCCAATACCTAAACTTGCTCACAGAGCTTACATTCATTGTGTCGCTTCAAATATCAAACTAATGTCATCATACACCAGTCAGAGGGTTTTCTAATAGGACAGGTAGTATTTACCGCTCTTCATAAATTTACATAAAAACAGGACAAAGCGTTCATTGTTAGAATAACAAGTGCATCAGGAACTTAAATCAGGTCTTGCGTCTAAGAGATTCTTCTATTTCCTTGAGTAGTCATAATCTATGAAATGTTGTCTCCGATATTTACAAGATGGGTCATTTCATGTGGTCTTCGATCTACCTTCACCTCTCCTCCTCTGTGGTAACCTGCTCTCACTTACACCTACAAGACTTCTCTTGTGCTCCTCACCTGTGGAACTTCCTTTGCATCCTGACCAGCCTTGCAGAGAAAAATAGGATCAGTCTGAACACTTTCTATTCTGCCTCATAATCTAAGCTTGTGTTCCGCAGTTTATCATATTTATTGCGGAGGTGCTGTCCAGAACAACCAAAAATGTATACAAGAATGAAAAGAGATAAAAGGGGATTGTAGGTATTGGATGCACACCTAGAGAAAATTTACAATAATATTTAACTTTTATTGGTTATCCATTAAAAAATCCCTTTGTTTCTTTCTATTCCATGAAACAGTGGAGGGACTAATATAAGGGTGAAATATAAGGGTTAAAATTACATACATAAACACACATATGTGCTCTAGAAAGAAGTGTTAGATAGTGTTAAAATCGTTGGCTTTGGATCTGCAAAAATGCCACTTTAAATGATTGTGTTTAGCAGGGGATTCTTGCTACAGTGTCTCCCCAGAAGTGGGTGAGGGACTTGTGTCCTTATTTCTTATTTAGGGTAATATTGGTTTCACTGTTTAGATCAATATCCCCCACTGGGTTCTCCTTAGCCTGAGGTTTCTGCCTGGACCGGCAATCAACCAAGGACCAAGATCCCAATCCCAATCGGCTTTATATCAATCAGTCAGCTCAGTCCTATTAGCTCCTAATATTGGCGCTCACTCCCCCAGTTAGTGCTATGCTGCATGTAACTTTTCGATCCCCATGACACATTTCATTCGGTTAAATAAATATAAATTTCTATAAGGTGTTTAGCAGATCCTAGCCGCCTGACACGTGTTTCACCACATATAAGGGCTTTTTCAAGGCTTGGGGGATCTTGGTCCTTGGTTGATTGCCGGTCCAGACAGGAACCTCAGGCTAAGGAGAACCCAGTGGGGGATAAGGATCTAAACCACAGGTCTTCAACCTGTGGCCCTCCAGATGTTGTGGAACTACCTGTCCTAGCATGCCCTGACAGGTTTGGCATGCTGTTATAGGAAAAAATTTGGCAATGCATGTTGGAACATGTAGTTTAACAACATCTGGAGGGCCATAGGTTGAAGACCCATGATCTAAACAGTGAAACCAACCTTACCCTGAAGAAGAAATAAGGACACAAGTCCCTCATGCTCATCTGTGTAAAACTCCAACTGTTAATTTCAACCCACATTCCAAATACAATTGAATGAACTCAAAGTCTGAAATTTAACTGTATCCACCTAAAGAAGCTCTCTGGGCTCAGTGCCAAAAATCCTGAGCAATGCAAATTGCAACACAATAATTAACTCAGGTGACACTGTAGCAAGAATCCCCTGCTAAAGACAATCATTTTATTAAAGTGGCGTTTTTGTAGATCCAAAGCCAGTGATTTTAACACTAACACTTCTTTTTCTTCTAGAGCACATATGTGTGTTGTTTATGTACTGTATGTGATTTTAACAATTATATTTCACCCTTATATTAGTCCCTCCACTGTTTCATGGAATAGAAAGAAACAAAGGGATTTTTTAATGGCTAATAAATAAAAGTTAAATATTATTGTAAATTTTCTCTAGGTGTGTGCCCAACACCTACAACCTCCTTTTTTCTCTTTTCACTCTTGACCAGCCTTGTAGCCTGACCAGACTCTCCCTTAACATTCAGCCTTTTAACCAAACTTCACTATAGAGTATGTATACTATCCTACCCCATCCAGGTGTTCCATCACCAGTGCCAAGTCAAGTCTACCCCAGTAGCTCCTATAAGCATTGTCATCTCCCTCTAGAATGTCAGTTTCACCAACAGTCATTGTTCTTCTTTTATGTATGATATTTTTTATGGATTATATATTATCCCGTGTACGGTGCTGTGGACTTTTCTGGCATCTTACAAACAATGAATTTGTCAGTTTTGTGTGCTAATATCCTTAATTTTCTCAAAGCAATATACTGATTTTATATTTTTTATTTTATTTAAAATACCTGTTTGCTCTGTCTTAATAACGACGTTGAGAGATTGAAAGATCTGACTTGAATAATGACCTGTAAGACAAAAGATATTAAGAATGGTGATTTCTGGACTACATGCAATGTATAGAAGCTACTTCACCAGACTCATCAGATTTACTTGGCATGACATGACACATGACACAACAATTAAAGTGGTGCCATTTTATCTCTAACACATGTTTCTATATGGGGGCACTTACTGTATATTGTAAATTTGAATCATTTATTTAGATTTATCTGAACTTTAAACACACACATTTTAAGTCGTTCAATAAGGAAATTGATATTCTTTAACTCAAATCTGCCCCAATACTGTGATACACATTGGAAGGATGATCTGCAACTGCCAATCAAATATATATTTAACATCTTTTTGTAACCAGACTATTGTAAACTGTTGTCATATTGTCTGCATTGCTGTAGATTCCAATTATCTCACATCATCAATCTTTGCCCCCAGATCACTATATAATCCATATAAGTAGCTTTAGGTAAGTGAGATCATTTTTGGATTAATTGGATGAAGACTCCAGTGGAGTGAAGACTTGGGATGTTTGCTGTCGTATTTGCATAGATGAGTTTTGTTGTGGAACATAAATTCCAACAAGGAAGTTGTGCAGAACTGAACGTGGACATTGTGCCAGAGAATAGCAAATGCATCTCTGCAAAATAAGGAAATGCGGTTGTGGAGGTGATGAGTTGTTGACTCTTAGTTTGTTAAATACACAGGGTGGTGTTATAAATTAATTGCTTGCATCCCCACTTAAGACTTGGGGGCAGATTCAGTTAGCCATGGTGTTTACGGCTAATTGCGCTGCCCTGATCAATTCAATTGGAAGCAGCATCCATGTGAATTAAGCCTCAGAGGGTGCGTTTAACCATTTATTTTACTTGCATTCCTCGCAACTTCAAGAGTTGCGAGGAAACATCTGTACTAGACACATCCTCTGTGGTTTAAGGCATTGTGAAACCCATACATTCCAGCACTGTAAGGAACCTATTGGTTACCACGTGTTACCTGAGGGATTACGGCATGAGAAAAATGCAGAAAAACTGAATAGCTCAGAGTGTCCATGTACCTACTTCAGTTGATGTATCTTTCATACTCTACATGCTTATTGTCTTCGTTATATTCTAATATGTATATTTACTCCCACAAGTACCTATGTGCTTCTCCATGTATCTTATGTGCCAGTGTCTGCTACCTCTATGTCCCCATGGCTGTTCCTACATGTAACATGTTCATTCTGTTTCACCACACCAGATGCCAGTGTCTGCTCCCTTTATGCCCCCATGACAGTTCCTACAAGTTACAGGTTCATCCTGCTTCACCCCACCAGATGCCAGTGTCTGCTCCCTCAATTCCCCCATGGCTGTTCCTACATGTAACTTGTTCTTCCTGGTTCACCACACGAGATGCCAGTGCCTGCTTCTTCTATGCCCCCATGGCCATACCTACAAGTTACAGGTTCATCCTGCTTCACTCCACCAGATGCCAGTGTCTGCTTCCTCTATGCCCCCATGGGCCATACCTACAAATGACAGGTTTGTCCTGCTTCATTACACTAACTGCCAGTGTCTGCCCCCTCTATATTCAACTGGTCATTCCTACATATTACATGTTCACTCTGCTTCACCCCACTAGATGCCAGTGTCTGCTCCATCTATGCTCCCATGGCTGTTTCTACATGTAACTTGTTTATCCTGCTTCACCAAACCAGATGCCAGTTTCTACTCCCTTTTTGCCCCCATGGCCATACCTACAAGTTACAGGTTCATCAGTGTCTGCTTCCTCTATGCCACCATGGCCATACCTTCAAATGACAGGTTTGTCCTGCTTCATTACACTAACTGTCAGTGTCTGCCCCCTCTATATACAACTGGTCATTCCTACATATTACATGTTCACTCTGCTTCACCCCACCAGATGCCAGTGTCTGCTTCCTCTATGCCCCCATGGCCATATATACAAATTGCATGTTCGTCCTGCTCCCTCTACCATAGTGTTGTGTCCCGATCTCTAGAACTTCCTGATGTCTGACTGGCTTCCTGATATTAGTTAGCCTGGCAGATATTATAAAGCCAGCAGATATAAAAATTCTGATGGACACCATCATCTTGAAATTGTCTTCTCCAAGATGCATCTATACTACCCTATATATGATATTCACACCTCCTTTGTCTACATTAAATGTACCTTTTAAAAACTGCAGCCCCCCCACCCCCCAGTAAAAATATACACCAACCCTGCGAGCCAAAGTAAGTGCGGTGGCTTCCTTTTGGATGTGCTATTTATAAATCTCACCATGCCACTTGAGGTTCTGCACGTTGCTGTACAAGATGTGTCCGACCGGTCCAGCGGCTTGTGTGAAGTCCTGCAGGGTCATACTGCAGAGCCGCTCCCCGGTGATGTCGAACTCCTGGAACGGGATACAGTTTGCATCCAACTGGTTGGAGTCCACGAACTGCTGTAGCCACTCCCACACTTGGAACTTGGACCAGTACTGAGGGTGGATATCATGCCACTGACCTGTGAAGAAACCTGAAGACAGACAGCACATTACACATCAGGGACTCCAGAAGGGTTCGAGATTTTATGGGAGCAATTGGCACCGTATACTTGGAACCACCTCACTTTGTTTGTAAAAGGAGTGTAACCACCAACGCATGTAAATGAATATAATGTTATGCATTGCTTCCTGCCAGGAGGGACCGGGCTATTTTCCTGGTCCTCTGCTCAAGTAACTTTCTCCTAATTATAATACAATTGCAGCAGGCATTGTTAATGATGTGTAATTGTCTGTGCATTGCTGTTATATAATTAGATTCCAGAAACAATGCTCCTCTATGAAATGTCATGTTTATCTGGGCCTTGTAACCCAAGGAGCCAGGTCTGAGAGGAGATAGAGTCCTACTTGCTGACCTACAGTATCTTGCTTTAAGCAGGGCTTGATGGCACATCACCACACCATTGCCATGTTACCATGATCTGTACATGTATGTAGAGTATGTACTTGTGCACTCACATGTTACACATGGATGCACCTAAATGTTCCGCATAAATATCATGGCCCCACCCTGATATTCTCACCGTCACATGCAGAGTAGGGAGCTGTCCAGACAGGTTGGTGGGAGTGGGAGCTGGTGCTCGGGTTAATATTCATAATGTTGTTTCCTTGTAAAATCATGATCTGTAGAAAGAGAAAGTTGTGATCAGAATAAATGTATTCATGGAATTAAATGAGAGAGCCGGCAGCTTAGTTATTCTGCAAAGTATTTACTAGTTATGGGAACCAGACCTGGTACAGTATGTCTTCTATTATCTGTTGTATGGACGCTACAGGTGCTCTGGTTACCTGAGTGCATGCGGTGCGGGAGGGCAGATCACCTGAGTGCATGCGGTGCGGGAGGGCAGATCACCTGAGTGCATGTGATGCGGGAGGGCAGATCACCTGAGTGCATGCGGTGCGGGAGGGCAGATCACCTGAGTGCATGTGATGCGGGAGGGCAGATCACCTGAGTGCATGCGGTGCGGGAGGGCAGATCACCTGAGTGCATGCGGTGCGGGAGGGCAGATCACCTGAGTGCATGTGATGCGGGAGGGCAGATCACCTGAGTGCATGTGATGCGGGAGGGCAGATCACCTGAGTGCATGCGGTGCGGGAGGGCAGATCACCTGAGTGCCTGTGGGAGGGCAGATCACCTGAGTGCATGCGGTGCGGGAGGGCAGATCACCTGAGTGCCTGCGGGAGGGCAGATCACCTGAGTGCCTGCGGTAGGGTAGATCACCTGAGTGCATGCGGGAGTGCAGATCACCTGAGTGCATGCGGGAGTGCAGATCACCTGAGTGCCTGTGGGAGGGCAGATCACCTAAGTGCATGCAGGAGTGCAGATCACCTGAGTGCCTGCGAGAGTGCAGATCACCTGAGTGCCTGCGAGAGTGCAGATCAACTGAGTGCCTGCGAGAGTGCAGATCAGCTGAGTGCAGATCACCTGAGTGCCTGCAAGAGTGCAGATCACCTGATTGCCTGCGAGAGTGCAGATCACCTGAGTGCCTGCGAGAGTGCAGATCACCTGAGTGCCTGCGAGAGTGCAGATCACCTGAGTGCATGCGAGAGTGCAGATCACCTTAGTGCCTGCGAGAGTGCAGATCACCTGAGTGCCTGCGAGAGTGCAGATCACCTGAGTGCATGTGAGAGTGGAGATCACCTGAGTGCCTGCGAGAGTGCAGATCACCTTAGTGCCTGCGAGAGTGCAGATCACCTGAGTGCATGCGAGAGTGCAGATCACCTGAGTGCATGTGAGAGTGCAGATCACCTGAGTGCCTGCGAGAGTGCAGATCACCTGAGCGCCTGCGAGAGTGCAGATCACCTGAGTGCATGCGGGAGTGCAGATCACCTGAGTGCATGCGAGAGTGCAGATCACCTGAGTGCCTGCGAGAGTGCAGATCACCTGAGTGCCTGCGAGAGTGCAGATCACCTGAGTGCATGCGGGAGTGCAGATCACCTGAGTGCATGCGGGAGTGCAGATCACCTGAGTGCATGCGAGAGTGGCGATGTCAGGCACATTGTTTTATTACAGTGTTCCGGCTGATAATCAGGTCAGAGGGAAACAAAAAGAGAAAGTAACTTGGCTCCTGGACAAACCAAGCTGCAATGCAAGGTGTGTGTGTGTGTATGCATTCTGCATGCAGGGTAAATACTGGCTGTTTTTGCATGTACCCCACAAATGATGGATAGCTATAGATACACTGAAATCTAGATTTCAGTTCAGTTGCAGCCTGAGGCATATTGAGATAGAAGAGTGTCCATGTGCCAGCTCCATACCTGCCTCCTCCTCTCTGGCAGCACTGCACACTTGGTTTTCTGCCAGAGTCTACAGTACATGAAACATAGAAACATAGAATGTGACAGCAGATAAGAACCACTTGGCCCATCTAGTCTGCCCCTTTTTACCAAACATGTTACCTCAAACCATACTTGATCCTTATTTTTGTTGTAATAACACCAATATGCCTATCCCATGCATGTTTTAATTGCTCTACTGTATTTACCTCTACCACCTCTGATGGTTGGCTATTCCCTTATCTACTACTCTTTCTGTGAAGTCATTTTTCTTCAAATTTCCCCTGAATCTTCCTCCCTCTAGTGTCAGTGCATGTCCTCGTGTTCTGCTGCTCCTCTTCCTGTGAAGAATGCCTCCCACCTGTACCTTGTTAAAACCCTTGATGTATTTGAAAGTTTCTATCATGTCCCCCCTTTCCCTTCTCTGCTCTAAACTATACATATTAAGATCTTTTAGTCTTTCCTGGTACGTTTTGTGATGTAGGCCATGCACCATTTTAGTTGCCCTTCTTTGTACGGTCTCTAATGTTTTTATATCCTTCTGGAGATATGGCCTCCAGAACTGAACACAATACTCTAGATGAGGTCGTACCAATGACCTATACAGTGGCATTATTACTTCTTTCTTTCTACTGCTGATACCTCTCCCTATGCAACCAAGCATCTGACTTGCCTTCTTCATTGCTTTGTTACATTGCCTACCTGCCTTTAAGTCCCCTGAAATAGTGACACCTAGATCCCTCTCTTCCTCAGTAGTTTCCATTATAGTGCCATTTATACTATATTTAGTCTTTGCGACCCAAGTGCATAATTTAGCATATTTTGCCATTAAACTGTAGATGCCATGCTCTTGACCATTCCTCTGATCTACCTAGATCATCAATCATGTGTTTTACCCCTCCTGGTGTGTCTACCCTGTTGCATTCCTTTGTGTCATTTGCAAAAAGGCACATTTTACCCTGAGTTCCATTTGTAATATCACTAATAAAGATATTAAAAAGCACTGGTCCAAGTACACATCCCTGAGGTGCTCCACCTGTAACCTTTCCCTCCTTTGCACAGGTCTACGTGAAGATGGCGCCTTGTATCTGGGGACACTCTACTGTGCACGTGCCAATCACCATGAAAACAATGCTGCACCATATTATTTATAACTCCTGCATGCAGGGCTGGCTGCCTCAGGTCTCCAGAGGGGTAAGTATATTTATGTGGGTGCACCGCACACACCTTGCACCCATTACAGATGTGCCAATGGCTGTGACACTACCAAGTCAAAATCTCCCTGATGCAGTGGCGTAAGTTTTGTCCCAGTTGCCCGGAGGCAAGATAAAAATTGGTGCCCCCAAGTAGCTCAATCAGTAAGGTGTCTGTCTCCAGTAAGACAGGTCATGGGTTCAAATACAGAGTGTGACACTTGCAAAAATGATGTAAGGGGGAGTCAGCCATAGAAGTGATATCAACGGCTTTCAATTAACTGATTCAAACTCACAGGGGGAGAGGTGCCCCCTTAGGAGCAGGAGCCCGGTGACAGATAACTCCATTGCCTCCAATAGTTATGCCTCTGCCCTGTGGCATTCTTACCTACCTAGTGCCCAGATATGGTCCTATCTTTAGTCATGCCCCCTTCGCACTGTGTTGAAGGGCTCTGACTGGTTTTATCTTCATTTGGCACAATCTTGGGTACTTATGTATTATCTGGGCTGCCGATTTTTTGATTGTATGCCTTAACTTAAGGCATTCAATCAGTGCGATGCGATATCGCATCGCATGCGACCATATCGCATGCGATGCAATGCGATGACCCGATTTTTCCATAGGATTCAATGTTAAAATGGACTGAGTCCATTTTAACATGGAATTCAATGGGAAAAGGGTCCTTTTCATACCCCTACTATCCAAGTGGGCATGGAGTTGGATATAAACCTGTGGCCAGCGTAGCGAGCCACCGAGCCCGAAGCGTGGCGAGCGAAGCGAGCCCCGCGTGGGGATGGTATTCTGTGTCCGCTCGCCACGCTTCGGGCTCGGTGGCTCGCTACGCTCGCCACAGGTTTATATCCAACTCCATGCCCACTTGGATAGTAGGGGTATGAAAAGGACCCCTTTTCCCATTGAATTCCATATTAAAATGGACTCAGTCCATTTTAACATTGAATCCTATGGAAAAATCGGGTCCATCGCATCGCATCGCATGCGATATGGTCGGATGCGATGCGATGCGATGGACCCGATTTCAAAATCGGCAGCCCAGTTAGTACATAAGTACCCAATCTTGGAGCGTCCCCTACCCTACCAGGCTGCAGTGGACTAACCCAAAAATCAGGAGCCGCCCACAGCTTCTGGAATGGTAGGTAGGTATACTCTGATACGCCCTACCTGCAGCGCAGCGCGGTGTTACCCAAGTGTAAAGGAACTTGCTTATTTTGTGCTTTTAACACGAAATCAGCCATACTGTATGATGAGCCCCATAGTGTAGGAGTCTGGACTCAAGGTGACAGAGAGTACACAGAGTCCCTCAGGTGAGATAAGAGGGGTCTGGACAATGCACACAAAGGGCCTGGAACAGAGTTTGAATAACCCCCATTATCCGTGTGGGCAGCTCTATGTCTCGCTCTCCTCTGTGAATCAGCCCCATAGAATGTAAGGGTACCATACGTTTTGCTCCAGCTTGGCGGATCTGTGTTCCGTGCGCTACAGTTTAGGAGAACAACATTTACAGTGTCATCTGTTATTTCCCACTGACCTTATCAGGCTTTGGAAGCGAACACAGATGTGCAAGGCTGGCGAAAAACATCCTGAGCGTTAGCACCAAAATGTCCAGAGACACAAAACAATGCATGTACCCACGGGCATGCCGGCTATCGTCCAACGCTGCGTTACACCAGGGAAATGGCGCTAAGTAGTAGAAAGCATAAAACGGAAATAATCACTAGGACTGTACAGTCTCCTTTCATATTACTAGGAGAGATACATTAACACTCAGAGTGCATATAATGCAATGTATTAGCCGGTCCAAGCATCCCTCTGGGACTTTCAGTAACTCTAAACTGTAAGAATAGATGTGTGAAGAGGGGAAAATCCATTCGCTATCACTCACAATCGAATGGATTTTGCCCCCTCCTAGGGATGGCCATCGACCATGGATGATTCAAAATCATTGATGGTTCATGGCCGATGTTGAATACTTTTGCCATCGATGGGGGAGAACCAGATGGTTTCTTTCCATCGATGGTTCAGCAAAACAATGTTTTGCTTTTTTTTTTTTTTTAAAGTGCCGGGACACGGAGCATGGCCCGCCCCCGACACCCGCAAAGCCCCGCCCACCATGTTTTGATAGGCCCACAGGCCAATCAATCAAACACAATGGATGACCATCGATATGTAAAAATATCGATGGTCATCCATTGCATAGTTTAGTGCTATCGATGGCCAGTTGCAGAATTGCCATTGATGGCAACCATTGATGGCACTGGCAATGAAGGCCATCCCTACCCCCTCCCCGTGTGCATACTTTCACACCACACCCAGAAAACGCAGTGGTGCCACCCACATACGCCAGCTGACTGTCAATCAACCAACATACGCCCTGCGGTTACTGCGTTCATATGGGTGCATAAGGGGTGGTATGTGGGTCTTGCACTCATTAATAATAATTGGGGGATATTCATAAATAATACAGTGACTTAAGTTAAGTCTACAGTTAATTCAGAAAGCTGTAAAGGTTTTTTTTTATTAACCGTAACCAAGTGTATAAGAATATACAGTGAAGGGGTTAAATAAAATAACCCACAAACCGCTGTTACCTTTGCCAAGACAAACCCGTACACTACAGAGAGAAACTTGGCAAAGGAATTATTTTTATTGCTCTTCTATAAGGTTTCAGGTAGAAACTTAATGAACAGAGATTCTGACAGCAAAAAATGAATGACTATGATGTCATACTGTGTCCTGTATAAGGAGCGCACGCTGGCAGCCATGCATGGAGATGGGCCCCGATTCAACACCATTCGGAAGGGGCCAAATTCAGTTTCTATGGCGGAGGGTCTGCATACGCACAAGTGCGTATTATCGGCAATGAACGGCTGCGGCGGGTTACACAATAGCCAGGCCGTTTGTTGCGGGAGGGAGTGCCAGGGGCGGAAAAGGGACACACCCATGGTAACGCAGGTGGGAAGATGCCTGTTGGTGGTGGGCATCACAGGATGTCTGCACTCGCCCCCTCTTCGGCGGACACCGAATGAAATAAAAGTCAGACTCACTTTTATTTACAAAAGGCAGAAACAATCAATTGATGGTTGGCGACCATCGAATAATTTCTCCTGCTAGCGTTTGCATGCGAGGGGAAGTGTTCGCGATAGGCAAACACGGGGGGGGGGGGGTTCTGGTTGCCTCGAAACCCCCCTCCTCTTGGCATGTATGGCACTGGTATATAATATGATCAATAGAACTGCCACCACACCATGCAGTGTAAGGGACAGAGCAGAGCTGCTGCACATACCCAGTGTACCAGCTTCTTATACCACATTTACTGTATGTGTGGATCTGAGCCCTCAAACATCGCAATGGACCAGAGAGCAGCTACAAGGAGGAAGAGACAGGAGCCTAACCATGAAGTGGGAGATTGTGAGCTTAGAAAGGGCAGCACTGGTTCTGTTATGTTTGTGTATTTCATTTATTTATTCTGATATGTTTAACCTCTTCCTTGCCACTTATTTTATTTAAATGTTTGAAACAGCCTCTACTATATACACCATATATACTGTTAAATATTAATACTGTATTCCATATATTATCCAGTGTTTAAAAAGACCAATTTTTAAGGCTGTTACTGCTACCCCAGACTCCCGTACTTACGTTGGCCACACATCAGACCAGCTTTCATCTAACCATCCAACTAGTTGGTTGGATGGAATAAAAATCTGGTACTGGATGGGAGCAAATGTCATTTGTAATTCAGAAATTTGCTCCAAATATCTGGAAAATGACAAAACCTGTCGCTCAGACAAAGTAATGTCGTTAAACCTGTTTAATTTAAATAAATTCACTGAATGTTTGTGTCCATTTTCCTGAGTTTTTGAGCTCATTGTCATTTGCTCCCATTCAGTATCAGATTTTTTTTCCATCCATCCAACTAGTTGGATGGTTGGAGGAAAGTTGCTCTGATATCCAATGCCCTGAAGAAGGAGACTTTGGATTACATTTGGAAACCCCCCTCTAAAAATCCTGAGTTTGCCACTGATTGCCATCACCTGTGCTGAAGCACCTTTCTTATCACTTAACCTGTTCAAAACAGGTGACAGCAATCATACAGTACATTCAGAGGGAAGTCCAGGAGCAGAGCATTGTGTCTCTCCTGGCATGGGTCATGTTGGGAGGTATGTGTATGTGTGGAAAGGCATTTGCATAAAGTCTCAGATGGGCAGTATCACCTGACCCGTACCCCCTCTCTATTGGGATGTGTGACTGTGGGGTTCAGCATCGGTGACGTATAGTAAAACGCTGTTTATCCGGAAGCCAGATATCCAAAGCACCAATTATCTGAACATGATATTTGGGAGCCAGAAATAATATTTTTACAGTATATTAGCCCATTAATATGAAATTGTATTTTAAAATGATGAAAGAAAAGAGCTAATATGTAATGGGGCTTTCACAATGAAGCCGCATTGGTCGTCAGTGCTTTCCTCAGATGCGTAGCTGCAGCAAGACTGATAATCACTATCTGTAACAGCAGCTAAGGATTATGCCATGCAGACTCTGCCACCTCCTTCCTCATACACGGCTGCCAGCGTCTGCAGCTGTTCAGGGTTTACTCGGAAAGTCAAGAGAATTTCCTTTTCATCCAGACAATCTCATCAGCTTTAAATAGACAACACATCAGCTGTATATGCTGTAGTAAATATATCAGGTTTATTCCCTACAGAACACCAGCATAATCCGAGTACATTGTGCAAGAGGACAGGGAACCCTTTTTATATAGGTGTGTGTATTTGGGGGAGGTGTATCAAGCATTGGGAGAGAGATACAGTACAATCAGCTTCTGTCATGGTATAGGCTGTGGTCAAAGAAGCGGGGTGTTTGGTACTTTACCTCTCTCCAAGGCTTGATACATCTTTCCTCCCCTTTGTGAGCAAGGCTGAAATAATGCACGTTTTTAGCCCCCCCCCCCCCCCCCCCCCAAAAAAAAATCCTATAGGACAAATTAATATATTTACTTTTCCATATTTGTAGAAGAGAAATAGATCTTAATAAACCTATAACATTCCAGTATGGGGTTATTAATAATAAGGTAACACGGCTGCTGGTTATTCTCTGATCATTCAGTTTATTGTATATAGAAATTCATTATACTGTAGCTAACATTGGGCCTGGCGTATGTTCTCAGCCTAGCAAACATGTAAACAGCCGCGGCCCCACTGATCAGCCACACCCCACCCCCGCCGTGCCAATCCCTGTCCTTATCCAGGCATCTCCCATACACTGACTACAGGTGTCCTCATCCAGGCATCTCCCATACACTGTCTACAGGTGTCCTCATTCAGGTTTCTCCCATATCACTATTACTGGTGTCCTCATCCAGGCATCTCCCATACACTGTCTACAGGTGTCCTCATTCAGGTTTCTCCCATATCACTATTACTGGTGTCCTCATCCAGGTATCTCCCATACACTGGCTACAGGTGTCCTCATCCAGGTATCTCCCATACACTGGCTACAGGTATCCTCATTCAGGTATCTCCCATATCACTATTACTGGTGTCCTCATCCAGGTATCTCCCATATCACTATTACTGGTGTCCTCATCCAGGTATCTCCCATACACTGGCTACAGGTGTCCTCATCCAGGTATCTCCCATACACTGGCTACAGGTATCCTCATTCAGGTATCTCCCATATCACTATTACTGGTGTCCTCATCCAGGTATCTCCCATATCACTATTACTGGCGTCCTCATCCAGGTATCTCCCATACACTGGCTGCAGGTGTCCTCATCCAGGTATCTCCCATACACTGACTACAGGTGTCCTCATTAAGGTATCTCCCATATCAGTATTACAGGTGTCCTCATCCAGGTATCTAACATACACTGTCTACAGGTGTCCTCATTCAGGTTTCTCCCATATCACTATTACTGGTGTCCTCATCCAGGTATCTCCCATACATTGACTACAGGTGTCATCATCCAGGTATCTCCCATATACCTGCTATAGGTGTCCTCACCCAGGCATCTCCCATATACTGGCTACAGTTGTCCTCATCCAGGTATCTCCCATATTACTATTACAGGTGTCCTCATCCAGGTATCTCCCATACATTGGCTACAGGTATCCTCATTCAGGTATCACCCATATCACTATTACTGGTGTCCTCATCCAGGTATCTCCCATACACTGGCTACAGGTGTCCTCATCCAGGCATCTCCCATACACTGACTACAGGTGTCCTTATCCAGGCATCTCCCATACATTGACTACAGGTGTCCTCATCCAGGTATCTCCCATATCACTATTACAGGTGTCCTTATCCAGGCATCTCCCATACACTGGCTACAGGTATCCTCATTCAGGTATCTCCCATATCACTTTTACTGGTGTCCTCATCCAGGTATCTCCTATACACTGGCTACAGGTGTCCTCATTCAGGTATCTCCTATATCACTATTACAGGTGTCCTCATCCAGGCACCTCCCATTCACTGGCTACAGGTGTCCTCATCCAGTTATCTCCCATACACTGACTACAGGTGTCCTCATTCAGGTATCTCCTATATCACTATTACAGGTGTCCTCATCCAGGCATCTCCCATTCACTGGCTACAGGTGTCCTCATCCAGTTATCTCCCATACACTGACTACAGGTGTCCTCATTCAGGTATCTCCTATATCACTATTACAGGTGTCCTCATCCAGGTATCTCCCATATCACTATTACTGGTGTCCTCATCCAGGTATCTCCCATACACTGGCTACAGGTGTCCTCATCCAGGTATCTCCCATACACTGACTACAGGTGTCCTCATTCAGGTATCTCCCATATCAGTATTACAGGTGTCCTCATCCAGGTATCTAACATACACTGTCTACAGGTGTCCTCATTCAGGTTTCTCCCATATCACTATTACTGGTGTCCTCATCCAGGTATCTCCCATACATTGACTACTGGTGTCCTCATCCAGGTATCTCCCATATACCTGCTATAGGTGTCCTCACCCAGGCATCTCCCATATACTGACTACAGGTGTCCTCATCCAGGTATCTCTCTTACACTGACTACAGATGTCCTCATCCAGGTATCTCCCATACACTGGCTACAGGTGTCCTCATCCAGGCATCTCCCATACACTGGCTATGGGTGTCCTCATCCAGGTATCTCCTATACACGGACTACAGGTGTCCTCATCCAGGTATCTCCCATACACTGACTACAGATGTCCTCATCCAGGTATCTCCCATACACTGGCTACAGGTGTCCTCATCCAGGCATCTCCCATACACTGGCTATGGGTGTCCTCATCCAGGTATCTCCTATACACGGACTACAGGTGTCCTCATCCAGGTATCTCCCATATCACTATTACAGGTGTCCTCATCCAGGCATCTACCAAACACTGACTATAGTTGTCCTCATTCAGGTATCTCCCATACACTGACTACAGGTGTCCTCATCCAGGTATCTCCCTTACACTGGCTACAGGTGTCCTCATCCAGGTATCTCCCTTACACTGGCTACAGGTGTCCTCATCCAGGTACAGTATCTCCCATACACTGACTACAGGTTTCATCATCCAGGTATCTCCCATACACTGACTACAGGTGTCCTCATCCAGGCATCTCCCATACACTGACTACAGGTGTCCTCACCCAGGTATCTCCCATACACTGACTACAGGTGTCCTCATCCAGGTATCTCCCATACACTGACTACAGGTGTCCTCATCCAGGTATCTCCCATACACTGGCTACAGGTGTCCTTATCCAGGTATCTCCCATACACGGACTACAGGTTTCATCCTCCAGGTATCTCCCATACACTGACTACAGGTGTCCTCATCCAGATATCTCCCATACACTGGCTACAGGTGTCCTCATCCAGGTATCTCCCATATCACTATTACAGGTGTCCTCATCCAGGCATCTACCAAACACTGACTATAGTTGTCCTCATTCAGGTATCTCCCATACACTGACTACAGGTGTCCTCATCCAGGTATCTCCCTTACACTGGCTACAGGTGTCCTCATCCAGGTATCTCCCTTACACTGGCTACAGGTGTCCTCATCCTGGTACAGTATCTCCCATACACTGACTACAGGTTTCATCATCCAGGTATCTCCCATACACTGACTACAGGTGTCCTCATCCAGGCATCTCCCATACACTGACTACAGGTGTCCTCACCCAGGTATCTCCCATACACTGACTACAGGTGTCCTCATCCAGGTATCTCCCATACACTGACTACAGGTGTCCTCATCCAGGTATCTCCCATACACTGGCTACAGGTGTCCTTATCCAGGTATCTCCCATACACGGACTACAGGTTTCATCCTCCAGGTATCTCCCATACACTGACTACAGGTGTCCTCATCCAGATATCTCCCATACACTGGCTACAGGTGTCCTTATCCAGGTATCTCCCATACACTGGCTACAGGTGTCATCCTCCGGGTATCTCCCATACACTGGCTACAGGTGTCCTCATCCGGGTATCTCCCATACACTGACTACAGGTTTCATCCTCCAGGTATCTCCCATACACTGACTACAGGTGTCATCCTCCAGGTATCTCCCATACACTGGCTACAGGTGTCATCCTCCAGGTATCTCCCATACACTGGCTACAGGTGTCCTCTTCCAGGTATCTCCCATACACTGGCTACAGGTGTCCTCATCCAGGCTTCTCCCATACACTGACTACATGTTTCATCATCCAGGCTTATTCCCTTTCTCCCTGTTTTTGATGTCCCAATACAGGTATCCCACTTAGATAGCTGTGAGACATAAGGGGTACATTTACTAAAACTTCTAAAAATATAAATAGATTGGGGGAAATTTACTAAAGGAAATTTGTAAAATAGGTGTATTTGGATCCAGAAATACACTTATTTTTGACATTTACTATCCCGAAAATACGGCAATTCGTATTCGTATTGATAGCACATCAATACGAATACAAATTGACGTATTTTCGGGATAGTAAGGGTGGGATGTATAAAAATACATCGCCGCCCTTCGCGCCCCCCCCCCCCCCCCCGCTGCGATGCCGCCGCATATGTACTAACATATGCGGCTGGCATTGCAGTACGGTGACGGAGGCCACCCGCGATACCTGGAATGTGGTGTGCGGGGGGTCTCCGTCACCTTCCAGCCGGCTCCTGCATCCCTCACGCGGCGTCACGCCGGGGACAGCTAAGCAAGCTGTCCCCGGCGCCTCCTCCTCCCCCCTGCAGCCGGAAGGACGTCCGGCTGCGTCGATAGGGGGAGGAGAGGTTTACCTTCCAGGGTCCAGGAGGACCCTTCAGGAAGGTAAGCCAGAGGGGGGGTCGGCGAGGCGGCGGGTTTGCGTCGGCGGGCGGGCGGCGAAAAGAAGCCCATAGGCTTCTATAGGGTATCGCCACCCAAAGGTGGCGATACCCTACACTGCGGTATCATTTTTGATACATAGGAAAATGCGGTAAAACCGGGGTTATACCGCATTTTCCATTTGATACATCTCGCCCTACATGTCAAAAATAAGTGTATTTCTGGATACAAATACACCTATTTTTTACAAATTTCCTTTAGTAAATTTCCCCCATTATGTTGCCCATAGCAACCAACCAGATTCTGTCTATAGTTTTCTAGGCTGCAATAATGACAGTATGTGGGCAGCATCTTATTCTCATACAACATGTCTTCTACATTACAAGTGAGGGGATGGGGAAGTCTTCTGCATTGTATGAGCATAAGATGCTGCGCCCAAATTGTCATTAGAAAGCTGAATGTATTTCAGTGCAATGGATTCTCCACAGGGGATACAGTCACCAGTCACCAGCATGATGGTCGACAGTCATTAGGTCTACACCATTAGATCGACATGCATTTATATCGACATGAATCTAGGTCGACATGCAGGAAGGTCGACATGAGTCTAGGTTGACAGGTCATTAGGTCAACAGGGTCATCGGGTCGACATGGGTTAGGTCGACAGTCAAAAGGTCAACATGGGATTTTTCACAATTTTTGTTTGAGCCGACATGTGCCCTAGGAGCTTGAAAAAGCTGCTCCTAAGCAGTGAAAAGCGTTGGCACAGGCAACCCAGCCACCCCCTCTTTTGATTGCTGTTGCTCCAGACATCACCTGGCAAAAGAAACCGATCAAATTTCACCTAACAATTGGAGAACCAGACCGGGACATCTATCCACCAAACTTTGTTCAGGGCACCAACATCTGAAGGAACGCCACCTATCTAAGGTACCCTCATATAATCTCGAGTGAAAATTAATTACTACAGAGAATCCTAATCCGGGACTTACAACATCACAGTCCAGATTTGGAGGACACTCTGCTAAGGAATCCCTGTCCCAGGGTCTGGAGGACAATTCCATCGCCCCCTTCTCCCAACTCCACCTGCCAGAAATTAAGGTGATATCATCCATCACTGGACTCAGCTTTTTCAAATATTTGCATATTTACCCTTGATGCAATTGCACCACTTTTTAAATTATCAAATGTTTAATTAAATAAATGTTATTTTTTTTTTTTTTTTTTAAATCCTTGTTCTGTCCTCAATTGCGCAATCTCCCTCCACTTTTTTTCATTGCTGGCTTGCCTGTTACATTGACCATATATAATTTGACCTGGTCCTGGACCACTAACCTGTGGCAACCTTGGAAGTGTCCCGAGCACCCCAGGGATCCACGGTACACAGTTCAGGAATCACTGATCTTGAACGCACCCTTGGGTATCTTTATGCCCCCCACTTTATAAACTTAAACCATAACTTACTCTAACTTAACTAATACTTAACACTAAAATACACAACACAAGTGCTGGCATTTTAAAACTTGAAAGTCAAATTTATTTTGACAACTTATTATAGACTATCAAAATGGTGGCGGCACCAAAGAACGGTCAAGATAGGAAAGTGGGGGTAAACATCCCCATACCATCCATACACCGCTGGTGATCACTCTCCCAGCACCACCACTCTTGCAGATGGTGCGGCAATCCCCTGTGCAGAAGCATGGCCCATGACAATCGATGTCAGGGAGAGGGCACCCACTATCTACAAACTCACACAACTACACAAGATGACCATTCTTTACCACCGCCAAGAAGAAGGAATAGGGATGGGAGGGCGGGGATTCACAAGAGGAAGATCACTATAGCATGTGATCATTTCTATCCTGCCTACTCCTCCTTGAACACCCTGATTGGCTCACACCTATCTCATTTACATATGACCTGACGGACTAACTAAAGTGTCGGCATATCTGCACCCTTTGGTGGTTTATGCTTCCTCATTGCTTACTCAGCATTTGGATTTTCTAACTATTTGTCAGTGGTAGCGGATCCAAATAAAATCTCATGATAAAGCATATAAGGAATACCTAGGGGGCCCCTTTTTCCCATAAATCATCTGATACTTTTTACAGTATCTTGTGCGATTGACTCCCAGAACAGCAAAGTGTGTCAGGCAAAACAAGTCACTTGAGGGTACGTGTCACACTAATTGGGGGTCCATGTCGACAGATTTCAACATAAACACAAAAAAATGAATAACTCTTGTTGACCATTTCCTATATCGACCATTTTTCTGTTGACCCTTTGCTTGTATCCACCTTTTACATGTCTGTTGACCAATAGTGGTTGACGTAATGACTAATTACTGTCTATCTAATAATCCCCACCCGTACAGGCCGCACTATCCGATGATGACAGACCATTCACGCGCACTTAGCACCTTATTCAATACTAATATCCCTTCAGTCGTTGGGTCGCGGCTCTTATAAGGCGCCACAAGTGTTTCGCAGCGCCGTACAAAGGAACATTACAGGGAGACAAAACTTACTGAATACATTATTGTTTAAATAACAGAAATAGAGTACAGGTAAAATGAATGCCACAGGTCAATACAGCTTTAATGTAAGTAGTGAGGACTTGAGCAACGTACTACTAGGGGCTGGTGGCCAAAGATGGATGCTGGGTGTTTGAGTATGGGAGAGCTGTGAGTGAAATGTGAAGAGAAGAGGGCTTAGACGACAGAAGGGAAGAGGGCCCTGCTCTGAAGAGCTTACAATCTAGTAATACTAGTGAATACTTTTTTCCTTATTCTGATTTGTACGGTGTAATAACGTACAAATATACTGCGAATGCAGCAGGAGGCGTCTGTAGGAAATAACAGCCTTCTGCATGCAACAGCGATGCCAGTCCTCGTCCAATCTATTGGTGCCCAGTGTATGAGATCTGCACCGAGGCTGACTGCCGTGCTCCTGATCCCCACCCACATCTGGGCAAGCTGCTAACTGGGCGGCTGTTATCTGGTGAATGCCTCTCAGTCGCAGAGTTTATGTTGGCAGCCGCCAGCGGCCTCTGCACCTGTTGCTCCGCTGTGATACCATCTCATATAAGCTTTGATTTACTGCAGAATAAACACGAAGAGCAAAGAGTGGCATCTGCCGAACCAGCCCAGGATCATCGCTACGCAACGTCTATGATTAACCCCTTCAGGCCAAACCAGCCCAGGATAATTTCGACACAACGGCTATGATTAACCCCTTCAGGCTGAGACAGCCCTCCCGAACCAAGCCTGTAAGCAGCGACTCCCTGCTGTCAGTATATGTTATAAAATATAGTCCTAGGATATGCTGTGTTATGGTGGCTACATGGGTGATTTGATAATGGGCAACATCACCTCTTTTCATTTTTTAGTAGCGATTGTAAATTCACCCCTTAGTGGGGGGGCGTCACACAGGAGCCATCCGGGGAATAAAATGGAGGTGTCTTTAGTTCTACACTGGAAGAAGCCACAGAGCTGAGTAAAACAGCTTCTTGCCACGTTGCTAGCTAGATATGCGGTGCTCTAAGGTGGTGTTGGATGGACAGATCTGCAGGGGCTGTCAGAGGGCTGTGCCAATGCCACCGTGTAACACTGCTAGGGCGGGGCCCAGGGGAGTATGATAATAGAGGGGCGGTCCATGGGAGTATAATCGCGATCTCGTCATAGCGGTCCAGCCCCCCACTTTACAATGTCCACATTGTAAAGTGGGGGGCGGGACTACAATGACACAATTCACCATGAATGAAATCCCACCCTGTGCAAATCTGCAAATGGCTTGCGGACAGCAGATTTCCCAGTCTGTGCGTAACTCTGACCCTTCCACAACTTCACAGACCTTTCCTGAAAACGGTTGGGCACGCCTACGTTTTACCGGACACGCCCAGAAAACTGACGGTTACAAACTTGTGAAGAGAGTAACCCTACAACTCTACATGGAAGAGTGCAGATTTGCACGCTCTCACTAAGGGGGTTATTCTGGTTGATTCGCAAGGCTGCAAGTTTGCAGCCTTGAGAGTCCACCAAACCCTGCCCGGCAAATGCCGGGCCGCCTGCCCGCCCCCATCGCAGCACGTGTTCCCACTAAATCTATTCGTGAGCTGCGGGAAACACCCACATCTTTCAATGGTCGCTAACCATGGAAAGATGTGGAAGGTGCACGCATATAAAAGTGACTTACTTTTGTGTGCAGGCTGGGACAGAAATGGGCGGGCAGCTGACATCTGGTGATGTCAGCTGCCCGCCCCCCTGCACCCATGTCACGGCCTCATTACCATGAGAATGCCCAGGGTTTTCATGGGAACACGCAATGAATCTCTGGGCGTTTCCATATGGTGAGGGGCTGTGTACAAATCAGAATAATCCCCTATATAAGGACACCCATAATGCAATTCCTGAAGTGCCACAGCCCTGCAGTGACTGTGTCCCAGGGTTACTTCTAACTAGGGTGGCCAATCCCGGGATCTCCAATCCCAGGATTTCGGGATTAGACTACGCATGCGCAGTCTAATGCCGGGCAGCGTTTTAGCACACACTCAGGCGCTGCCAGGCTTCTCCCATACCCGGAGAGCACTGCTTAGCGTGACATCTCAGCGTGACATCAGAGGTCACGCTGAGCAGGAAGGCAGAGATCACGCCCGCCCACAGCAAGGCAGCAAGCGACTCCGCAGAGTCCGTAGACCCGCTCCCCCACGGCTCCCGGCAGTATGAAGGCGCACTCCCGCCCGCCCAACTAGCCAGCATCCGCCCACCTAGCCAGCAAGCAGCAACCCTGGGTCCCGGCAGTATGAAGCTGCCCACCCACCCAGCAACCCGGCCGCAAAAGTAAGTAAATGCGGGGCGGCCAGGGCGTTTTTTTTATTTGGAAAGCCAATCCCGGGATCCTGGGATTGAGCATTTTTCAATGCCGAATCCCGGGATTGAAAAAATGCCCCGGGAATGACTTCCCTACTTCTGATGAACTTCCATCACCCCGGTCACCTCACCTATACATCATGACTGTTTATAGCACTGTGCATTATCCCATATCTCTGTCTGCTCATAAACTCTGAGTCAGAGGTTATTCTGGGGATGAAATGTCAGCCTGGTACTACAGACAGCGTCGTATAATACAGGTATTTCTGGGAGCCGTCTGTGAATAGGCCCAGACTGGCCCAAGAGTCACCCGACATGTACTGTACATTATCAGTCTGACACATCCTGAGACGGGAAACCTGTTTGTGTTGTATATTGTGTTTGTAGAAGCATAAAGTGCGTTCCAGACGACAGATCTCACCTACCGCTGTGTACAATGGGAGGACCCCCCCGATGCAGTACAGTTATAAACCTAGTGCAAACATTCAGCCCAACACCAACAGCAGATTCTAATCTGTCCTATAATCTTGTGCAATGGCGAGATACGTGTCAAAGTCGGATGCTAGATTTACGATTTGCTTTTAGTAAAAGTGTCGGCAAATAAAGACGTTTCCTAAGAAATAGCTTCACATAGTGGGGGGTGATTCTGTTTGGCACGCTAAGCAGCGCGCTACGTACATCTTTGCAAGGTTATTTCAGCCTATATCAGTGGTTCCCAAACTGTGTGCCGTGGCTCCCTGGGGTGCCTCGGGACACTTGCAGGGGTGCCACGGGTTGGTGGTCCAGGACCAATTCAAATTATTTATGATCAATTATTTATGGATAAAACCAGTGCTGGTGGCTGCCAATCATAAAATGTGTACAATCAGAAGCAAATCCTGCCTTTTACCACATAACTGAACCTAAGAAGCACATACAAACACAATCTACTTCATTTTATATATATTTTGGGGGGCCTAGGGGTGCCGTGGACAAATTCTGATACTCTAGGGTGCCCTGATTCGAAAAAGATTGGGAACCCCAGGCCTGTATAATAGTGTTGCTCCTAATATGGTAGGAATTCAAGTGTTTGTGTGTCAGCGGTCACTAGATGGCACCCAATGGAGTAATTTGGATGTGCTGTTTTCCATACCAATATAGCATTAACCAAATCAGTATGGACACCAGATACTATAATTAAATTCAATAAATGTATTTTAACTAAAGAAAAATTAATAATAAAAATTCTTACCCTAAATCACTCGGCAGCAGCATGCTATGGGTCAGTGCACACCAGCACATAAGACCCTATGTGATCATGTGCTTCTGTCTGTCTCTCCTTTTAGGGGTTCCCACAAGGAAGGGTAATGAGAGTTATCAGCAGGGACTCCTGAGCAGCTACAGAAGATCCCAGGGATTACAGCAAATCACTTTCCTTGCAAAGAAAAGGGGCAGACTAGATGGGCCAAGTGGTTTTTATCTGCCGTCAAATTCTAAAAGAAACTGCTGAGTCAGAATCTGAAGAATCCAGGAGAATAGGGGACTGATTCAGCAAGGGACTCTAAGCAGCGGTTGAACCCTGAAAATGCCCGTCCGAACATCTGCCCTAAACCCCCCCCCCCCCCTCCCCCAGCTCCGCAGCACTCACTGCATCCACATCCTGCTCTCCAATTCTGATTATGTTAGGGTATAATTGTTTGTGGCTGATTGCCATACATTACGTTGATTTACTTTGAAAGTCCCATAGACAGATATGGAAGAGAAGTCGGGAAATTTTCTTTTGAGCGGAGGTTTTGTTTCCCACACTCAATAAATGAATATCAGAGAGTTCCGGGCAGAACTTCCTCTCTGGTGGTGGCTGAAACTGGAGTACAGCGTACAGGATTACAGAACGTCTCATCTCACGTGTCTAATAGACTCAGCAGTCATGTCTCATAGCTCTGCGCCAGTCTACTCCGGGAACATGGTACTAGGAACTGTGCGCTTCCCTTACCCAGAATTGGTGCCGTGGGTAATGGGGGTAAGGGGGCTGCGGGGGAAAAGCGGGAAACTTGCCTACCTTCCCGGGTGGCCGAGAGGGGGACCCGATTTTCGGGAGCCTCCCTGCCATTCTGGGAGGGTATGCAAGTATGAAATAACTTACATATCAGGTCACCGCTTAGAGGGCAGGGTGTGCCAAGCCTGTGATACTAGTCACACACTGTATGTACTAAGATATGTGACAAGGAGAGCTCTCCTGATAAGGGGGGGGGGGGGTGGCGAGTGTAGCATTTGGGAGTGTGGCACAGTCAGGGGGGTGAAGCTGGGTAGGGGCTAGGCAGCAGGCATGTCCGCAAAATGCACCATCATGGACCCGCTCCTGCCACTCAATGCCAGCCGGGGGATGCACGGGCAATGGCTGGGGGTGGCTGTCTGGGAAATTTGCCTACACTACAGGGCTGGGAGCGCCACCCGTTTTCAGGGGAATCCCGGTTATTCCAGGAGAGTAGGCAGGTATGCTGTAGGGCAGCGGTTCTCAAACTCGGTCCTCAGGACCTCACACATTTTCCAGGTCACCCGGCAGCTGCGCAGGTGCACTCATTACTCATTGACACCCTTTAAAAGGTCCACAGGTGGAGCTAATTATTTCACCCGTGATTCCGTGAGGAGACCGGCAAAACATGCTCTGTGTGGGCTCCTGAGGACCGAGTTTGAGAACCTGTGCTGTAGGGTATCCTCTGTACGAAGCCCCGGCATCCGGAAATGGGCTTTTGGACACATTTTCTCTTTAATACATCCCACCCAGAGTGCTGATTATGGTATAGTTATGTACTAACCCCCCCCCCCCCTCACCACCAGCGACTGGGTGGGCATGCTGAGACTTGTAGTGACAGCTGCAGTACCAATGCTCCCTAAAGCCGTGCTTACAGGGTTAATTATATGTAAACAATAAGAAGCCTCCTGTCCTGATCCGACTGTCATTCATTACTAACGACTGCTGGATTTCAAAACCCTTAAGATTAATCAGTAACACCAAACAATCGTCTCTTTATACAGAACATTCGCACAAAAAGATGAGGTCACAGGCGTGTAAATAGAGCACTTGTCCTCCTTTTGTAAACACTCTTTATTTGGTGTCGAAACTCTATAAACTATTATAGAACCCTCATAAAGTTCCAGTCCACCTGTAGGGCTACTGTAAGCCACGCAGTCTTGTGATGATCATCTCAGGACCAGAGTCTGGGTCTTATCACAGGATGATGACATCTAGGTCGACAGGCTGTAGGTTGACACACGGAATAGGTCAATGGCAATTTGGTCGACGTTGACAAAATGTTGACACAAGCAAAAGGTTGACAAGACAATGGTCGGCATGGGAAAAGGTCTACCAAGTTATTCACTATTTTTTGTCTCTATGTAGACTTTCGTCGACATGGACGCCGTATTTGTGTAATGCGTCCCCTCAGACATACTATTATATGGTACACTTGGATCGTGCAGTAAGAACAAGTTGGTTTACAAAACTTGAATGAAAAACTTGTGTCAACCTGGATGCTGTCGACCTATTGAGCAGATCACATCACTCCAGTTTTGCACGCGCAGTCGGGCCAGCGCAATGCCAACCGTTGTGTTGAATCAGCTGGGGATTAATAAGATTGGCGATTGCTGCAATTATCATGACCGATGGTCGCTATGACAACCCAATGCTGCATCTATGGGCACAATTTTCAGATCTAACACTATAGATCGTCTCTCGTATAGGCTGTGTAAGACTTTTATATAATATAAATAAATGATCAGGAAAAGGTTTAACAACCCATAATAAATATACAAACATAATAGAACCAGTACTGCACTTTCTAAGCTTTAATTCTCCCCCTTATTGTTAAGGCTCCTATCTCTTCTTCCTGACAGATGCTCTCTGGTCCAGTGCATTCTGAACTGCACACAGAGGTGAGGGGCAGGGCCAGGGCCAGAGCCAGGGCCAGATTAAGGGGGGGGGGGGGTGTCAGGGTGTTAGTACCCAGTATATATATACTTTTTATTTAGCTAAAGGTTTTGTGCATGGGAGTGGGGTAGTGCTGCAGCTTTGCCTATCTGCCAATGTCACAATGATTAATGGTGCTGAGCATCGGGAGCCAAGGCACACTGACTGCACAAGTGTGCAGTGCATTACTGGGAGTTGACTAAGTCCCATGAGACTTTGCATAGGTGGTCAGAGGCTGAGAGGCTTGTGCTAAACTTTAATTGGTGGAGCTAATCACATGCTTCTCAGGCCCATTAAGGACAGCAGCAGCAGCGGCCTCATCATGGGAGGGTTTTTAATTAGAGGCAGTGCTGAGCCTGTGAGGTCTCCTACAGAGTAAGGTACAGAGGAACAAACACAAGCTTTGGTGATACCCTGCTGCAGGCTGCTATTCTAGGATCTCAATATACTGATGAGATTATACATCAGGATTACCTGTTGTGATATCTATTCAAATTGCCTGCTGTGACTTTTATCTTTGAACTACCTGCTGTGATACTTAAGAGACACCTCTGTTTGATCCCGAATATTGAAAAATCATCGGATTATACTATGAAATCTATGCCTTCAGATTCTATTTGATATAGGACACGTATAGTGTCTACTGGCTATGCTTTCTGCCCCTGATGAAGTCAGGAACTGACGAAACGCGTTGGGCTATTTCTCACTGAATGGAACATTATTCATGCGAACCTGTACAAGCATATGTGCCTTGTTTTGTATTAAGCAGTTTTTATGTATATGTGTATATCTGATATATTTGTGATACCCCAAATAAGGGTATTTTTACCACTTTTATATTAAACGGTATAAACCGACCTGCACCTGATTGTTATTGATTAGCACCCTCTGGAAAACCCCCTCCTTTTCTCATATATATATATATATATATATATATATATAAACTTGTATAGAGGATGCGGCACACCATTCACAAAAACAGGTAACATTTAATGGCACAAAGGGCAACGTTTCAATGCCTATGTCGGCATTTTCATCAAGCTTATTACAAACAAACACAGAAGTCTTACCTATATAGGCACTGGCTGGCGCGTTGCTGCATTCGGGACCACGCACCCGTGCGGCGGCGCTGGTCACGTCACGTCATCTCCCAGAGACCTGCGACGGCCTCTGTGACGATGTGTCACATGGCCATATCTAGGCAACACAATAACTAGATACGGCCACGTGACACATCGTCACAGAGGCCGCCGCAGGTCTCTGGGAGATGACGTCACGTGACCAGCGCCGCCGCACGGGTGCGTGGTCCTGAATGCAGCAACGCGCCAGCCAGTGCCTATATAGGTAAGACTTCTATGTTTGTTTGTAATAAGCCTGATGAAAATGTTTATCTACATCCTTTTTGCGGGCACCCATGCAATTGTGTTGAAGGAGGCCGTGCCGGACACCCTGGATTGCTATATATATATATATATATATATATATATATTAAACCAACCCCCCCCCCCCCCTACAGTTACCCATTAACCAAGTTTATAATGCCATTACTCTGTGTTTAGACAGTCTAATATTCTCCCATGCAGTTTGCGGACTGTAGAGAGAAGTGGGAGGGGGCCGCCCTGTCTAAAGTAACCCAGGCCTTCCGAAGGCTTAATCCAGCACTGGTGAGGGCAGGGCTGGCGCTACCCGCTCAGCAGAGGATGCAAAGCAGGTAGGCGCTGGGCAGGAGAGGCGCTGTCCCTGCTGTGCATGCCCTGCTGTCTGTCTCTGTGGCTGCCGGCTGCTACTGCTGCGCCTGTCACACTTAATGACAGGACAGGAAGCAGACCTGAGGCACAGAGCTCCATACCTCCCAACAGTCCCGATTTTATCGGGACAGTCCCAATTGTCAGGGCCTGTCCCGATGTCCCACCCGCGGGCGGCAGTGTCCCGCGGTGTGGGGGGGCTGTTGGGAGTCCCCCCTGTCAGCTGCTCAGCAGCGGGGAATAAACGCTGTGCACATGCGCACAGCGTCTATTCCCGCAGCCAGGGGACTGGGGGCATGGCTAGAGGCTCACAGAGCCTCTGGGTCATGCCCCCATAGCGGCAAAATGGGGGCGTGACCTCGCGGAAGAGCAGCGAGTATAGGCCATGCCCCCAAATTAGGCCACGCCCCCCGAAAATTGCACTACTAATGTCGGCAACTGGTGTGGGCACGTGTATAGGCAGCACTACTAATGTTGGCAACTGCTGTGAGCATGTGTGTAGACAGCCCTACTAATGTCAGCAACTGGTGTGGGCACGTGTATAGGCAGCGATAATGCTGTCGGCATCTGGTTTGGTCATATGGTTACACAGTGCTACTAATATCGGCAACTGGTGTGAGCACTATGTATAAGTAGAGCAACTACTTTTGGCAACTTGTGTGGGCGTTATGAATAAGGAGTTCTCGGGGCATTATGTGTGTCAATATCATATGGGCATTATGGTGCATGGCATATTTTGTAAGGGGAATTAGGGTGTGTGGCATAATGTGTAATGGGCATTATAGTGTGCTGCATATTGTGTAAAGGGCATCATGATGTGTGGCATAATGTATCATTTGCATTACTGTGTGTGGTATAATGTGTAATGGGCATCATGATGTGTGGCATAATGTATCATTTGCATTACTGTGTGTGGTATAATGTGTAATGGGCATTGAGGTGTGAAGCACAATGTATTATGGGGATAACGGTGTAATTGGTACTTTTATGTGACCACACCGCTTTCTCATTAAGCAACGCGCCTACATTTTTGCGTGCGCTTACAGCGCAAACTCTCTCTTTTTTTAACTCATGGCACCAAAATTGTGCTACTATGTGGTGTAATTTGGAGTGGGAGTACTATTGTGTGGCCATTCCCCTTGCTTGTGAGATCACACGTTTTTCTTTTGGTGTGCGCTGTCCCTTTGTAAAGTTTGGGTGGGCGCAAATTTATAGTTTGCAGGAGGGCGCCGAACCCCCTAGCACCGGCCCTGGGTGAGGGGGAGATATATATATATATATATATATATATATATATATTAAGCAGAACTTGTTGCCCCTGCATTGTGGAAGGTGCAAGGTTCCACTCTACACAACCGACTTTATTATAAACTCATTTACATTGTTCTATGTCCATCAATGATAAAACTGACAGAAGATTCTCCTGCCTCCATTATCGCATACAAGACAGCTCGCTGTATCCATCTATATATACTGTATACGTCACCAGTGAGGGCCATCCACAGCTGACTACAGCATTTGCTGCAATGTTCCGTGTTTGCGTTTGGAAACCCTGCTCTAGAAATCCTGCATGTGCCCAGGGCCGTAACTAGGGGGGGGCTGGGGGGTCACGCGCACCGGGCGCTGGAGGTGAGGGGCGCTGTGAGGTCCGGTGACAGGTGTTGCTGACGGCGATGCTGTGAACCCGGCATCGTTGAATATGCTAGCCCCGCCCCCCGCCTCTATTGACATCAAACGGCGCAACGTGGTGACGCCACACTGCGCACCCTTGTCCTGCCGCCCGACTCCCTCCCGCCTCCAGCGCTGAGCAGAGGATGCCACCCCGCCGTCGCCACTTGCCAGCACACCGGGTAGGAGCCAGCCTTAGCAACGTCAAGTGCTCTTCCTAGGAGGAAGCATGATAGTCGCTTGAAAAAAAAAAAAAGGTAAAGTGAATACATGTGATCTACTGCTGCAGCAGTCACTGGGTATATTCAATGCACAGGGCGAGCTGTGACAGCTCTTCCTGTCAGTATTCTACTGACACACATACACACACACACCCCTGGATATGCTCATTATGGTTATTTACAGTGTGTGTCATTCTGTTTATAGGCCACGCCCCCAAATTAGGCCACGATCCCCCCCCTCCCCCCCGAAAATTTCGACGCGCCTACGGCGCGCAGCAGCATCACTGGGGGGGGGGGGGGCACCAAATGACTGCCTTGCCCCGGGCGCCGGAAACCCTAGTTTCGGCCCTGCCACTGCCAGCTTCTTGGTGACGTAGCCCTCCGCGCCGACAGCCGGCCAGGGGTGTAGCAGTAATACATATGGAATATGCAGCCAAAAGCTCGTTTTCCTGTTAGCACATCCCACCCATATAAAATCTATTATTTTTCAAGGCAAAATTTCTTAGTCCGGCCTCAAATACACAGTAAAAACATATAATAATGTCCTAAACACCAGCAAAATCCATGGGACAGAGGGTAATAAAAATGCATTCTGCTAAATGAACCATAAAAGATTCCTGTGCAGGATTGAGATTTCCAGGTTAGCCTAATTGCTGGCGGTGTGGCTGCGCACACTTAGAATAAAATGCAGAACAAAATACACTGTAAGCACCTCCCAGGTAACACTGCAGCCTAGGGATAGCCATCGTTGTGGTCACAATCGATGGTTGCCATTGATGGCAATAGTACAAACAGTCATCGATGGCACCATCTTTCGATGGTCATCTATTTTCTTGAACTGACTGGCCCATGGGCCAATCAGAACCTGGGGATGTGCTCCATGCAGGGCCATCTTAACAGCATTATGGGCCCCCGGGCAAAGAGGTGCAGTGCCCCCCCCCCCCATGTCTATGCATTCTGTATATATTTATACCCCCCCCCCCCATGTCTATGCATTCTGTATATATTTATACACATACAATAAAGGCCAAGCTGGCAGCAGCAGCTGCTTACTGTACATGTACATGTATTTTTAAGGTCCGTGGAGCCAGGATATAATATATGTGTGTGTGTTTGTGTGTGTGTGTGTGTATATATATATATATATATATTCATATTACATATACACCCACACGTGTGGGTGAGTGTGTGTGTATAAGAGGGCAGAAGCCACACTCTCACTCACATGAGGTCGGAAGGGTCAGGGTGCCGGGAGCCGCGTCGCGTGGTGCTGCAGTGGAGCCTAGAGGTGCACAGCGTGAGCGCACATCAGCAGGTGCCACAGGGCAGGGCAGGGCACTGGGCAGGGGCCAGGGCAGTAGAAGCAGCCTGCAGCCCGTCTTCTGACACCTTGGTCACGTTGCCGACTGCGCCCGCCCTGCACAGGATTACTGGGAGAGTGGGAGGGGTCGCGGTCACGCGGCGGCCGCGCTATCCAATGGCGGGAAGGCGGCCACTGCGTAACAGCGTCTCCTCCCATACTCCAAGTCCCAGTAATGCTGTGAGGTGCGTGCGGTAGCTGTTGGGTATCGGCGGCACCCGGGCACCGCACACCACACACTATGTTGTTACTGTGACACTGTCTGTGACAGTGACAGACTGTCTTGTGAATGCCAGGGCCGGGTCTGCAATCAGGGGTGGGGAGCCGGCCTTGGTGTTGCGGCCGGAGGGGGGGGGTTGGAAGGCTTTGGGCCCTTAACGCTGTGGGGCCCTAGGACAACTGCCCATTAAGCCCATGCGTTAAGACGGCCCTGGCTCCATGTGCTCTATGTCCCTGCACCTTTGGGACAATAAAAAAAAGGTACTTGTGTATTAGCCGGGCGCCCGGTACGTAGTTAGCGTAGTCAGTCAGAGCCAGTGAAATTAGCGTAGTCAGTCAGAAGTAGCGTAGTGTTCCCGCGAGCGTCCCTGTCAGAATCAGCGTAGTGTTCCCACGAGCGTCCCTGTCAGAATCAGCGTAGTGTTCCCACGAGCGTCCCTGTCAGAATCAGCGTAGTGTTCCCACGAGCGTCCCTGTCATAATCAGCGTAGTGTTCCCGCGAGCGTCCCTGTCAGAATCAACGTAGTGTTCCCGCGAGCGTCCCTGTCAGAATCAGCGTAGTGTTCCCACGAGCGTTCCTGTCATAATCAGCGTAGTGTTCCCGCGAGCGTCCCTGTCAGAATCAGCGTAGTGTTCCCGCGAGCGTCCCTGTCAGAATCAGCGTAGTGTTACCACGAGCGTTCCTGTCAGAATCAGCGTAGTGTTCCCACGAGCGTCCCTGTCAGAATCAGCGTAGTGTTCCCGGGAGCGTCCCTGTCATAATCAGCGTAGTGTTCCCGCGAGCGTCCCTGTCAGAATCAGCGTAGTGTTCCCGCGAGCGTCCCTGTCAGAATCAGCGTAGTGTTCCCGCGAGCGTCCCTGTCAGAATCAGCGTAGTGTTCCCGGGAGCGTCCCTGTCATAATCAGCGTAGTGTTCCCGCGAGCGTCCCTGTCAGAATCAGCGTAGTGTTCCCGCGAGCGTCCCTGTCAGAATCAGCGTAGTGTTCCCGGGAGCGTCCCTGTCATAATCAGCGTAGTGTTCCCGCGAGCGTCCCTGTCAGAATCAGCGTAGTGTTCCCGCGAGCGTCCCTGTCAGAATCAGCGTAGTGTTCCTGCTGTGATCTTTTCTCCTTTATTATTAACTAAAATCCAGTTAACAGTTAACACATGTCGACATTACTGTCTCAGATGTATGACATGACAGGTGTGAATGTGTTCCTGAAACACCCCCACTATCCACGCCAGCCCGAAGCGTAGCGAGCCCCGCGAGGGGCCGCGCTACACGTCCTCCCGACCTGTTCATACCCCCACTATCCACGTCGGCGTGGAGTTGATTTTAAAAAGTGCGGCGAGCGCAGTGAGCCACCGAGCCCTAAACGTGGCAAGCGCAGCGAGCCCCGCGAGGGGACGCGGATTACTTCACATGTGTTCCGCGTCCCCTTGCGGGTCTCGCTGCGCTCGCCATGCTTTGGACTCGGTGGCTCGCTGCGCTTGCCACACTTTATAAAATCAACTCCACGCCGATGTGGATAGTGGGCGTATGGACAGATTGGCAGGACGCGTAAAGCGCACCCCCCCCCCCACGCAATGCCTCCTTTATTGTGCATAGGACGCACCTGCACCTGCATACCCCCTTTATGCATGAGGCGCACGTGCTAATAATTACTGAGACGCAGGAGCATCTGAGACACACCTGCATCTCAGACAGCTGGAGCGCCTTTCCGCCGGCGCCCGCATGATCCTCTTTCCGCCGGCGTCCGCCAGCGCAGGGGATCTGGCGGTTACCGGCGATGTCTGAGAAGCTTTCACTAGACTTGGCATGGACACCGGGGACAGAGCCATGGACGCCGGGGACAGAGCCGGGCTGCCATGAAGTTACTACACTAACTACGCTAGGCAGCCATTGGACTGCACTGACAGCGTAACTAGCCTACGCCTGCGTACGTATGCTAATTGGGCTAATACACAAGTACCAAAAAAACTATTTGGTTATGCTGTGCCATCGATAAAGGAGAACCATCTGGCTGTCCCCCATCGATGGCAAAACTATTCTACATCGACCAGAAACCATCAATGATTATGATTCATCAATGATCAATGGCCATCCCTACTGCAGCCCAGCACACAGCAGCAGGTGTTGGGGTGAGAATAGCTGCTGCTGCTGTTGCTGCTGCCAGATAACAAGGGCCCCGCTGGGCCCTTCCATCAGACCTGGGCCCGGTCAATCAGTACCCCCCCCCCCCCTCTTTCGGCACCAGTGAGTATCATTACAGAGTGCTTTCCTACCTCAGTAAGGGATAAATATAAATAATGTTTCAGTCTACTCAGGACTAATACTGATCAGGACTAATATTGTATCAGGGCTAATACTTTATTAGGACTAAAACTGATCAGGACTAATACAGGACTAATTCTGTTTCAGTCTACTCAGAACTAATACTGATCAGGACTAATATTGTATAAGGACTAATATGTTATTAGGACTAATACTGATCAGGTCTAATACTGTATCAGGACTAATACAGTATCAAGACTAATATTGTATCAGGACTAATACTTTATTAGGACTTATACTGATCAGGACTAACACTGTACCAGGACTGATACTGTATCAGGACTAATATTGTATTAGGACTAATACTTTTTCAGGACTAATACTGTTTTAGGACTAATATTGTATCAGGACTAATATTTTAGGATAAGGACCAATACTGTATGACAACTAATACTGTATGAGGTCTATTACTGTATGAGGACTAATACTGTATTAGGATCAATACTTTATCAGGAGTAATACTGTTTTAGGACAAATACTGTATCAGGACTAATACTGTACCAGGACTTATACTGTATCAGGACTAATATTGACTAATATTGAATCAGGACCAATATTGTATCAGGACTAATACTTTAGTAGGACTAACATTGTATCAGGACCAATACTGTATCAGAACTAATACTCTATCAGGTCTAATACTGTATCAGAACTAATACTTTATTAGGACTAATACTGATCAGGACTAATACTGTATCAGGACTAATACTGTATCAGGACTAATACTTTATTAGGACTAATCCTGTATTAGGACTAACACTGTGTCAGGACTAATACTTTATTAGGACTAATACTGTATCAGGACTAATACTTTATCAGGACCAATACTTTAGTAGGACTCATACTGTATCCGGACTAATATTGACTAATATTGAATCAGGACCAATACTGTATCAGAACTAATACTGTATCAGGTCTAATACTGTATCAGAAGTAATACTTTATTAGGACTAATACTGATCAGGACTAATACTTTATCAGGACTAATACTGTATCAGGTCTAATACTTTATCAGGACCAATACTTTAGTAGGACTCATACTGTATCCGGACTAATATTGACTAATATTGAATCAGGACCAATACTGTATCAGAACTAATACTGTATCAGGTCTAATACTGTATCAGAAGTAATACTTTATTAGGACTAATACTGATCAGGACTAATACTGTATCAGGACTAATACTGTATCAGGACTAATACTTTATCAGGACTAATCCTGTATTAGGACTAACACTGTGTCAGGACTAATACTTTATTAGGACTAATACTGTATCAGGACTAATACTTTATCAGGACCAATACTTTAGTAGGACTCATACTGTATCCGGACTAATATTGACTAATATTGAATCAGGACCAATACTGTATCAGAACTAATACTGTATCAGGTCTAATACTGTATCAGAAGTAATACTTTATTAGGACTAATACTGATCAGGACTAATACTTTATCAGGACTAATACTGTATCAGGACTAATACTTTATCAGGACTAATCCTGTATCAGGACTAACACTGTGTCAGGACTAATACTTTATTAGGACTAATACTGTATCAGGACTAATACTTTATCAGGACCAATACTTTAGTAGAACTATTACTGTATCATAATACTGTATGGGGACTATTACTGTATCCGGACTAATACTGTATCAGGACTAATTCTGTATCAGGACTAATACTGTATCAATAACAAATCACAATAATAAATTGCTTCAGACACTTCCACCATTGTAAACAATGATAAGATAATAACACTCTATAATACATGTAGTGAAAGCTACAGTAGACCTAATGACCCTGTCGACCTTTAGACACGTCGACCTTCCTACATGTCGACCTTCAGTCATGTCGACCTTCATGCACGTCGGAATGCTTGTAGACCTAGTGATCGTATTCCCTACAGACATTTTCGTTGGTGTGTGGACTCTGGACAAAATATACAGTAAGCGTCACAATACTGCAACACTACAGAGGCATCCCAATTACAGATGTGCGCGGACACCATCTTTTGATTTTGGTCCTAATTCATCATCTGGTTTTGGTCTTGTGTTTGGCAAAGTCACCCGCAAGTGTTTTGGTTTGAATTATGTTTTCGGTTTGATTAAATATCGTTTTAAAAGACAGAAAAACAAAATCAATAATCATTTATACAAATAAATAAAATTGATAAAAACAACTAAAAATCATGTTATCTTTACGATCCAAAACTCAAAACTCAGATTTAAAAATCTGAATTCTGAACTGCGGGAAAATCCAAACCAGGACTACGTACTGATTGGACTGGGTTTCCCTCTTGGTTGAATCCCCAGTTTGTGTGCATCTGGATTCCGCACATCTCAAATGTCTAATTCCAAAAAAGATTAAGGATCCTTCTACAGGCTGTCATATGTACTTGGACTTGTAGTTCCACAACAGCTGGATGACCACAAGTTGACAATGCAATGAATGAAAATAAACATATAAACAGACTGTGCCCACAAAGGCGCATTGCATGTATAACTGCGGGAGTTGTACTTACCTGGGAACAGGTGGGTAACGTCCCATCCACAGCATACACTGATCTACAACTGTCACAGGCAGGAGATTGACACAGATAACACAGCACCACACACGGAGGCTACAATACAGACACTGTTGTTAAGTATTTGTGGCACACACACCAGTGAGAAGTATTGGACCAATCAGGGTTTTTCCAACTGTCACTTCCTTTTATATATCACTTGGTTACAGCAGAATAAAATACGATGTCTATCATTTGCATTTGGCACTGAACGTGCTACAAACAGGTCTGACCGGTGTCTGGGAGAAGTAACTGTGCTGGAAGAGGGGGGGATGAGGGTGTGCGGGCTAATAGAGGGAGGGGGACATTCAGCTTACTTCTAAACTTAATGCATTCTCTTATGAAAGATCCTATTATATGAACAGGTCTCCCCGCACACACGCACATCCATGGCAACTACGTGTGTGCACCTGTGAGGTGTACGTGTGTCTGGCATTGTTTCATGTAAATCCTCAAACCACGCTGGGGACATTGGCGCTCATAATGCAGGTGACATACTACTTATGGCCCTCTCGCATCACTTTACAAACATATGTTCTCTAATCCTGCAGAAACTCCCTAAAACTGTCCTCAAACATCCTGACCCGGTCAGATACAACCAGACATAGGCCACCAGGCCCCTGTGATGGAGCAGCAAATGAGCGTAACATCTCACATGGGGACGGTTGTATCAAGCTTCAAAAAGTTATAAAGTTGAGAGTTATAAACAGCCAGCCATGTCATGTTACAGGCTGGATTTGATAAATAACAGGTAGGAGGTGATTGGCTGGTTGTTATCACTCTCCACTTTATCACTTTTTGAAGCTCAGTGCATCTGTGCCATGACAGGGTATTGTCAACTCGCTGTGACCCTTATTGCCCACCCCTTTCCCAATAAGACTCCACTCCTTCATGTTGGATGAAATTGGCCACAGCAGCCATCTTTATTGAAACAGTAAAAATACAACAATAACAGTTTTTTCCCATGATCCCCACATAACCCGCCAAAGGTGAGCCTCCATGACCACCAACCTCGAGGATCCCCTCCGCCACAACGCATGGGGTTAACCCCTTAACCCCCTGCGTATCCGCCACAAAGCCACAGCCACTTCTACCCCATCCTGTATCGCCAGAGCCCAAAGATCCATGCCCACCGCGTTCAGGTGGACCCCATCTCCCCTCCAGAATGCGCCCGACCCAGATTCCAGCTCTAAGTGACGCACCATCACTCCGCCATTCCTAGCCACAAATTTACCAATAGCTCTGTTGACCTTGATCCTGGCCTTATTGATCCTTTCCTCCCTCCAAACTTGCCGGGGCACTATATCGGACCAGACGGTAATCACATTTGGAAATAACGCCCAGAGGCATAATAAGTCGAACTTAATATCCCGAATTTACTCCCGGAAAGGCCTGACCCCCAAATCATTACCCCCAACATGTAACACCAAGATCTCGGGGGGCCTGTCCAGCCTCACGAAACGATGAAACTCCGGCAGTACACCACTCCACACCATGCCCCGCTTCCCCAGCCAGCGGACTTCGAATTCCCGGACATCCAACCCCAATCGACGTCCGTTCGGTCTCATTCCAGCTCGAACGGCACCCCAAAAGACGTATGAGTGTCCCATAATCCATATGAGACACGAAGGCTGCCCTAAACAACAAAGAAAAAACAAAAACGAAACAAGCTCCCAGTCAGCAGCTCACTAAACATTATAACATACCTACCCTCACATATGATTTGAAACGAGCCGAATCCCACCTACCAATCTTCTTGATTAAATCTTCCCCAAAACCTAATCGTGCTGCCTCTGTAGCTGCCCCAATCCTAAACGAGTGCCCTGCATATTCCTGCTCACTCAGGCCTAGCAACCGCAGCCCCTTCCGAAAAACGCTAACAAATTGAAAACGGGAGAAAAATGACCCATCAGCGTGCACTAACAATGGGTCTCTCTGCTGCCCCTCTGTAAACCTACATTCCTTGAAAACTCTGAGGCATTCCACTGGGCACATAGAAGAACCCCGTACCTCAAATAGCACCACCCGCTTTCCCTTTCCCAATTGGTCTGTTTTTGACCGACTCAACACAAATTCCACCCTGTCCGAAAACAAAACAACCTCCTCATATCTGAGGCCCCCTGGTGCCACCACGCTTGGACTAACCAGTTCCCCCAACCTCAATGCCCCAAAAAACGCAAGGGAAAATGCCAATCTGAACAGGTTGATTTCGTAGACAGATCTGCAGACTGACCCCAACTGCCCGCCCAAATCCTGCAATAATTTAAAAGAAACCGGCCTCCTCTTATCCTGTACCGCATGACCCTTTCTCCATCCCTTAAGTGCCCGTGATACTAGGAAGCTCTTTGTGACATCTGGCTTTGCACTAGCCCTAAAACCGAATGCCAGACCTGCCATGCACCTCCCAATTTTTGCTACAGACCACCCCAGCTCTTTACAATGGCCGATGTATAGCAACACCCTGATCTCCTCATCTCCCTCCGGCAGGCCCACTGATCTGCACCACTCATTCCAGCGCTGCCACTCCTGGCAGTAAGCCGACCACGTGCCGGGTGCGAGAGAATCCCTGATGAGCTGATCCGCTATTCTTCCAGCAGCTCCCAAAGGTGCCTCGGGCAATCGACCCCATCTTGATCCGCTCCCGGCGCCAGCTCCCTGAATCGATCCCACTGCCAACGAGACAAGGAGTCCGCTATACAATTAGCCACTCCAGGAACATGCCGTGCCATCACCCAAGCATTCAAGGCTAAACACTCTAACACCAACCGTTGTAATACCTTAACCACCGGAGGAGATGATGCCGACAAATTATTAACTGCTTCCACTACACTCATATTATCACAATGGAAGCAGATTTTCCTGTCCTTAAATAATGGCCCCCAAATCACCACCGCTACCAGTATGGGAAACAATTCTAACAACGCTAGGTTACGCACCCAGCCCCGAATGACCCATGACTCTGGCCATTTTTCTGCGCTCCAGTGGCCCTGACAATAAGCCCCGTAACCAACGCTCCCGGCCGCGTCAGTAAACAGATCTAAGTCAAATGCCACCACCGCGTCTGACATCCACATGGCCCTGCCGTTGAACGACTCCAAAAACTCCGCCCACACTTTAAGGTCATCACGCAACTCCCTCCCTAACCTGATAAAATGATGAGGGGAAGTAACTCCGGCCGTCGCCCCTGCCAAGCGTCTGCTGAAAATCCTGCCCATTGGGATGATACGACAGGCAAAGTTTAATTTGCCTAACAAAGACTGCAGTTCCCTCAACTTAATTTTCTTTAATCTCACCGCCCTCCCAACTTCCGCCCTGAGCGACGCTAACTTGTCTGCAGGTAAGCAACATTCCATCAACACAGTGTCAATAGTAATTCCCAGAAAGCTAATCACTGACGCCGGCCCCTCTGTTTTTTCAGGAGCCAACGGCACTCCAAAATCTGCTGCCACCCGTTCAACGGTGCACAGCAACAGTGCACATACCTTGCCGTCCCCCCGGGCCAATGCACAAAAAATCATCCAAATAATGAATGATTGAACCGCACCCTGACGCGTCCCTGACCACCCATTCCAAAAAGGAGCTAAACGCCTCAAAGTAGGCACACGACAGGGAGCACCCCATTGGAAGGCAACGATCCACAAAGTAACCCCCATCCCAAAAGCAACCTAACAACCTGACACTCGACGGGTGAACCGGCAACAACCGAAAAGCAGCTTCTATGTCAGTCTTTGCCAATAGAGCCCCCTTTCCAAAACGCTTCACCCATTGTACAGCTGCATCAAACGACGTATAAACTACAGAACAAATTTCGGGATCAACACCATCATTAACCGACGCCCCCCTCGGAAATGATAGATGATGAATGAGGCGAAATTTATTCGCCTCTTTTTTGGGCACAACCCCCAAAGGTGACACTACCAAATCCGCCATTGGCGGCGATGAAAAAGGACCAGACATTCTCCCCAACTGCACCTCTTTTGCCAATTTTTCCCCCACTACCTCAGGGTGTTCCCTAGCCGATTTTAAATTCCCCTTAAAAACCCCTGTCGCCGCAACCTCCGAAGGGATTTTAAACCCGTTCCTAAACCCCTCTTCTAAAAGCACCGCCGCCTGCCTGTTTGGGTATCTATGCAGATAACCCAGCATCCTTTCCAAGCGTATTGGAGTCACCCCCTTTTGAAGTGGACTCCCGCGGTTTTCCCCTGAAACACTTGCTTGCACCATGAGTACCCCCGCATGAGGAGCACTCATGCTTAAACTTGCACTTTGCTCCAAAGCGACATGTTCCCTCATTGAATGCGAAACATAGGCCCTTTTGCAAGGCCGTGTTACTAACCCCCTCTCTTGCACCCCCCCTGTCCCCATGAAAGGGCTGCCCCATCCTGTTTGGTGCTGTCACTTTTAACCAGAGCCCAATATCCTTATGATCCCACCTAATATTAGGCCGCACCGCCTTCCGCTGCCTAAACTGTTCATCATATCTCAGCCAAGCCTGACCCCCGTAAACCCTTTCTGCTTCAGCAATCGCATCCATATAACAAAACAGTGCTGAGCAATTCTCAGGCGCTTTTTCCCCAATCACACTTGCTAGAATTGCAAAAGCCTGGAGCTAATTGGAAAACGTCCTTGGTATCAGTCGATACCTCCGACGTTCCTCCTCCTCCTTCTTTTCTTCCTTGCGCGGCCTATCCAAATTAAAGCGCTCCAATGGGAGCAAAGAGAATATGTCCACATACTCCCCTTTCCACACTTTTTCCTTCACCTCTTGCTTCAGGTGGGCCCCCAGCGGCCCCTCAAAACAAACATATACTTCACCCTTAGCGGAATCACTAACCCGCACCGTTTCTACCTCAGTGTCCCCACTAGCCTGTGTAGTACCTGCACTACCAGTACCCACAGTACTGCCTGGCGCAACCCACGCGCTCGCTGGCGACTGACCTGTCCCCTGCCTCACTTTAGTGAACCACTCCGCAAAACCAGTCACCAACTCCAACACACCCTTAGTAGCCTCACTCTGCTGACCCACTCCCGCCCCCCCCTGACTACCTGACAGGGGCCCAGAAGACATAGATGATGACTCACCAGGCTGCCTGGGGGCTGTGGACCCAGCAGCCGCCGCTCCTGTGTCCTGACGCGCACCTTCTCCTCCAGATGATCCAAGCGTCTCATCTGTTCTGCTGGGCCTGGTAGCCGGGCGCGCACCCGTCAAAGATCCTGCAGGTGCCGCACTGCGTGCAGGCTCTTCATCGCCGTCGAAGCCAGCCGGCTGCCGCTCGTTCCCGGTGGCTCTCCCCGCGCTTGTGCCGCTGCCATCTCCCCGGAGATCTGTGTGGACGCCATCCTCTGCCGCACTTGTACCCGCCGTCACTCCTGCTGCCTCTTCTTGCACGGGGAGGCGACCCCTCCCGCGCTGCGAACCCCGCCGTCCTGTTGGATTCCTCCCAGACCGCACCTGCCGGGAGGAAGGTGTCCGTCCCGCGGAACTGCCTGGAGGGTCCCGAATGGGGCTCCTGGACCGGCGCCGGGTTCTGGGGGTGAAAGAAGGGCTAAGGCGCTCCGGAGGCCTTGACCTCCGAGGCCGTGCGCCAGAGGGGTCAGACGTATCATCGTCCATCCCCAACCCCCGAATGAGGCCCGCTACCTGCTCCTGTAGCCAGGCCGCTCCCTGCGTACCGGCCGCCTTTCTCAAGGAGGCCAGCGCAGCATCGATTTCCGCCATGATGTCTGAAGTGACACTGGATCGTTCAGCTAGCCAGCTTCTTGATCCCTGACAAAATGTCTGACCTGGGGCTACGTGAACCCCTCAATATATACCGCCCCGCCACCCTGTTAAGCCCCTCCCCCACCTTGTCACTACCCAGGCACATCCCCCAAACCCCTATTACCCTATTACCCGCTAAGCTCCTTCCAACCCCTGTCAAGTGGGCCTCCCCCTAGGCTCCGCCCCAGTCCAGCCCAATACATAATGGTGGCAATGAAGAGTTACCAGCTACACACATCTGCAGGAAGCTGCCACACCAAGGCCACGATACTCTGGTTGTCTTACGTTGTCTTACGCTACATGATAATGGTCCATCACGGGTGTATGTAAGGGAGAGCTTAGTCAATACTAGAAAGTACAGATTCCCCCAGCACAGTATAATAAACCAACAAATAAGACATACATGTTATATGATACCAGTAATCAGAGGCGTAACTAGATATGCGTAGGCCCCATAGCAAAAGTTTCCAAGGGCCCCCTATTTAGCAACTGATGGTGTTAAATGTGTGCAAAATATTACTTAAACAGTAAATATGGGCCCCCTTAAGCTCTGGGCCCCATAGCAGCTGCACCCCTTGCACCTATGGTAGTTACGCCCTTGCCAGTAATGCCGAGACAGGGACATACATCTACAACATATCGTAAGTCCATAGCCATGGGAATGTGTCTCTCATACCCTCCAACATGACCCATTGCATTAGGTACACAATGCTCTGCTCCTGGACGTCCCTGGTAATGTATGATTGCCATCACCTGTGTTGAAACATCCTTCTCTTCAATTACCTAGTTCCACACAGGTGCCGGCAATCATACATTACCAGGGACGTCCAGGAACAGAGCATTGTGTACCGAATGGAATGGGTCATGTTGGAGGGTATGGTCTCTGCTCTGGTGGTCCTGCCCTACATACATTTATGCATCTCTCCATACTTCCGACCTGGAACAGCCAGGAGGATTGCAGAAATTGAGTGGCCCTCCAGGCCCCTCTAACAGAGCCGGATTAAGGTTCCAGGGGGCCCGTGCTACTTAAGACAGGGGGGGACTAAATAAACACAAAAACATGGCATACATACACCCAAACTACATACATACACACACGCAGAATATACACCAAATGCACACACAGCATACATACACCAACACTCATACACACACAAACATCATATATATATATATATATATATATATATATATATACACTAGGTGATTCATCGCGCCCTACGGGCGCTCTTCACACCGTAGTAAGGGGCTGCGCCCCCTTAATTTGTGAACGTTTGTATATGAGAAATATGGTTAGAATTGTATGAAAGATGCCTGTATTGCAACTTGGGTGTCTGCGAATCGCGGGAGGGGGGGGTCGTGGGGGGTGCCGTGAATTGCAGGAGGGGGCGTCGCGGGGGTGCTGTGAATTGTGGGAGGGGGGGTTGTGGGGGGTGGGGGGGGTGGTTGCTGCGAATCGCGGGAGAGGAGGGGTTGCAGAGAATCGCGGGAGGGGAGGTTGCCGCAAGTCACGGGAGGGGGGGTTGTGAGGGCAGGGGTTGCGGTGAATCGTGAGAGGGGGGGGGGTCACGGGGGGGGGTGTGTGTGTGCTGTGAATCTCGGGAGTGGGGTTTGCGGGGGGGGGTGTGATGCGAGTCGCCACAAGAAAAAATCAACACAAAAAGGTCAACACATGTAAATGTTGACATATGTGTGGCACTTCATTGATGTCCATGTCGACACATGAGAATGAATATGAAAACATAAAAAAAATGAAAAATAAATCTTCAAAAACTCATGTCAACCTTTTTCATTGTCGACCATAGCCATGTCAGTGTTTTGCATGTGCCATTTAATCCTGGGGCTGCCGCGAATCGCGGGGGGGGGGTGCCGCGAATTGCAGGAGGGGGGTGTCGCGGGGGGTGGGTGCCGCCAATCGCGGGAGGGCAGGGTTCACGGGGGTTCCGGTGGGGGGTTGCCGCGAATTGTGGGAGGGGGGGTCGCGGGGGGGTGCCGCGAAACACGGGTGGGGGGGTTGCGGGGGGGTGTGACGCGAATCGCCACAAGAAAAAATCAACACAGAAAGGTCAACACATGTAAATGTTGACATAGGTGTGGCACTTCATTGGTGTCCATGTCGACACATGACAATGAATATGAAAACATTAAAAAAATCAAAAATAGATCTTACAAAACTCATGTCAACCTTTTTCATTGTCGACCATAGCCATGTCAGTGTTTTGCATGTGCCATTTAATCCTGGGGCTGCTGCGAATTGCGGGGGGGGGTGCTGCGAATCGCGGGAGGGGGGTCGCAGGCGGGGGTGCCGCGAATTGCGCAAGGGGGGGTCGCGGGGGTGTGTTTTTGCCACGAATCGTAGGAGGGGAGGTCGCGGGGGGTTTCTTTAGCCGTGAACCGCGCGGGGGGGGTTTGCCGCGAATCTCAGGAAGGGGGTCGTGGGGGAGGGGGGGTTTTGCCGCGAATCGCGGGAGGGGGGCGCGGGGGGGGGGTTGCGGCTAGGGGCGCTCATCTGGTGGCTGTGAAGTAGCAGTGCTGGGCAACATGGGGAGGCAGAGGGTGTCTGGCACTGTCTGTGGGCTCACTGGGCTGGTTCTCTGTCATGTTAGTCAGTCATGTGAGTCAGAGGCTCCACCCAGCGTTATACACACACTCACACACTTTGAGTGACAGATGTAGCCAAATATATAAGAGATATATACACACACATACACACACATACATACACACACCCAACACACATACACACCATACATACATAAACATCATACATACATGCACAACATAGATTTATACATATACACATAACACACAGCTTACATACACACAGCATACATACACCCAATACACATGCACCCAACATTTCGGCAGCACCCCCCAGTAAATTGTTACGCCACTGTACAGCATACATACATACATACATACATACACACACACACAACATACATACACCCAAAACAAACACATACATACACATCATACATTCATACATACATAAACATCATACATACATACATACATACATACATACATACATACATAACATAACATACATTCATACATACACAGCATACCTACACCCAACATACATGCATACACATCATACATACATAAACATCATACAGCATACATACATACATACATACATACATACATACATACATACATACATACATATAAGGGAAATATAAATTGGGCAGGCACTGCTGCAGTGCTGTTATATATATGCTGTGAAGAAAGGGTCTCGTGCATGTGCGTGTACATAACCCCAAATTCTGCCCAAACTATTGATGGCAGGTTCACTTTAAGATAAATGTATAGCTGGCGCGTGTGCTTGGTGTGTGTTACACCTTCTCTCCCTGGCTGGCGGGCAGGCTGCAGTGCCAGCGACATTCTGAGAAAGAGGAAGACAAATGGCTCAGGGGATAACAGAGAAGAATCCAGTCACAACTGTAACACTTCAGGCACCCAGGCACTTTTAACTACCCAGGCACCCATCTGTTGCCCCCTAACAACCCAGCACACACTGCATTACTCCTGCAGTATAACAACACAACCCAGCACACACTGCATTACTCCTGCAGTATAACTACAGAACCCAGCACACACTGCGTTACTCCTGCAGTATAACTACACAAACCAGCACAATGCATTACTCCTGCAGTATATCTACACAAACCAGTGCACACTGCGTTACTCCTGCAGTATAACTACACAAACCAGCGCACACTGCGTTACTCCTGCAGTATAACAACACAACCCAGCACACTGCATTACTCCTGCAGTATATCTACACAAACCAGTGCACACTGCGTTACTCCTGCAGTATAACTACACAAACCAGCGCACACTGCGTTACTCCTGCAGTATAACTACACAAACCAGTGCGCGCTGCGTTACTCCTGCAGTATATCTACACAAACCAGCACGCACTGCATTACTCCTGCAGTATAACTACACAAACTGGAACATGCTGCGTTACTCCTGCAGTATCAGTACACAAACCAGCGCACGCTGCATTACTCCTGCAGTATAACTACACAAACCGGCACATGCTGTGTTACTCCTGCAGTATAACTACACAAACCAGCACGCACTGTATTACTCCTGCAGTGTAACTATGCAAACTAACGCAGACTGCGTTACTCCTGCAGTTTAACTACACAAAACAGCGCACGCTGCGTTACTCCTGCAGAATAGCTACACAAGCCAGCTCACACTGGGTTACTCCTGCAGTATAACTACACAAACCAGCGCACACTGCGGTACTCCTGCAGTATAACTACACAAACCAGCGCACACTGCGTTACTTCTGCAGTATAACTTCACGAACCGGTGCACACTGCGTTACTCCTGCAGTATAACTATACAAACCAGCGCACACTGCGTTACTCCTGCAGTGTAACTACATAAAGCTGCGCACACTGCGTTACTCCTGCAGTATAACTACACAAACCGGTGCACACTGCGTTACTCCTGCAGTATAACTACACAAACCAACACAGACTGTGGTTCTTCTGCAGTATAACTACACGAACTGGTGCACACTGCGTTACTCCTGCAGTGTGACTACACAAACCAGCGCACACTGCGTTACTCCTGCAGTGTACCTACATAAAGCAGCGCACACTGCGTTACTCCTGCAGTATAACTATACAAACCAGCGCACACTGCGTTACTCCTGCAGTATAACTATACAAACCAGCGCAAACTGCGTTACTCCTGCAGTGTAACTACATAAAGCAGCGCACACTGCGTTACTTCTGCAGTATAACTACACAAACCAGTGCACGCTGCGTTACTCCTGCAGTATAACTATACAAACCAGCGCACACTGCGTTACTCCTGCAGTATAACTATACAAACCAGCGCACACTGCGTTACTCCTGCAGTGTAACTACATAAAGCAGCGCACACTGCGTTACTTCTGCAGTATAACTACACAAACCAGCGCACACTGCGTTACTCCTGCAGTATAACTACACAAACCAGCGCACACTGCGTTACTTCTGCAGGATAACTACACAAACCAGCGCACACTGCGTTACTCCTGCAGTGTACCTACATAAAGCAGCGCACACTGCGTTACTCCTGCAGTATAACTATACAAACCAGCGCACACTGCGTTACTCCTGCAGTATAACTATACAAACCAGCGCACACTGCGTTACTCCTGCAGTATAACTATACAAACCAGCGCACACTGCGTTACTCCTGCAGTGTAACTACATAAAGCAGCGCACACTGCGTTACTTCTGCAGTATAACTACACAAACCAGCGCACACTGCGTTACTCCTGCAGTATAACTACACAAACCAGCGCACACTGCGTTACTTCTGCAGGATAACTACACAAACCAACACAGACTGTGTTGCTTCTGCAGTATAATAACTGACTGTGTTGCTTCTGCAGTATAATGCAGCGCCCGCTGCATTACTCCTGCAGTATAACTACACAAACCAACACAGACTGTGTTACTTCTGCAGTGTAACTACACAAGTGTCCCTGCATCTAATTAATGTGACTGGCACAGAAAGATTTTCACTTCAGGGTTATTTCTCCCTGTGTTTGTCCTCCGCGTGCTGTGTTGGCATCTAGTAACGCCATGTTTTGTCAGCACAGCTTGGGCATCTGGGTCACCCAGCTGGATGCGCCCTGACGGGAGGTGTGTTCTCCTATTGTCAATGCAAAGCTGTAAGAACCTGAGACAAGTATGTACACAATATCTGTGCCCGCTGGGACGTGCAGTATCGACGTGAGATGGGAGATAACGCATCACCTGCAGACTGTGTTGGCACTGCCAGTATCACCTGTTATTCTACGCCACTGCCTGACATTCCACATGTGAATAGTGTCTCTGTGCCAATACCGATATTATTACTGTAATCAATCTGAAGGTTCTATAGAGAGGATTAGCCTCCTGTACTGGGAACACAAGGGGTGGGGACAGAACTGCTGGATGAAATGTCATGTGTCACAATGGGGATCGTGGGATGACCTGCGGAGCTGGACCTAGCAATAGGGCAGGGGATGGAATTTAATACAGTATATATTTATTCAATAAAATCACATAAAAAATTTCAAAAACAATAATATGGACCATGGGCCGCATCCAGTCCCCTTCCTATATTGACCTCTAGGTGGATATGTGCAAACATGGCAGAACAGTCCTAGTTTCAGCAATCTGGACACTCACCATGATGGTCCTGAGGTTTGGTTCGGGTCCAGGTGGTGCTGTAGATAGTCCAGAAGATGGATGTTTGGGGTCCAGGTGAGAGTCACACTTGCTCGGTTCAACTGACGTTTCGCTAGGTGGGGGAAGCATCTTTTTCATTCGGGGTACACACCAGGACGACCCGCTCACGATGCACATCGTGAGCGGGTCGTCAGTGTCTCGTCCGACCCGCTCACGATGACGCGGGAGGGCACGACCCGCTCACGATGTGCACCGTGAGCGGGTCCGATCCGATGGCGACCCGCACCCGGTTCTATGGTCGTCATTGAGATCCTACCTGCAGCAGGTAGGATCTCAATAACGACCGACCGACCCGCGGGACCGCGCATCGGATCGGAATCGCTCCACACCAGGTCAGAAAAGGGCCCAATCAGCACACAATCTACATCCGATTGATCGGAATTGGATCTAGATTGTGCTGATCGGGCCCTAGTCGTCCTGGTGTGTACCTAGCAGGTCATCATATATAGGTATACTGTATAGGTATTCACTGCCTGCAGCCGGCTGTCAGCATGCTGATTGGTAGATGCCTGGACTCTGGAGCTATCCAGCAATCAGAGTGCTGAGAACCTACCACTGCATGGAAGCATGAGGAGAGATGGCATGCAAGGGGCATGCGGACAGATGGCAAGGAAAGGGCATAAGTAGAGATGGCATGGAAGGGGCATAAGGAGAGATGGCATGGAAGGGGCATAATGAGAGATGGCAAGGAAGGGGCATGAGGAGAGATGGCACACAAGGGGCATGAGGAGAGGTGGCACGGAAGGGGCATGAGGAGAGATGGCACAGAAGGGGCATAAGGACAGATGGCACGGAAGCGGCATGAGGAGAGATGGCACAGAAGGGGCATGAAGAGAGATGGCACAGAAGCGGCATAAGGAGAGATGGCAAGGAAGGGGCATGAGGAGAGATGGCAAGGAAGGGGCATAAGGAGAGTTGGCATGGAAGGGGCATAAGGAGAGCTGACACGAGAGGTGCATGAGAAGAGATGGCACGGAAGGGGCATGAGGAGAGATGGCACAGAAAGGGCATGAGGAGGGGCATGAGGAGAGATGGCAAGGAAGGGGAATGATGAGAGATGCACGGAAGGGGCATTAGGAGAGATGGCACGGAAGGGGCATGAGGAGAGATGGCACAGAAGGGGCATGAGGAGAGATGGCAAGAAAGGGGGATAAGAAGAGATGGCAAGGAAGGGGCATGAGGAGAGGTGGCACAGAAGGGGCATGAGGAGAGATGGCACACAAGGGGCATGAGGAGAGGTGGCACAGAAGGGGCATTAGGAGAGATGGCATGGAAGGGGCATGTAATGATTTCTTACACTTGGTTCCTGACTTCCCATGAATGGGTGTGTAGGGACCACAGCCTATGGCTTTGCCCGGGGCCTACCGTGCTGATAAAACGGCCATGACATCAAGGAAATATAATGTGGCCTTATGCCTAATAGTCATCTCTTAATTGTGAAATAATCTTTGGGCTGAGACAAGTTGAAACGTTCATCATTAAGACATCAAAGATATCTCACCCGCTTCTAAAGAGAAAACGCAAATATTAATCTGGTTAATGACAGCAAAGGATATACCGATATCCAGCAATCCTGAGAACCTGGCATGACTCCCGTCTGTCTGCAGTGATAACACCTGTACTCTAGACCCTACACTACACCTGCTCACACTTAAGGTCAGGGCTGGTGCTAGGGTGTCCGGCACCCTCCTGCAAACCATACATTTTGCGCCCTTTCACATTGCCATTGCAACAAGCTGCAGCCCGATTGTGGGAGCGTATGCAACATGCGATCCTATGGAGGATCTCGGGTGCATGTACATGTATGCATAAGCCATCTCAGTGCTGTGTCCGCAAAATGTTGCAGGCACTAAAGGTGCCCATACACGCTGCGAGAATCGCATAAGTTATGGGCTAGATCGCATTGCACAGCATGCATGCAATGTGTGTGCGATGCAATCCAAAAGCAGTACAAAAAGTATGTGCAGCACTAGGGAAAGGAGGGGAGAGAAGGAGGAGATGGAAGAAGAGGGGAGGAGATATAGGGGGCGGAGTGTTGAGGACTGGCAGTGGCACTGGCACAGCACACTGAGAAGAGGGAAGGAAGGGGAGGCGGCACTGCTGCCTGTTCATCATTTGATTGACAGCTGACAGGCGCAGGGAGCAATGGGTAGGGGGTGAATCCGGACATGATATGTCATCCAGGCATTCACAGACAGCGCTACATGCCTCAGTGCAAGTGTCCGTGAGGAAGAGGGGGCAGGTCGCAGGAGGAGGACAGTGTGTGCGCGGTGCAGGGAGCTGCTCAGCCTCTCCATACATCCGCCTGCTATCAGACAGGTGCTGCGGGCGGCGTACAGGAGGCAGTGACAGTGAGGGCTGAGGCAGCTTTAGCAGAGCAGGGAGGGAGACAGCGCCTTTTCAGCATGGCGCCTCCCTGCTTTGCAGAAGCTGCTGAGTGGGTAGCGCCGGCCCTGCTTAAGGTTTATCTGGAGATCTGTCTGGATGGAACAAAAACATGGTTATGGATGAGAGCAAATGACAGTTGACCATTTGCTTGGAAATGCTGGAAAACTGACAAACTGTCACTCATCCATAACCATGTTTTTGTTCCAACCAGACAGATCTGCAGATAAATCTTACTAGTGTATGGGCACCTTTATACTGTATCTGCTGCATTGTAAACATTATACAATAGGACAGAAACAATGAGACATTGCAACATTGACAGCATTATACAATAGGACAGAAACAGTGACTCTGTATACCCCAATTGTGAGATATCCATCCTGCACTACAGTCAACTTAACAATATTAAACAGAGGATAAGGGAAGTGGAGATGGCGAGGAGAGAGGGTATATTATCCTGCTGCAATACTGTAGTACATAATTGTGCGGGAACAAAATGTCCATGAAGAGCTGCAAATGGTCATCAAGCAATTCATCGTAGCTGGGACAGATGTACTAAGCTTGAGAAGTGATAAAATGCCAGCCAATCATCTCATATTTGTCATGCTACAGTCTGGGTTTAAAAATGACAGTTAGCGGCTGATTGGTTGGTGGTTTATCACTCTCCATTTTATCATATTGTAAGGCTTAGTACATCTCGCCCAATGACCTGCTCAGGTGGACCAGTGGAACCAAACCTGTTCTTCACTATGTATATTCCATTTTCCTCCAAATGAAATACTGTTGAACCAGTTGAATATGTAGTGAAAAGAAGGAAAATCATCGGAACAGCAAGCGCTAGTTACTGTAGGTTGTGTGCTGATTTCTGATTGCGCTTGTACTGGTGACGGGGTAAGAAGATCCTACTTACGCGCACAATCCTACAAGCTGCTTGTGCACAATGATTTGAGATACATCAGTAGAATCTGATTGGTAGTTACACTCCTAGGTGTCATATTTCTGGAAGCATGATTGGAGAACGAGTAAGGATGACGCTGAATGTATTAATGGGAGCTATACTCACGCTGTTGCGCAATGTAATCAGAGCATCCTGAAGGCAAATCATGCACATGACCCGTCAGAGGCCGGCCAAGATAATTAATTGAGAACACGGATATGCAAATGAGTGACTCACACACGATTCTACAACAAATTCCAATAAACCAATTGGCACCTGTGTTTGGTTTTGTGAAACATTGTTTGGTAGATATCCCTGCGCAATATAAAATCTCCATCAATGTATTGAGCTAGGAACATTTCATATGGCTGAAGAAGGACAGTAGGCCTGGTGCATAGAACACTGCCATTTATAGAGGCTTGCGGATACCAACCACGTCTCCAGAACCCATGTCCAAAGAAAAGTCATTCCCTATTTACAGTAGTAGACCAATGTACATTCACTTTGAGCTGTGACAGTTTTTAGCCCACAAACTCTCCACCTCACCCCCAGTCCCTATCTGCTCCTACCTCTAATCTCTGTCTTTACAGCTCCCTAAGATCAGTGTGTCTGCAACAATTGCTTTCACTTTCTGTTATGAAATCTTTTAGAACCTAAAGGAGTAATTTGGCCCATCGAGCGACCTCTATTGTTCACTGGCGGTACTTCACCTCATAGAGTATATATATATATATATATATATATATAACTTGGCTGCTGTGTTTTTATTTCGCCGAGTGCCACCGCCACACATCTCTTATATATTTGGCTACATCTGTCACTCAAAGTGTGTCTGGAGCTGTAACGCTGGGTTGTGGACTTCCATCTTAATTTATGATTGTCATCACCTGTTTTAAACAGGGTAATTGATAAGAAAGGTGTTTAAGCACAGGTGATGGTAATCCATAAATTAAGAAGAAAGTCCAGAAACAGAGCAATGTGTCCCTCCTGGAGAGCGTCATGTTGGGAGGTATGCACCCCCCCCCATTCACGGCATCCCCACGATTAAATGGCACATGCAAAACACTGACATGGCTATGGTCGACAATGAAAAAGTTTGACAAGATTTATTTTTCACTTTTTCAATGTTTTCATATTCATTCTCATGTGTCGACATGGACACCAATGAAGTGCCACACTTATGTCAACATTTACATGTGTTGACCTTTCTGTGTTGATTTTTTCTTGTGGCGATTCGCGGCACCCCCCGCGACCCCCCTCCCGCGATTTGCAGCACACCCCCCGCAATTCGCGGCACCCCCGGTGACTCCCGCGATTCGTGGCCCCACCCCGTGACACCCCCCTCCTGCGATTCGCGGCACCCCGCGACCCCCCCTCCCACGATTCGCGCCAACCCCCCTGGGCCCCCCCTCATGCGGTTCACGGTGCCCCCCACGGCCCCCGCTACCGCGATTCCCCACCCCTGACCCCCCCTCCTGTCATTGCGGCAACCCCCCGCGCTCCCCCCCCTCCCACAATTCGCGGCACCCACACCCCCCCCCCCGCAATTCACGGCATCCACCCACGACCCCTCCTCCCCTGATTCGCGGACACCCCTCACCTCCTCCCCCCCCACCCCCGCGCACGATTCACGGCAACCCCAGGATTAAATGGCACATGCAAAACACTGGCACGGCTATGGTCGACAATGAAAAAGGTTGACATGAGTTTTTGAAGATTTATTTTTCTTTTTTTGAATGTTTTCATATTCATTCTCATGTGTCGACATGGACACCGATGAAGTGCCACACTTATGTCAACATTTACATGTGTTGAACTTTCTGTGTTGATTTTTTCTTGTGGCGATTCGCGGCACCCCCCGCGACCCCCCTCCCGCGATTTGCAGCACACCCCCCGCAATTCACGGCACCCCCGGTGACTCCCGCGGTTCGCGGCCCCACCCCGTGACACCCCCCCCTTCTGCGATTCGTGGCACCCCACGACCCCCCCTCCCACGATTCGCGCCAACCCCCCGGGCCCCCCCTCCCGCGGTTCACGGTGCCCCCCACGACCCCCCCTACCGCGATTCCCCACCCCTGACCCCCCCTCCTGTCATTGCGGTAACCCCCCACCCCCGCGACCCACCCTCTTGCGATTCACTGCAACCCCCCGAGCCCCCCCTCCCACAATTCGCGGCACCCACACCCCCCCCCCCCCCCGCGACCCCCCCTCCCGCAATTCACGGCATCCACCCAAGACCCCTCCTCCCGTGATTCGCGGACACCCCTCACCTCCTCCCTCCCCGCCCGCGATTCACGGCAACCCCAGGATTAAATGGCAAATGCAAAACACTGGCACGGCTATGGTCGACAATGAAAAAGGTTGACATGAGTTTTTGAAGATATATTTTTCTTTTTTGGAATGTTTTCATATTCATTCTCATGTGTCGACATGGACACCGATGAAGTGCCACACTTATGTCAACATTTACATGTGTTGAACTTTCTGTGTTGATTTTTTCTTGTAGCAATTTTTTTCCAGTGACAACTATGAACTATGTGCACGTCAACCTACACATCATCAACCAATTCTTTGTATAATATATAACACCTGTTCTGTTTTACTGTAGGTGTTTTAAGTCAGACCTTTTACTGCTACTATTACTGTTTATGTAAATGCATTCTGAATGACAGCAACATCCTACCATCCTTCTACAAGAATATATAACCAACTAGGTGATTCATCGCGCCCCGTGCCTCCCCCTCCCGCAATTCACGGACCCCCCGCGCACCCCCCTCCCGCGATTCGCAACCCCCCCTCGCGCAATTCACGCCCCCTCCCACGCTTTGCGGATCCCCGCCCTCTCCCGCGATTCGCCGACACCTGCGCCCCACCCTCCCTTGATTCACGGCACCCCCGCGCCCCTCCCGCAATTCACGGCACCCCTAAGCCCCTCTTTAGTCCCCCGTATACACACACATCCCTATCACTACCCAGCTTCCTGCTCTCCTGAACCGTAACTTCCACCACTGGGGAGTCGCTGATGCTGTTTTGCCCACATGCCCCTATCATGCCTCATAGCCCAGCCTCCTGCTCTCATGCACCCGAACTCCCACCCAGTAGGAGGAGACACTGACTAAGGGCCACCATCCTGTACTCCTGTACTGCCACACTGTACCCTCACCCACTGGCAGAAGCTGCACAGTATCTCCCACCCTCCTCTTTAGTCCCCCTTATGCCCACACACCCCTATCACTACCCAGCCTCCTGTTTTCCTGTGTCTTGACCTCCGCCAGTGGAGAGCCGCTGACTCAGAAACACCCTACTATACTATTGCACACACACACCTAAACAACATGCACACACAGCCCCCCCCCCACACCCACAAATGTCACTGTACCATCCACACTATCAATGTACATCTTACTCTGTAACCGCTTTTTAATTAAACAAAACAATACACACCCCCCTTCCACATCATATGCTCTCTATTTAACACATTTCACCTATAACTCAAGTTGCAATACAGGCCATCTTTCATACAATTCTAACCATCTTTCTCATATGCAAATGTTCACAAATTAAGGGGGCGCAGCCCCTTACGACGGCGTGAAGAGCGCCCGTAGGGCGCGATGAATCACCTAGTATATATATATATATATATATATATATATAAATAAATTTTGTGTGGGTGTCCGGCACTCCCCGCTCTTATCAGGCAATGCTGCTGCCCGGGTGCCTTCCCGGTGGTGCAGTATCCACAAATATTTTCTCCAAAAAACAGGCGTCACTCCGGGGCTTTACGTGTAGCAATCAAGTGAAGTTTATTCCTTCCACGGTCTACGCCGTTTCGGGTATTTAACCCTTTGTCAGGACCAGAGGATATCACAACAAAAAGTGCAACAACGGCGTAGACCGTGGAAGGAATAAACTTCACTTGATTGCTACACGTAAAGCCCTGGAGTGACGCCTGTTTTTGGAGAGAATATATATATATATATATAAATTGAGCCTGGGGAGACAGCAGCAGGTATATATGGGAAGAGGTGATGCAGGTTTGGTAAGCCTAACTACCCCTGTCCTTACCCCCAATACTGCCCTCCAGTTTTCTGTGGCTGCTTCTTGCCCCTGTGGGTCCTCATCCCTGCTTTCGGCTCCAGCCACTGAGTTCCATACTAGGAACGGGATAGGGTCATTAAGTCTCCAACAATTAGGTCGACAAGCATTGGGTCGACACCACTAGGTTGACAGACAACAATGTCGACATGGATCTAGTTCCACATGGGTCAAAGTTGACATGTGTCTAGGTCGACAGGTCATTAGGTCAACATGATGCAAGTGATGCATGGGGATGCGGTGCACTTCAAACTGTGTCCATGTCGACTGTGTCAACATTCGGGTCAAAAAACAGTGAAAACCCCCATGTTGATATTTTGACTGTCGACCTTGCCCATGTCGACCTAATGCTTGTGTCGACCTAATGTCCTGTCGACCTTGACCCAATGCTTGTCGACCTAGTTGTTGTAGACCTAACAAGCCACACCCCTAGGAACTGGAAGTGGCAGGATAATGTTGATGCTGGGAGTCAGGGGACATGTAGTGCTAATCTTACAGCGCCAACACATTACATACATCACTGTACATTATCAGTATGGGCACTGTGCAGTCCTTTTATTCTATGACTTTATTGCTTTATATACAGTACAGTAGTATAGTAAGATCATACAGCCAGAAATGACATTAAGACACATATGGTTTTCAAAGTGGTGCTTGTAATGTCTTACTAATATGTAATAAGATAAAATGAGTGAAATAATGTGGACAGATAGAGGAATTACTAGAAAAAAAAACAAAAACACTATAACGCCACCTAGTGATGATTTCAAAAACAACATTTTCTAGGACATACACATAGGGGGTTATTCTGTTTGGTACGGTGGGACCGTATACGGGCGGATCGTTTTTTCTTTACATCTGCGCATGCGTATCTTTCGCAATGCGCATGTGCGGCGACCTCACACCGCTCACGGACGGGTCTCTCCGTGCGAAAAAACCTGTCCGTAAGAGTACGGTCATTGTGGGCGGCATGTGGGCGTTTTTATGGGAGCGGCCGGAATAATGAGGAAAACAGGGCTTACACATGGGCATACACGGGGGTGTGCACACAAAATGCACAGTGCCACAACCGCCTAGATCGGCGAATGCACTGTGCATTTTGGCCCAAAAACAGGCAGTCCTTGACCTGCCGGCTTCTCCTAACCAATTATTTGTCATGATATGTTATGTTATTATAACAAGCATTGTTAATTTGTGTGATTTATTTACTCTTTACATCCTTAATTGACAAATTGTGGAGCCCTATCCCCATGCTTAACCATTTCGCCGACGAAATTGTGACCGTCACATGACAAAAGAAATTTCTTCATATTTTTGATTGTAGTTTAATTTATTGATTTGTTATTAATTGTCGATACGTACCCCATTTTTTAGCATACCATATTTAATAAAAGTTATGTTTTAAATAATTAATTTTTTCATTATCATTAGTCAAAGTGTGCCCCAAAAAGCTTTGTTGTTCTTCCTTCTCTCTGGTCACTCCACCTTTTCACCCCCCACCTTTTCACGAAAATAATTCTGTCAGTTCAGGGGACGTGCTGTCCATTGTATATATAATTTTATATGTATTCTGCAAATAAATGTTGTTTTTAAATTATAAACAACTCACATTTTATTCATGAATAGGCGCCCAGCTATCCCATAACTCCAACCCTAACAGATCACATTTTAAGGGGGACGGTATCCCTCCTATGGGAATATAGCAGGCTGCACGTCCATAATTGATGCGCATTGATCACAAGTAATATAACAAAAAGTTCAGGGGACGTGGGCATTTTTTTTTCAATCAGGCATGCCAATCCCGGGATCTCGGGAATCCCGGGATTGAGCATTTTTCAGAATCGTATTTGGTCGATGGCATAGGCGGCCGTATTCTGATGTAATCGTATTTAGCGGCCGATTATACGGCCTCTAAATACTAATATGAATTGGCAGCCTGCACGGATCAGTCAGATCTGTGCAGGTTGCAGTGTAAAAAAAAGTGAAAAAAGTGTAAAAAAAAAAGTGAAAAAATTATTAAAAAAAAACAGCGTGGGGTCCCCCCTCCACGGCCATAACCAGCCCCAGGCTCAAAGAGCCAGTCTTGGTTTAAAAAAATCAGGGAACAAAAGATATAGGGGTCCCCTGGATTTTTTAAAACCAGCACCAGGCTCAAGGGCCGGTCCTGGTTTCCAAAATACGGGGGACAGAATGAGTAGGAGTCCCCTGTATTTCAAGAACCAGCACCAGGCCCAACCAGCCAGCAGCATAATACCACAGCAGGTCAGCCTGGGCAGGGATCTTGGGAAGTGGGGACCTCCCCAGTGAAGGGGACCCCCTCCAGAATTTACCAACCCAGGCTGAAGCCCGAGGCTGTCCCTGGTGCCCCTGTGCAATGAGCAGCGGGCTTATGTTTGTGTAAAAAAATAGAAAAAACTATTGTGTATTGTTTTGGAACTACAAGTCCCAGCAAGCCTGCACCACATGCAGGGACTTGGAGAACCACAAGTCTCAGCATGCAGGGCATTAAAAGGTCCGCTGGAACCTGTAGTTTCACAAAAGTACAAATAGTTAAATAAACACACACACTGACACACTGAACCATTAAAGTATAACTTTATTACATACATAGCTCATACATACTGTTACTTACCTACCTTGACACTTAGGTAGCTATCCATCCATACACTGGTCCTGTAGTAATCCATATGGGTACCTAGAAACCCCTGATTGGCCACTAGGTGGCCAGTTGCGCTATCCGGGGGGAGGAGCTGCAGAATGTAACAGACAGTTTGTGCAGGTATCGGTGATCTACGCCGGAGGACCCCAGTGAGTATGGTTTGCTTCCACAGTTACCCATATGGATTATCTTCCAAACCTCCCTTAACCATACCTCCCCGAATTTTATTATTTTGAACAGAGCCCCATTAAGGGGTTGCTTCTCTCAGCACAACATATGTGATAACAAAAGTGATGCCTATGTAATAAATTCCAAGTGCAAATTCCATCTGACTGTGTATATCTTTGATGTATTTCTTCCTCAAAAAAGTAACAGCTGCATAAGGTGGGCTAGGTGAAATCAGGGAGATTTCTAGTCTCTTCAGGGAGAGAGGGAGATAACTTCTAATTTAGGTAATCTCCTGAAGAATGCAGGAGGGTAGGAAACTATGATTCAACATCATTGTACACAATCGGTCGGAGCGATGCTGTGACCTCACTTTAGTGTGACAGAGAGGTATTTCGCCATACCCACAAAACACTGCAGGCCCAGCTTCTCTGTGGAGGGAGGCATGTTTTGGGTATCCTGTGTCTTGGCAGGATCCAGCGTAACATTCTGGCCCTGTAAATTATTGCTGCTTTAAAAAAAAAACTATCCAAGTTCATCCAGCAGCCATAACCTCAGACTGTATTACACCCCATACTTAGTATCCAGACTGGTAACATCTTTGCATTTGCCATATCACCTGTTATGTGTCCACAGTCCCGAGAGGGTAATGTCAACCCATCATAGCTTTGGGCAGATGTACAGGGACAATGACTGCAGTAACCATATCCAACACCCACAGGGTGGCTTCTGCCACTGGGGCAATTACACTAAATGCTGTCATGTGATTTAAGTCCACTATTACCTACATACTGTGTATGTGACAGGTGACTGGGAGTTTCCCAATTGTATTACCAATGAACAGATCAGCATTTGGGGGAGGTAATAGGGAGTGATTATGTAACACAGGAGTGTCAGGCAGGTGTGTCACGTTTACCGAGAGTGCAGACATTAGCAGTTGCCCCCTGGCACATCAGGCCCTATGTCAGTGATGGCTAACCTTGACACTCCAGATGTTGTTGAACTACAAAACCCAGCATGCCCTGCTACAGTTTTGCTATTTGCCCATGCTTCCACTGATGCAGGGCATGCTGGGATGTGTAGTTCAAAAACATCTGGAGTGTTAAGGTTAGCCATCACACTGCCCTATGTGCTATTCCTATGCATTCCTTACTGCTACATTCGCTAACTGTTGTTCTATAATTCAGCCACTAGATGTCTCTGCACTACTGACAATATATCTGTATGGTATGTGCAGTATACAGCTGGCTCACAGAAGGAAAGAGTGGTAACTCTTGCAGGGTTTGGCATAACTACTAGAGTGCATGCATTGAATTTGTCTTAATAAATCTGCAGCATGAGACGTAACTCCCATTGTGCCTCTCTTAGGGCCTGGTTGTGATTTGTATGCAATGCCGATAGTAACCCAGTTGAACGCACTTCATATTACTCATCGCACACAAAAACAAAGGTGTTAGATTTTAGGAAGGCTGATTTTGTAGAAATGGGAAGCTCTGTAAGGGATTCTTTGGCAGAGTGGAGGAAAGAGTGCAGGAGAAGTGGGAAAACGTAAAAAGTGCAATACTAAAAGCAACTAACTTGCAAGTATAGTCATCAGAAAAATGAGGGAGAAGGGGAGAAGTACATTTACAGAGGAGAAAGTCCTCACAAAACTCTCAAAACTGAAAGTGGATAAATCAATGGGGCCAGATGGGCTACATCCAAGGATGCTAAAAGAGCTTAAATGGGAGCTGCTTAAACCATTAACAGAATTATTCAACCAGTCACTAGCTACTGGAGTAATCCCAGAGCACTGGTAATCAACGAATGTAGTCCCACTGCACAAAAATGGAAGCAAGGAAGAGGTTACAGGATCTGAAACAGCATGGGTTTACTGGGGGAAGATCATGTCAAACAAATCTTATTGACTATTATGACTGGGTGACTAAAGTAATAGTTCCAGGTGGGGCTGTAGATGTAGCTTATCTAGACTTTTCTAAGGATTTTGAAACTGTCTCACATTGCAGACTGTTAAATAAACTTGAAAGCTTGGGATTGGATAAGATGGTTGAATGGATAAGATCTTGGTTGCAGGACAGAAAACAGAGAGTTGTAGCAAACGGAGTACAGTCAAAGGAGGGAAATGTTACAAGTGGAGTACCCCAGGGATCTGTACTTGGACCAGTGCTTTTTAATATCTTTATTGGTGATGTTGCAAATGGAATTGAGGGTAAAATGTGCCTTTTTGAAGATGACTCAAAGGTATGCAACAGGGTAGACACACCAGGAGGGGTAAAACAAATGATTGATGATCTAGGTAGAATAGAGGAATGGTCAAGAGCATGGCAACTACAGTTTAATGCCAAAAAATGCAAAATCATGCACTTGGGTCTCAAAAATCCAAAAAATCAATATAGTATAAATGGCACTATAATGGAAACTACTGAGGAAGAGAGTGATCTAGGTGTCACTATTTCAGGGGATTTAAAGGCAGGTAGGCAATGTAACAAAGCAAAGAAGAAGGCAAGTCAGATGCTTGGTTGCATAGGGAGAGGTATCAGCAGTAGAAAGAAAAAAGTTATAATGCCACTGTATAGGTCATTATTACGACCTCATCTAGAGTATTGTGTTCAGTTCTGGAGGCCATATCTCCAGAAGGATATAAATACATTAGAAACTGTACAAAGAAGGGCAACTAAAATGGTGCATGGCCTACATCACAAAAAATACCAGGAAAGTCTGAAAGATCTTAATATGTATAGTTTAGAGCAGAGAAGGGAAAGGGGGGACATGATAGAAACTTTCAAATATATCAAGGGTTTTACCAAGGTACAGGCGGGACGATGCGATTATAGCTCATGCCCCCTCACACGGCAAGCCACGCCCCCTGATTCCTGCTTCAGCATATCTAAAAGTTGGGAGGTATGCAGTAGAGCAATTTAAACATGCTTGGGATAGGCATATTGATATCCTTACAAAAAATAAGGATCAAATATGGCTTGAGGTAACATGTTTAAAAAAGGGGCAGACAAGATGGGCCAAGTGGTTCTTATCTGCCGTCAAATTCTATGTTTCTATGTTTACTTTGAGGGTTTATTTGCAGAGAGAGTGACAGGAAGGGGCGGTTTGGAGGAGGGAACGGCAAAGACACCGGAGCACATCGGGATGTGTCTCCGCCTACAAGGAAAATTCCATACACCCGAGACTTGCGGCTCCTGTGGCCATTCTGTGGGACTGTAGTTTCAGTAGATGATCCTCAAATGTGCGTCGTGTTTGTGAATGTGTGTGCGGTTAATGTGGTGGTGAGATAGCTCTGGTGGGGGTCTCTGCACAATTGTGATTTGCATGTCCATAGCCTTAAAAATCACAGCTACATAGGTCTTCAGGCGGACCCCTCCTCTCTAGCCGTGACAGAAATAGTACCTGGGCATTAGGGGCCCGATTCAGACTTGATCGCACAGTGCCGAATTCTACTGCTGTGCAAACATGTCTGTACCCGCCACCCTGCCTCGCGTAATCCTGCCTTGTGTACTGTGAGCCGAATGCATGAGCAGCGTATCGATAATCGGCTACTGAGATCAGCTCCGAATTATCCCCTCAATCCGACCTCTTGTACATAATGGACCTTATTCAGGTCTGTTCGCTGCAGTCGTTCATTCGCACAGGGACCGTTGTGTCATTGCGCATGTCCGTTGGCGTACCACCATTCGCAGGGCAGGGTCAGGTTGACTCGCAAAGATGCGAATTCGCATCCAAGCACATAAAACAGAATAACCCCCAATATCCCAGCTATAGGCTAAGTGTGAAGGGTGGTTTGTGTCAGCTCAGCTGCCTGTAAGTGAAAGTCCCCAGTGCAGCAAGAATATTACCAACACAAAGACACTTGGGACCACAAGGGCAGGCAGCAGGAATTACCCAGAATCCCCAGGGGTAATAACGTCATTCTGCATTGACTACCCTGAGATTGCAGAGAAGGGGAATCCATAGAGTTTAACCTGTAGGTCAGGCAGCTTTTCATACATAAGCCTCATTAGCCAATGGGGGAGGGAGCGCCATTGTTACACTTCCATACATTATGTGACATCATATGTGATGCGTGTGTATCACATGTGGTACGTATTTCATTTTTATATGTACGTAAATATAAAAATGCTAAGTACTCCTCACTTCTATGAGGCGAAGTACCGCTACTGACCACTAGAGGCCACCAGACAGATTATTTATTTGTATGCTAAAAAAAAAAAAAGATGTCATAACAGAAAGTGAAAGCAATTTTTGCAGGGACACTGAACTTGCTGGATATGAAGAAAGGGAGCTGTGGAGACTAAGATTGGAGGTAGGAGCTGATAGGGACTGGGGGTGGGGTGGTGAGTTTGTGGGCTAAAAACAGTCACAGCTCAAAACGAAAGTAAAAACGGTCACAGCTCAAAGTGAAAGTACATTGCAGAAGCATTTTAACTAGTTTTTATATAGTTTTCTTCAATTTGTAACACTGACATTTATGCAATTGCTACTTTACTGTCAGCTGTAGTGCTTGGACTTAGGGACTGACATGGAAGAGGGACATAGGGGCGCATTTATCATTGGAATGCGATGCCGGGGCGGTGACATCGCCCGACATCGCATTGCGGTACCCTGCAATACCACCGGGATGTATCATCTGGCAGGCGCAGGGACAGGGCTCCAAAAGGAGCCCGTCCCTGCGATGCCTGGAGCCGGAAGCCGGGGGGGTCTGCGCATGCGCGGTTATGCACTGACCCCCCCGCGCGGCCCCGCTGACCACACTGCCGCTCGGCAGTGCGATCCCGTAGCCATAGGCTACAATGGGCTATCGCCATCCCAGAATGGCGATAGCCCAGGGGTGCGATGCCGGGCTGCCCGATGTTGATACATCGGGAAGCTTCGCATCCCCTATAGAAACCTATGGGGGATGAGCCGGCGGCGCTGCAGGGGGGGGTCGCAGCAGGGATCGGAGACTCCTGCTGCGGTCCCCTTTAATACATTTAGGTAAAACTTAATATTTGCGATTAACACACGAAAACTGCTGTTTTCTGGGATTTAGCCGCAAATATTAGTTGATAAATGGGCCCCATAGAGAGACATAGAGGTTCTGCCTGACCTCCATGAATCACATGGCATAAGGAATATGAAGAATCACAGATAATTCTGTTGGCAACACTGCAATGAGGCAGATGCACTGTCGGGGCGAGTGATAAAGTGGAGGGAGATAAAGTACCAGCCAATCATCTCCTGTCATTTTTCAAACACAGCTTGTAACATGACAGTTAGGAGCTCCTTGACTGGTTATAAGGGTCTATTTACTAAGCTTTGGAGAGAGATACAATTGAAAATGGTAAAGCCGAAACCAATCAGCTTCTAACTTTAATTTTCCATACCCAAGCATGTGTCACCTGTATTGTACTAATGTGTGCCCTATGTACGGCGCTGCCCCTGGTAGTACACGGACACCTCCTCTGCTTCCCTACATCCCAGCTGTATTGTGTAATGAGCATTGTGCTGCTGTTACCTGTGCTGTTGTAGTGTCTCAGTCACTGTAAAGTTCTGTGTCCCCTGTATTGTACTAATGGTGCCCTATGTACAGCGCTGCCCCTGGTAGTACACGGACACCTATTTTGCTTCCCTACATCCCAGCTGTATTGTGTACTGAGTATTGTGCTGCTGTTACCTCTGCTGTTGTAGTGTCTCAGTCACTGTAATGTTCTGTGTCCTCTGTATTGTACTAATGTGTGCCTTATGTACGGCGCTGTCCCTGGTAGTACACAGACAACTCCTCTGCTACCCTACATCCCCGCTGTATTGTGTACTGAGCATTGTGCTGCTGTTACCTGTGCTGTTGTAGTGTCTCAGTCACTGTAATGTTCTGTGTCCTCTGTATTGTACTAATGTGTGCCCTATGTACGGCGCTGCCCCTGGTAGTACACGGACACCTCCTCTGCTTCCCTACATCCCAGTAGTATTGTGTACTGAGCATTGTGCTGCTGTTACCTGTGCTGTTGTAGTGTCTCAGTCACTGTAATGTTCTGTGTCCTCTGTATTGTACTAATGTGTGCCCTATGTACAGCGCTGCCCCTGGTAGTACACGGACACCTCCTCTGCTTCCCTACATCCCAGCTGTATTGTGTACTGAGCATTGTGCTGCTGTTACCTGTGCTGTTGTAGTGTATCAGTCACTGTAATATTCTGTGTCCTCTGTATTGTACTAATGTGTGCCCTATGTATGGCGCTGCCCCTGTTAGTACAAGGACACCATCTCTGCTTCCCTACATCCCAGCAGTATTGTGTACTGAGCATTGTGCTGCTGTTACCTGTGCTGTTGTAGTGTCACAGTCACTGTAATGTTTTGTGTCCCCTGTATTGTACTAATGTGTGCCCTATGTACGGCGCTACCCCTGGTAGTACACGGACACCTCCTCTGCTTCCCTACATCCCAGCTGTATTGTGTACTGAGCATTGTGCTGCTGTTACCTGTGCTGTTGTAGTGTCTCAGTCACTGTAATGTTGTGTCCCCTGTATTGTACTAATGTGCCCTATGTACTGCGCTGCCCCTGGTAGTACACGGACACCTCCTCTGCTTCCCTACATCCCAGCTGTATTGTGTACTGAGCATTGTGCTGCTGTTACCTGTGCTGCTGTAGTGTTCTGTGTCCCCTGTATTGTACTAATGTGTGCCCTATGTACGACGCTGCCCCTGGTAGTACACGGACACCTCCTCTGCTTCCCTACATCCCAGCTGTATTGTGTACTGACCATTGTGCTGCTGTTACCTCTGCTGTTGTAGTGTCTCAGTCACTGTAATGTTCTGTGTCACCTGTATTGTACTAATGTGTGCCCTATGTACTGTGCTGCCCCTGGTAGTGCACGGACACCTCCTCTGCTTCCCTACATCCCAGCTGTAGTGTGTACTGAGCATTGTGCTGCTGTTACCTGTGCTGTTATAGTGTCGCCGTCACTGTAATGTTATGTGTTCTCTGTATTGTACTAATGTGTGCCCTATGTACGGCGCTGCTTTATAAATAAAATGTAATAATTTGATGCACTGCGTTATGATGATGATGATGATGCATTTTGCCGTGTTTGTACCTCACCACCCCCCTGCCTACATCCAGGACCAAAGGCTGGGATTTGGTGAGATTTGGGAGGTCTATATACTCTTCTGGGGTTCCAAGAGCACAAGTATGACGCTGGGGATCACAATAATTTGGGCGAGCAGGAAATATATTCATTTCTTCTAGAGGCGGAGGCCGTAATCTGAGCCTCACTAATGTATTTCCTATGTCCGCATGCTACTGGGTGCTGCTTTAGGTTTTTACTGCTGCATTGGAAAGGAGAGGTTGGATCTCACAGTCTCTGTCCCCCGCATCCACCTCCCCTCTTCCCATATATACAGCCCCCCCCCCCTCCCTCCTCCTTCCATATATAGAGGAGGAGACTTGCCTTTCCCCTTCTGCTCTGCAGTCTGCAAGCTGAAGAGTTTGGACTCAGTGACCCTGGGGTACAGCTGTCGTAGGACAGTTTCCCCTCCCTAGAACTAACATATAGAGGGGGGGGGGGGGGGGGGGGGCGGGCTTGTTCCTGCACTAGGATAAGCACAGATTCCCTCTCACTACATTATAATGTCAATCTGCAATTATTTTGCTGGAAAGAGGACAGTAACAGAATAATAACGTAACATCGGTGCTGCAAATCTGTTATTAGTGCGCTGTTGGGTAACAATAGCAATAACAATACAATAATAATAAGATGATAGTACTCTATAAAAGCAGGATTATACATTACATGTAACAATGAGGGGTAGACCTACCTAATATCAGAAAGAGATATTGGGGGTTATTTTGATTCACTCGGAAAAGCACAATTCCATTCTAATGGACAAAAACGTGCTGCACTGCAGGTGGGGCAGATGTAACATGTGCAGAGAGAGTTAGATTTGGGTGTTTTATTGTTTCCATGCAGGGTAAACACTAGCTGCTTTATTTTTACACTGCAATATAGATATCAGTTTGAAGTACACCCCCACCCTCATCTAACTCTCTGCACATATTACATCAACCCCACCTGCAGTCATACTTGCCTTCTTTTGGAAACTAGTTTCAGGCAGATTATAGTTGGTAGTAGAATTTTGTTCAGCGCCCCATTGCGGGGGGCGTGTCATGCTCCACCCAAAGGGCGTGTCTACTTCCATATATGGAGAGATTGTGAAAAGAGAATGTGAACGTGGCACCTAGAAGCGTGGGTGTGCACTGCTACATCTGAGGGGAATCTTTTTAAAAATGACTTATATCCAAATGTAGATGATCCCCAGAGCAGTTAGTAAGAGCTACGAAACTTGTTAAAATGCTGGGAAATGGTGCTGCTGATGATTAAATGTAAATGTATCTGTCTCTCATTCCTTTTTCCCCCAAAAATGTAACAATGTACAGTAATGTAGGTTAGGTGAAATGAGGGAGATTGCTAGACTAATGAGGGAGAGAGGGAGATTGCTGCTATGTCAGGGAGTCTCCTGCAGAATCCAGGAGGGGAGGTAACTATGATGTAACAGTGTAATGTGGGCCAGGTGACATAAGGGAGATTGGTAGACTAATGAGGGAGAGAGGGAGATTGCTGCTATGTCAGGGAGTCTCCTTCAGAATGCAGGAGGGAGGCAACTTTGATGTAACGGTGTAATGTGGGCTAGCTGAAATGAGGGAGATTGCTAGACTAATGAGGGAGAGAGGGAGATTGCTGCTATGTCAGAGAGTCTCCTGCAGAATCCAGGAGGGGAGGTAACTATGATGTAACAGTGTAATGTGGGCTAGGGGACATAATGTGTCCATTCAAATGTGGAATACAGGAATTGGCGTCTATGTGTAGCGCTTCTTAATGGTAAAATTCATAGGGGTAAATTTACTAAGAAGGGAGTTCTATTGATGATGCGATGTTGCCCATAGCAACCAAATTCTATCTGTTATCTTCTAGAAGCTGCTAAATAAATAAGGAGAATTTGATTGGTTGCTATGGGCAACATCCTATCCAATAGAACTTGCATCTCATTAAATTTACCCACGTATAGTTTATTTTCTGCGCCAGATTATGGGTTCCGGAGTCCCTGGCTATAGCATCCCCTATAACGCTGCTATCCACAGCGCACACTGTGCCTATACATGCTCAGAAAATCCCCATCTGCCCGCTGCATACTGCCAATCCCCCCCTCTTCCCCAAGCCTAGCACCCTAGCACAATGCTTTTCGTGCTCTTAATAATGCCTAAAATGTTCCTCAATAGTGGATGGGTATAAACCAACGCTCATTTAAAATGAATAATTTAACTCTGTAATAAGAATACTCCATAATTAGTTAAATAATTAAAAACCCAGATCCTAAAATGTTTCCCAGAGGTTGTGTGACTGGGTACAAGCAGCGCATCTGCTGGTGACAGTGTCAGGCAAAGGGGGCTCAGGAGGATTCCGTTTCATTTTAAACAAAAGGACGTCGGCCGCTTGTAGTTAATCAATATTTCTACAAACTCATTGATCAATGCCAGCACTGGTTCCCATACACAGAGCGCCCTGGGCTGACAGATGGCACCAGCCTGCCCGAGTCATCAGCCTTTCTCCTGGATTAATACAGCGACAGGCCAGAGACCAGCACACTGACAATGGGGGGCAGATTTACCCTGGGGGGACTACAGGTATCAGCAATCCCACAAGGCAGGGATATGATGCTGTCACACAAAGAATAACTAGATGAATGGATAGACAGACAGACAGATTGATAGATAGATAGAGAGATAGATAGAGAGATACTGTAGATAAATAGAAAATGAGATATGGGAAAGCTAGTTAGATATGAGACAGATAAATGGATATATAGGTGGATAATTAGATAGATAGATAGATAGATAGATAGATAGATAGATAGATAGATAGATAGATAGATAGATAGATAGATAATATATATTTGGATAATTAAATAGGAGACAGAGATAATAAATGGATATTGGTGGATAATTAGATAGATAGATAGATATACAAAGATGGACAAAACCATGTGACCTGCAGGTGGGGCAGATGTAACTTGTGCAGAGAGAGTTAGATTTGGGTGGGGTTTTTCTTCAAAGTGAGATTTATATTGTAGTGTAAAAATAAAGCAGTCAGTATTTTCCCTGCACAGAATCAAAATAGCCCACCCAAATCTAATTCTCACTGCACCTGTTACATCTGCCCCCCTGCAGTGCACATGGTTTTGTCCATCTGAGAAGGAATTTGCATCTAAGAGTGAACTAGAATAAGGCCCTATATCAAGCCAAGAATCACAACATGAATGGAGGCATGGATTTTGATTTTTTTTTGGGGGGGGGGGGAGGAGGGGTTGCTGTGTCTCCTTCACCACCACCACCCACATGCTGCTAATTTGTAGGGGCGCCCATCGGAAAGTAATGGGTGGCACTCATCAATATTTCAGATCCAATGGAAATGCTTTTCCCATTTGATGCTACCATTTCGCCCTTCTATCCGATGGCGGGCTGTCCTCACTCCGAGGACTGTCCAGATATAGGCCCTTATTCACATCTGATCGCAGTACAAATTTGTTTGGAAAATGGGCAAAACCATGTGCACTGCAGGTGGGGCAGATGTAACATCTATAGAGTTAGATTTGTGTGAGTTATTCTGTTTCTGTGCAGGGTAAATACTTGCTGCATTATTTTTACACTGCAATTAAGATTTCAGTTTCAACACACCCCACCCAAATGTAACTCTCTCTGCACATGTTACACTGCCCCACCTGCAGTGCACATGGTTTTGCCCATTTTTACGAACAAATTTGCACTGCGATCAGATCTGAATAAGGGCCATAATTTGGGCATACAGAGACCATTTGTGGTGTCTTATAAATAACGTGAAATAATGATACAATCATTATTCAGACCATCGAGTAGCTAATAGGCGATGGCTACAGTAGAAGTGGCGGCATGGCCCAAGTTCTGCCCTCCTCAGTAGAGTCCCCCCTCAGACCAGCGCATGCGCGGTGGATGCACAGGTGGCAGATGAACACGCTCAGGAAGGATCTGACCACGATTCCAGCGCTCCTGGTCATGTGCCTCATATGTTCTGCTGGCTGGTTACTATCCAGGTCTCCCAATGTATACAATAGTACAGGTTATAGCAAAACATTGTGGTGCCCGGGTGGTGGGGTATAATCAGATACAGTATGACCCTTGGCTTGTGTTCTTCAGGTACAGACTTGTAGACAGTACCAATGTCACATGGCATTGTGGGACTTACAGTTCTAGAATAGCTGGAGATCCCAGCTCTTTGTCAGCAGCCATACAGTAGCAATAGGATTTGTCCTAGATAAACGCGGCAGTCAGGCTTCCGATAATAATCCAGCATTTGTTTGGAGAAGGGATTTGCCTGTGCTCACAGAGAGCCTGGGAGGCCGCTGACAATGGCCGGCATCACACACTATATGTTAATATTTAATGACGGACACTTCCTGCGGGCTCAGGATGGACATCTGCCCTCTATGACAAATGTGGCAGTAGCCACCAGCAGCTCCAGGGGACATATGGCTCCCATAGACACACACTGGCCCTTATTCTAGTTCACTCGTAAAGGCAAATTTCTTCTCAAATGGACAAAACCATGTGCACTGCAGGTGGGGCAGATGTAACTTGTGAAGAGAGAATTAGATTTGGGTGGGGTTTTAATTCAAAGTGAGATCTAAATTGCAGTGTAAAAATAAAGCAGTCAGTATTTTCCCTGCACAGAAACAAAATAACTCACCCAGATCTAACTCTCTCTGCACGTTACATCTGCCCCACCTGCATGCTCCATTTTAGAAGGAATTTGCCTTTCGGAGTGAACCAGAATAACCCCCATTGCCTGCTCTTAATAAGTCCTTCTATGTGTATCAATAATAGATGCCAAACACACTTCTAATTCTCCAAGTGATGATGTGTGTGACAGAAGACGGTGTAGGCTGCGTTATATGGCGGCACCGGGAGAGATGCTGTGTGTGACAGGAGACGGTGTAGGCTGCGTTATATGGCGGCACCGGGAGAGATGCTGTGTGTGACAGGAGACGGTGTAGGCTGCGTTATATGGCGGCACCGGGAGAGATGCTGTGTGTGACAGGAGACGGTATAGGCTGCGTTATATGGTGGCACCGGGAGAGATGCTGTGTGACAGTGACAGGAGACACTGTAGGCTGCGTTATATGGCGGCACCGGGAGAGATGCTGTGTGTGACAGGAGATGGTGTAGGCTGCGTTATATGATAGATAAGAGATACCTAGACAGACAGACAGATCAGGAACTATAGGGGAAATTGCTACTTATATGTTAGTTGGACGCCCACTAAGATATTTGCTTTGTTTTCCGCGTCCCCTCGCGGGACTCGCTACGCTTTGGGCTCGGTGGCTCACTGCGCTCGTCACACTGTATAAAATCAACTCCATGCCGACATGGATAGTGGGGGTATGAGCGTACTAACTATAGCAGGGTTGCCGACTTTCTTTTTCTCCTCTCCGGGAGAAGCGAGATTCAATAGCCACTCAGGGGGCGGGGCTTAAGCGTGACATCACTAAGCCCCGCCCCTTGCTGTTAAACCAGCAAATTCAGTTATCTCTGTGGAGGGGGCGGGGCTAAAATGACGCAATTGTGTCATTTTAGCTCCGCCCCCTCCTCTGAGACCCGAGGATTGCGGCATTTTAATGGGGTCCCCCCTGAATCCGGGAGGGTTGCCCACCCTTCCGGGGGGCCGGGAGGGAGCCCCGATTTTCGGGAGACTCCCGGAAATTTCAGGAGGGTCGGCAACCCTGAACTATAGTGGGCGCCCAATGAACATATAAGTACCGGGAAATTTACTAAGATTACTATGATGCTGCTATAGGCAACCAATCAGATCCTGTCTACTATAGGGGTGCTAAACAATTAAGAAGTATACCCTGATTGGTTGCCTATAGCAACATCACATGTGAAGTCTTATTCCCATCTTAGTAAATGTCCCCCTATATGTTGGGGAGGCAGCTGAGTGCAGGAAGCCGCAGGGGGGGGGGGGGGGGGGGGGGGGCTGCTCTCTCTCTCCTTACAGCTGCTCTGCCATATGCTGTGGATATTAGCACACATTTATCGCATATTTCTGTGGCAGATCCCATAATAACGTCTGAGGATTGTATAGCAGTTGGCAGAGACGTGTGATTGTTCTGTGGGACACATCCACAGTGTGCGTCATACATAATGTGGGAGGGCAGCTTGTTGTACCATGAGGAATCCGCTGCGCTCGGCCTACATTTATATATGCATGTGCTGGATGTACGTTATCCCTGCCCACACTGTATAATTATCCCCCACAGGCGTCTCTAGATACACTCATTGTCACCAAACATTTACACTATTGTGTTCCCAGAGAGAACACAGCGCTGACTGAACCGGTAGCATCCAAAGAGAACATAAAGGCACCTACACTGCCATGGCAGCCATCTTGCAGAAGGAGCCAAGTCACTCGCCTATCCACACCAAAATGTGTGGGTGGTCAAAAGTCAATAGGTCAACCGATATTGTCGACGACATGTATTAGGTTGACAAATATAAGAGGTTGACACAGTCAATAGGTCAACATGTAAAAGCCCAACAGTGCTTAAGGTTGACAGGTACAAACGGTTTAAATAGTCGACATGACAATGATCAACACGCAAAGTTAACACAAGCATTTTTTCCCATCCACGTGGACTACGACAAAGTCAAAATGTTGACTTTTTTGTGTCGATCATTGCAGTCAACCTTTCACATTTGTGCCTGTTGACCTATTTTAGGTGTCTACCTTTTAGCTCTGATGGACTTTTGAGTGCGTTGACATGGTTCATGTCCACCTAATAATGGTCGACACAAAGCCTCTCCCATCCCAACACAGAGGAGACACGTCATATTCTACTTAAAAAAACATGAGGCACATTGCCCCAATAGGCTACTGTCCAGGGCCCGGTGGGCAATGAAGGTGGGGCCCAGTGGGCAAGGCCCAGATTGCCACATTGTTTGCATGTAGATTTTTTTTGGTACTTGTGTATTAAAGTGGCGCCCCCGATGTACATCGCGTGATGTCATGCACCAGATGGCATGCGATGCGACGCGATTTTTGCCCCCTATGCGATGAAACATTGTATAAGCACCCTAAAGGGTGCTTACAATGTTAAATGCACCCCCACGCCATCCCCCCACTATAAACGTGAACCCGAAACGTGGCGAGCGCAGCGAGCCCGCGAGGGGCGGCGGTACGCGTCCTCCGACCATTTCATACCCCCACTATCCACGTCGCCATGGAGTTGAGAATAGAAAGTGTGGCGAGCGCAGCGAGCCCGTAGCGTGGCGAGGGGACGCGGATACCTGTGAAGGCGCAAGGGGACGCCGATACCTGTGAAGATATCCGCGTCCGCTCGCCACGCTTCCGGCTCGGTGGCTCGCTGCGCTCGCCACACTTTCTATTCTCAACTCCTCGCCGACGTGGATAGTGGGGGTATGAAATGGTCGGAGGACGCGTACCGCCGCCGCTCGCCACGCTTCGGGTTCACGTTTATAGTGGGGGGGTGGCGTGGGGGTGCATTTCACATTGTAAGCACCCATTAGGGTGCTTATACAATTTTTAATCGCATCGCATTGTATGGCATTGTACAATATCGCATCGCATCGCATCGCATGCCTTATGGTATGCGATGCGATGGGCGCCGCTATAATACACAAGTACCTTTTTTTTTTTTACCAGTTACCTTTATAAAGGTCACAGAAGGGAAAGGGGATTTTAAGCATCCATACGATCCAAGGTGGGGAACAGTAGTCATAGATTATGAGGGTATTTAAAGAAAAAAGCAATAACCAATCACCTCCTGGCAAAGGTAATAAAATGAGCATTAGAAGCTGATTGGTTGGTGTTTTATCTGTCTCCGGGCGGGATGCTGTAATATCCGCTGCCCAGTATCGCCGGGCATCACATTATTAATAACGGCATATGTTCTAACCTATGCAGATATTAACGCAAGAGACAGCTCTTGCGATAAGAGCTGTCCCTTGCGATGCGGTGCCGGCACTGGACTTCCGGGTCTGTGACCCGGCAGTCCATCTGCGCATGCGCAGAGTGACGGTGCCGGCCGCAGGGCATGCTGGGAGGGATCCGTGATGGATCCCTCAAAAAGCGCTGCGGTAAGAAGCCCATAGGCTTCTGCAGGGAATCGCCAGCTTTTGATTCCAGCCGCACAGTACAGCATACAGAAATGCGGTAAAAACCTCGATAACGGGGTTTTTACCGCATTTCTGCTTTAGAGAATCTCCCCTCCATGCTTAGTGTGGGGCTAATTCAGGCCCTGTGGGGCTAATTCAGGTTAGATTGCTTAATAGAGAAAAAGCAGGTGACTGCGCGCAAAAAGCCAATGCTCAAAGTAGAAACGATCCGTGTAATATTGCACGTCGCCGTGCAAGAGTAACTTCTGTCTGAGCAAATGTGAGTAGTTCTGATGCTGCCACTAATCTGTGACAGAGACTGGCTGGAAGTGGTCAGCGCTGACATCACAGACCCACCTTAAATACGCCTGCGTACGCGCCCGGAAAACAACATATTTTCTCCCAGAAATTCTGTTATCCTGTCAGTCAAATGGTGAATGGACCACTGACCTCTTCGCATGCCCTAAACAGTGGCGAAACACCTGTTTTTCCAAACGAAACCCATTGCCACTCTGAAAATGGCACCAGACTGTCCTTCCTCAATCACAGTTTGATGCCAATCTGTGTCCTGGCTGTCCCGCTGCAAGTGATAGACAATGATAATTTAGGAGGTGATTCAGGTTCACTGGCAAATCCTATTTGCTTTGCTAACGTACGAAACCATGCAGATGTAACATGTGAGTTAGATTTGGGTGAGGTTTGTACTTCAAATCTCTATATTGCAGTGTAAAAATAAATCAGCCAGTATTTACCCTGCACAGCAACAATAAAACACCCAAATCTAACTCTCTCTGCACCTGTTACATCTGCCCCATCTGCAGTGTAGCATGGTTTTGTCCATGAGCAAACCAAATGTGCTTTGCCAGTGTAAAGACAATTCAGCTCTACGCCATAAAGGCGCTGCTACACGGGCCGGAGGCTTAAACAGGCGACGTGAGACTGGTCACCACGGCGATAAGGACGCCCCAGAAAGCTGGAGACACCAGACACAGAAATGGCTTCTACTTTATTGCAACCTGTGGGCAGCGATTAGCTGGCATGACAAATGATAAAGACATGAAATATACATATTATTTATAGGGTGACAAGTATGGAAGAAAAGCTCTTTTGTGATGTGCATTTGTACATCTGACACAGACCGCACTGTTCCTGCAGACTCAGCACGCGAAGCCCACGTCACGCATTAGCATTGAATAGGCCCTTTGTCTTCTGTACGGCTCCGCCGGCTCCTTTTATTCCATCCTCTGGCACATAAAGGCTTGCTTAATAACATGGCTGAAGTAGAACAGATGTCAATAGCAACTAATCAGCTGTGTGTAGTCCTGAGGACTCGCATACGGACGCTCATTAACGCTGCAGTGCCATTTTATTACCTGCAGGTGGTGCTCTTCCCAGATACATTTTTAGAATAGTAGCACCACCCTCACCCCCCTGTAATTATTATATCTACTTAAAGATCAATCTCATTTGGGGAATCCATCAACCTACAGATGGCAGGAGCCTCATTTCTCATCCATAAGAACACTAGTTTCGCCCACAAAATGCCCATCAGCGGTGGGGGCACTGGGTGGTAAATATTAATACTAGTTTCTGAAGTACCTGAATTTTGCACATATTAAGTACAGTTTCATAACCCACGTTTCCCAGGGAGTATTTTCCCACAATACATATGAATAAATTAGTCTCAGCACATATCACTATCATTCTCACACAGCTCTCTGTGTTTTAATGTAAAAATAAAATGGCAAATAGTGGGAGCAGGAGGGGAGGAGTCAGTAAGTGTCACATGACTGTAGGTGACAGAGCACAGCACACCTGGAAACTGCCACATTACATAATACATATACCAAGGCGCAAGCAGCACTCCCTGCCACCGGGGATCACCGCGACCGTACATATGGGGGATGCTCAGCTGGAGTGGTCGATGACCGCATTGGTCAGGCATACATTGCTACGTAATTCCCAATAATAGAACAATTTTTTGGTTACTGAACACAAGGCGTCTAAGCACCATCCTTCCAAATTGTCATAACATTATATAACAGTGGTATTCAACCAGCTGCTATGGAACAACAAATCATAGCAAGCCCTATTGACAAAACTGTGGCAGAGCATGCTGGGATGTGTAGTAGTAAAGCGGCTGAAGGGGAGCAGCATATATCCTTATGTTATATAGCAGGTATGGGGGAACCTTCGGCCCTTCAGCTGTTGTTTAATTACACATCCCAGCATGCCCTGCTACAGTTTTGCTATTTGGCAATGCTAAAAGTGTTGCAGGGCATGCTGGGATGTGTAGTTCAATAACAGCTGGAGGGCTCATCCCTGTTACACAGCCTTATGTAGCACCCCCATATGCAATGAGCAGATTTCTATAGAGGGGCAATCCCATTCGCTGGGGTCCCTACCAGGACAGCTTCCGCGAGAGTTGGTAGTCACAGCATACCGTACATTACCGGTTCCGCAGCAGGCGCTTCCGCTATACCAGACTGTGCCACTGATGCAGAGCACAGATACCGCCAGTCTAGGAGATGCTGCATGTGAGCCATGAGGCGACACTGGAGACCTTTATTCTTAATACATAGTACACAAAGGACTATGGGCCTGCTTCACACCTGTGAGCAAGGATGCAATGCTTGCTGATGGTCCAAATCATTCTGTGCTGCAGGTGGGGCAGATGTAACAGGTGCAAAGAGTTAGATTTGGGTGGGGGTTTTTCCAAACTGAAATCTGTAGTTTCAGAGTAAAGCAGCCGGTATTTACCCTGCACAGAAACAAAAGAACTCATCCAAATCTAACTCTGTTACATCTGCCCCACCTGCAGTGCAGCATCCATCTGCAAAAATTGCAGCCTTGCTACCAGGTTTGAATTAGGCGCTATAAACACACAAAAAAGCCCATGCCTTTGTAGAGTTGTACAATCCCGTCTTGAAGACATAAAAGCAAAGCTGCAAATAATTACCCGATTATGGCTTTGGCTGCTGGATTGAGAAACCGTAATAGACCCTACAAATTCTCAGGTTCTACAGGGAAAGCGTTCACTCTCTGGGCGTGGATCGTTTGGTCTACAACAACTAGGTCGACAGGCCTAGGTCTACACAAGCATTCGGTCGACATGGGGTTTTTCACTGTATTTTGACCTGAATGTCGACATGGACACAGTTTGAAGCGCACCGCATTGCTCGCGATGCTTCGGGCACAGTGCATCGCTACGCTTGGCACTATTTTATTCTCCCACCATGCCCTAGTGGATGGTAGGGCATGAAATACCACCTGTCGGCACATGTCGGCTCAAAAACCAGTGAAAACCCCCATGTCGACATTTTGAATGTCGACCTAGCCCATGTCGACCTAATGCTTGTGTCAAAATAATGACATGTCAACCTAGACCCATGTCGACCTAATGACCATATCCCCACTCTCCAAACTGTTTTTGCATAGTGAGCGCTTGCGCCACCTCCTGGCTGTTTAAGGCCATGTCATTTATATGCAGCGTTTCACAGGCTGCTAAATGTTCCACAATAAATGCACAAGAGATGTGGCAGATACAAAGACAGTTCAATGTTTTCATAAAATAAAAAGTCAAACTTTGCACATCAGTAAATATAGTGCCTTCCCCATGCTGGGGAAATACAACAAGCTCATTCACACTTATATAAATAGATAAGTTAGTAAAACCTTTCAAAAACATAAAGAGACAATATAAACAACCCCCCCCCCCCCCACCCACCCCCACACACACACACACACACACACAACAGTGTATTCTTACATTGCACACATGTGCAAAATACACACTCCTGAACACAATACACATTAAATGGGTATACAGAAAATGATAATGAAAGAGCAAACGTTTAAGCAACACAGACGCCCCCTCGCAGGGCTGCTTAATGTCAGAGGTCCCCTCTCTCCCTCTCAGTTTGTCCACAGAATATAAAAGAAAAAAAAATAGGAAGTTTTATTTTCTCGGCTCAGCGATATCATCCGGCGCATCCCAGTCTGCATGTTCACGGAGGTTCCGCCAGTTTTTCTAAGTGCAAATCTGCCGAGATTAAAAGAAAAGGGAAATTATTGGTCGGTGTTGTTGGAAAACAGGTTAACAGGGCAACGGCGAGCGGCGTTACACTGGAAAATGTCAGAGCGGCACACCCATAGCGCCACTTATAGGGAGAGCGCATCACAAAGCCAGGTATGGGGCGTATTCTCAGCTGGGAGCAGAGCATGAAAAGAACAAGTGTCTGGGTAGCAGCATGCTGTAGTGCAGGTGGGGCAGGTGGTGGACAGTGTGAACCCAGCATTAGGGAAGAGCGGTCCAGCATTTGTGAGCATGCAAAAGCAGACAGTATTTTTCCTGCATGCAACACCGGCATTTGCCACCCCCCCTCCCCACCGCAACATGGTGCTTCCAAGTATACTACACTATAAATGGTATAGAGCTTGTTAAATAAAATTACATTTATAATGAAGGTAAGGAGCGGAGCCGGCTGTATCTATAAACGCTGAATGTGATGAATTCATTGTACGGCCTCCATCACTGCACATCACCAGCCCATTATGTGCTAGACTGGTTCACTGGTCAAATCTCACACTACAGCGGGTCCATGATCTCATCTCCGGAGAGGATTTATCTGCTCAGCGGACAGTGTCAACATCAGAGGGGGGGGGAGAGAGGGGCGGGGGGGCGGCAGTGGGCACATGGTCAACATTTACCAAGTAGTGCTGCCTCAGCCAATCAAAACATACAGTGTCTAGGACACCATGATTCTGAAATGACCCCCACACAGTGCATGTTTTCCAGGTCACCCGGCAGGTGCACTCATTACTCACCGACACTTTTTAAAAGATCACAGGTGGAGCTAATTATTTCACCTGCGATTCTGTATGGAGACCTGCAAAACGTGCACTGTGTGGGGGTCCTGAGGACCGAGGTTGAAATTATAAGGGGGATTGTATCAAGCCTTGGCGAGTAGTGTTTGCCATAGCAACCAATTAACTTTTAGTGATCATTTCATAATTGCGCTACACCAATGTCCAAAGCAGATAAACCCTCATGGCTGAATACATCTCCCCTGTACGTCTAGAAAGGGGCAGTGCTCGGTGTAATAAAGACCCGACAACTAGGGGGCACAGGTGTACTCATTACTGATTGCCACATTAAGAAAGATTCACAGGTGGTGCCAATTTATTTGGGATACTGAAGAGATTCCTAAAACCTACATCTCCAGTACAATCATATATACAGTTGCTAATATGTATGCGCTGGATGGGAGTGTGTGGAGGCGGAGGGGGGTTTCAGGCAACTGGAAACCCCTCTTATGTTTGCCAATGGGGGGGGGGGGGGACTGATCCGTTTGCTACTACAAACATACAGAGGAAGCACAGTGATGCCGTTAGAACGTATGGAGAGCCAGCTGAGGTCCGGATGTCAGTACCTTGTTCATCGACACATCTTGCGAGGCGTGTGCTCTGTGGGGATGGGGGACGCTGAGCGCAACTTCTCACAAAGCGCTTGAACTGCTTTCGGCTTTTTTCGCACTGGGGAAAAGTCTGCAGACAAATAAGAAGCAGCGTTATTATTATTGTATGCACAAACGGTGTGACAGCATACACCACCATAAGTTACAACGCACCAGACTGGCTACTACAGGGAAGTTCGGGTATGAGTCCAGGTATATATCCAGCACAGCAGAACAGGCATCTCTGCGAGGAACCCTCTGCTACGGTTACAGTAGGATATGCAGGGGACTGTGGGTACCATTGTAAGGTTACCGGCCAGGGATCACATATAGGAATATACAACGGACACATTGAGGAACGTATAATAAAGGCGTACTATCCGCTGTCATGCCGGATCTCAGATGACTACGAGCCGTGTCCTTAGGCCACAGAATATTTATGTATGATCATGTTTGATGTGTGTAAACTAACCCCCAAATGCCTTTTCATGAATGATACATAGGAACCCTCTGTTTACGGCGGCAACCTGGACATTTACCCAAGCACAAATCACACTATGGGCCTTATTCTAGTTCACTCTTTCTGACAAATTCCTTCTTAGATGGACAAAACCATGTGCACTGCAGGTGGGGCAGATGTAACTTGTGCAGAGAGAATTAGAATTGGGTGGGGTTTTACTTCAAAGTGAGATCTACATTGCAGTGTAAAAATAAAGCAGCCAGTATTTACCCTGCACTGAAACAAAATAACTCACCCAAATCTAATTCTCTCTGCACATTTTACATCTGCCCCCCTGCAGTGCACATGGTTTTGTCCATCTAAAAAGGATTTTGTCAGAAAGAGTGAACTAGAATAAGGCCCTATGTCTTGCCCTTTATTGCCAAACTAGACAACACCTTTGTGTCATAAACCTAGCCACTTGTGACCTACAAAGGGTTAAATACACAATGGGCCAGATTCAATAAAGCAAAACAGAAAGTTTACAAGAACAAGCCACGTTGCAATGCAGAGGCAACAAATATATTGTTTCCGTGCAGGGTAAATACTTACTTATTCTGCATGTAGCCCACAGGTGCTAAGGTGGCCATACAGTGCTGTGACTTCTCGCAGCAGGGTGTGGCCATTTGAACCCCCTTGAGCCACCAGGACCTTCTTGGGTGGCAGGCTTGCCTCTGATACATCACATACGGTGATTTGAGATATGATTTATCGCATGCAACCCTGTTTCCCGCTGCCGGGAGCGGGTCGGAGGTCAGACATGACAGCCAATCCGATGCATGTTTGTATCGCATCAGAACAGAAACATCCAATTTGGCACTTTTCACCCAATACTTCGTAATCGGGTGAAAAGTGGTCAAATCGGAGCAGTTTATGGGGTCCTATCGCATCGCAATTTGGATTTCAGTTTTAAGCACTCTTCACAGTTTACATCAGCCCCACCTGCAGTGCAACATGGTTTTGCCCATTTGTGTACTTTTTGCCCTGCCTTGAATCAGGCCCAATGTGTGGTGTGCGGGAAGGAGGTGGTGGAATTGCAGGTGTAGGTCGGATCAGGTTGTGGCAGCTGGGAAGGAGATGGAACCAGAGATTACAGCGAGACCTCTGGAAATGAACCACTGAACCTAATGAGACAGCAGCGAGTTCCACACCCGGCTACAGCCAATGTAATGCCCATATTATGCTCTTACTTAATTAGAGCCTTTTAGAGGGAAGCATCCAGTAAGGACCGACCCGCAGAGGGTAAGGAGAGCAGCACAGATGGGACATAAAACAAATGGGCCCAAGTGTTAGGGAACCGGGAGGGGGACAGATATTAGGGAGCAATAGCGCATCTGTGGCTGGTGCAAGGCGCCGAGCCTGCAGGAAAAGTTAATTAAATGTCATTTTATTTGTGCTGCAAATCCACTAAATCTTCTCTCCGGACTTGACAGCTCCTCACCAGTGAGACAGGCCGGGCTCAGCTGGAATCAGCAGCACAAAGTGCTGTGGCAGCAATTCTATTGTACTGGGGAGAGGGGGGGGGGGGGCGCTAGAGGAAGCAGTGGGGGGAGCAAGGGCAGCCGGCTACAGTCAGTCAGGGGACATGGAGAGGATCTAGCAGGCTGCAAATTACCCCACACTCAGGGGACAAGGCTACAATGTTATTTACTGGGTGCGGGTCAGCAATGCTTATTAACCCCTTCCATGCTGCCAGGCCTTATAGGCGTGCAGCCCTGTACACAGCATGTAGTAACTACGTGCACGGTACATTGTGTTCCCTAGGAATAGGATTATTCTGGCTCTTACAGTCTGAGGGCCGGGCTTCCCCGGATGATGCAACAGGCGGGAGGAGGGAGCAATCAGGGTGACAAGTGCAGCCACACAACTACTACACACCAGCGTAAACACAAGTGAAGCCACACAACCACTACACACATGTGCAGCCATACAACCACTACACACCAGCGTACACACAAGTGCAGCCACCTTACTTGCCTACCTGACCCTCTCCACCCGGGAGAAAATGCTCTGCTCCTGGACTTCCCTGGTAATGTAGGATTGCCACCACCTGTGGTGAAACACCTTTACCTAGCTCCCCACAGGTGATGGCAATCATACATTACCAGGAAAGTCCATAAACAGAGCATTTTCTCCCGCATGGAGAGGATCAGGTAGGCAAATATGGCAGCCACACAACTACTACATACCAGCGTAAACACAAGTGCAGCCACACAACAACTAATCAGTGTAAGGGCGGGATGTATTAATATACATCGCCGCCCTTCGCCAGCTGTCCGCCGCGATGCCAGCGCATATGTACTAACATATGCGGCTGGCATCGCGGTGCGGTAACGGAAACCCCCCGCGATACCTGTACTGTGGTCTGCGGGGGGTCTCCGTCTCCTCCCTGCCGCCTCCTGCTGCCTACACGCCGGGGACAGCTAAGCAGGCTGTCCCCGGCGCCTCCTCCTCCCCCTGCAGCCGGAAGGACGTCCGGATGCGTTGCTAGGGGGAGGAAGGGCTTACCTTGCGGGGTCCAGGAGGACCTGCAAGAAGGTAAGCCCAAGGGAGGGTCGGCGAGGCGGCGGGTGGCGAAAAAAAGCCCATAGGCTTCTAAAGGGTACCTTTGGGTGGCTATACTCTGCCCGGCGAAATCCGTGCGGCCGGGTAATAGTACATAGGTAAATGCGGTAAAATGGGCGTTTTACCGCATTTTCCCTTTAGTACATCCCGCCCTAAGGGGCACATTTATCATGCGATCTGGGCGGAATATTACTGCCCAGGATCGCATTGTAAAATGCGATCATATCGGGCAATGTATCAATATTAAGGGCACAGGGACAGGGCTCCGAAAGGGTCAGCGCATGCGCGGTTATGCACTGACCTCCGCCGACCCCTCTTAGGTTATGCGCAAAACCCCGATAGCCGAAAAAATGGTTTAATAAATGGGCCCCTAAGTATGGTGTAGTGACTCAACAACAACAAATCAGTGTAAGTGTGCAACCCCCTACAACTCAGTGACAGCAGCTGTGTATCTGTGTGACAGACTGAGCACAGATACAATGTAGCAGCCAGGACAACATCAAAACAGAGCAGCAACATAACAGCTGGGGCAACAATAGTACAATCCATGTAATCACTTAGCTGCTAGGGTAACAATGTAGCAACACCAGAGGTGGCGCAGCTGGGGCAACAGTACAGCCGGAGGAAGGGGAGCGCCGCCGGGGCAACAACAGTGCAGCATGGTGGCCAGGGGGGGGGGGGAGCGCCGGGGCAACAACAGTGCAGCATGGAGGGCATGGGGGGGGGCACCGCCGGGGCAACAACAGTGCAGCATGGAGGGCATGGGGGGGGGCACCGCCGGGGCAACAACAGTGCAGCATGGAGAACAAGGGGGGGGGGGGGGGGCACCGCCAGGGCAACAGGCTAACAGTGTAGCATGGGGGCACAGGCTAACAGTGTAGCATGGGGGCACAGGCTAACAGTGTAGCATGGGGTAGGGGGTCACAGGGTAACAGTGTAGCATGGGGTAGGGGGTAACAGTGTAGCATGGGGTAGGGGGTCACAGGGTAACAGTGTAGCATGGGGTAGGGGGTAACAGTGTAGCATGGGGTAGGGGGTCACAGGGTAACAGTGTAGCATGGGGTAGGGGGCCACAGACGTACCTGTGATTGGAGCTGCGGGCTGGGACCTCTTCTTGGACTCTGTGCCGTGATCAGGCTGCAGGGGCTCCGGAGACTGTGGGCGACTAGGAGTCTCCCCCCGGGGGCACAGCGTTAGGCTCGGGCTGAGGGTCTCGCCCCGGGGGCACGGGCTGGGGGGCTCCCTGTAGAAGGCGGGCACAGCCTCCAGCCGGCTCTCCTCCCAGACATAGCGGCTGCTGGGTAGCGGGACCCCCCTCTGGAAGTCAAAGTCCCACCTGCGGCTGCTCTCCTCCCGCATCTCCCGCAGCCGGCTGCGCAGCTCCCGGCTCAGCTCGGCGTGATCCACCGGCCCGAAGAGGTTCCTGCACACCGTGGGGCCCAGCCTGTGGCCCCCCTCCGCCTGCTGCACATTGCACATATCCGCTCCGGCCAGCTCTCCCGTCCCCGCTCCTGACTCTCACGTCCCCGATACCTAGCACTGCGGCGGCCGCGGCAGCTCCGTACAATCGCTGTCTAGTTCTACACACATCTAAACCCCGCCCTCAGCCCGCTACACGCCCCGCCCACAACAACCGTGCAGCAACCGCCCACCGCGATGCCCTATTGGACGCCGAAGCATGTGAGGCGGCGGCAGGCTAGATTGGACCCGATAGCTGTCAATCTATCAGCAAGGCGACCTATCGGGGAGGGACCGCACCCTAGAATGCACATAGAGGCGTGGCTGCGGCCACTGGGTCCTAGAGCAGTCGCCAGCTAAGGAACTCGGTGACTTGGTGTTGTGTAATGCTCTGTGCGCTGCAGCCTGTGGTATGCAGCATCCATACTGGTGACAGCTGCTACCTGGTGCTGTTACTGACCAGGAATATTCTGCTACAATAATGTATTTGCACTCCCTTATATCATTATGTTAGTATCCCTGAAATGCATTAAAGGGCTTTTCGGGAGTTTTCAGAATAATTTCCTGCATGTCCTGAAATTTTCATTTTTTTTTAATGCGTGTCGCATAGTCTGTACCTATAATGGGAAATGCGATGTTCTAGGTTTCACGGGCCCATTTATCATTTGACATTTTCATGCGTCAACCATGGCTATGTCAACATTTTTTCATTGTCAACCATTTTGGTGTTGACCTATTGACTGTCTGTTTAGACACTGCATACCTATCAACCGCATAACCAACGGCTGCGCACCCCTGGTTACAGCACAGACTGTGATATAAGCTTCTGTACCGTAGCCTAGGACTTACGATGCTTCTGTGGACTCCGCCCTACACTATGATGCATGTTTGTGGGCGGGGCCAGCGTTACACTATGCTGAGTCCTTTGTTTGCTGTGTAGTATGTTGTTGTCAGTGTGTAGTGAGTAGGTGGAGCATGCACTGTGCAGGGCTGGAACTGAAGCTGCATCTGTATTTGGGCTGCAGACATCTGACAGTTATGCTGCCCATGCACATTCAATTTCTACCACATCTGTTCAATAAATCGAATGATTGTATGCACACTGTGTGTCCCCGCTGGTCGAATGTTGCATCGATAGATGCTATGCGCTACACATTAAATCTACCAAATCGCAGGAGCTATCGTATGTGGTTTTTAACCATATGTGATTGCTCGAATGCAATTGGCCGGCGGTGAGTGGAGGGAGCACTTTTGGTTGGTGTCGGGAGAGGGGGCCGGAAGGAGCACTGGCGCCGTCCGTCTGTGTAGCGTAACACTGTGAAGGAGCACTGGCAGCAGCCGGGGACAGCGGTGGTGGCAGAATTTGAAAAAACTGTTTAAAACACTGGGTGGCTCAGCCAATCATAGGGCCACCCAGTGTTTTAAACAGTTTTTTCAAATTCTGCCACTGCCACTGTCCTCCGCCACTTCCAGAGCTCCTTCACATCGTTACACTATTCTGCCACCAGCCCTCTTCCAGCACCCGATGTGGCATCGCAGATGGCATGCGACAGCTGGTGCTGGAAGAGGGCACTTTAGGCACCATAAAATATGATCGAATGCGATGGGACATTGCATTGCGATCATAGTTGCCTACCATCCTGCATTCTGCAGGAGACTCCCTGAAATAGCAGCAATCTCCCTCTCTCCCTCATTAGTCTAGCAATCTCCCTCGTGTCACCTAGCCCACAATATGTAGCTGTTACATTTTTGGGAAAAAAATCAGCATTATTTCCCAGCGTTGGTGATAAAACACAATGATCCCTATGGCTACATGCATGTCTTGTGGCCAATTATATGGAACACGTGTAAAATACAATAGATGAACAATCCCTGACACGTATCAGTGCATACCTCCCAACTTTTGTAGTTGGGAGGTCGGGACGTTCGCGCGCTCTCCCGAAAAGGGGGCGCGGCCTCGAGAAAAGGGGGCGTGGTCTCACGTGGTGACGCGCACTTCGGCCACGCCCCCATTTTCGCCGCTCGTCTGCGCTGAATAGACGCTGTGCGCATGCGCACAGCGTCTATTCTCGGCAAGCTGGGGGGGCTCCCAACTGTCCCCCCCACCGTGGGACAATGGCGGCCCCGGGCGGGACGCGGGAACGTCCCCGAATATCGGGACGTTCCCGCGGTAAGCGTGACAGTTGGGAGGTATGATCAGTGACCTTTCTTTAGCAAGTATAGTAGCTGTAACTAACTGCTTTGGGGCTCATTTGTATCAGTGGCGTAACTAGTGCTCCGGAGCCCCAACAGTGGCGGGGGGAGCCGGCGCCACCTGGGCGCAGCAGGGTCACGACTCACGGCGCTATCGGAGCTGGAGACCGGCTTTCTGTACAAGCTGTCCTCTGCTGCAGCAGCCAATATGTGTACTGCTCCACCTCTGGCTGTCTGTGTGAGGACGCTCAGTGACCTGCCCCATGACGGGTCACTGAGCGTCCTCTCACAGACAGCCATAGAGCTCCCCCTTCCTCCATGCCCACCATTCCCCCTGCACCTGTCAGTCCTCCTGATGATGTCCCCTCCCCCTATCTTTGACTATCCCCCCCTCTGACGCTGTCTCCTTCCCCTCTCTCTGACACAGTCTCCTTCCCCTCTCACTGACGCTGTCTTCTCCCCCCTCTCTCTGACGCTGTCTCCTCCCCCTCTCTCTGACACTGTCTCCTCCCCCTCTCTCTGACGCTGTCTCCTTCCCCTCTCTCTGACGCTGTCTCCTCCACCTCTCTCTGACACTGTCTCCTCCCCCTCTCTCTGATGCTGTCTCCTTCCCCTCTCTCTGACGTGGTCTCCTTCCCCTCTCTCTAACGATGTCTCCTCCACCCACTCTCTGACGCTGTCTCCTCCATCTCTCTCTGATGCTGTCTCCTTCCCCTCTCTCTAACGATGTCTCCTCCCCCCTCTCTCTGACGCTGTCTCCTTCCCCTCTCTCTAACGCTGCCTCCCCCCCCTCTCTCTGACGCTGTCTCCTCCCACCTCTCTCTGACGCTGCCTCCTCACCCCTCTCTCTGACGCTGTCTCCACCCACCTCTCTCTGACGCTGTCTCCTCACCCCTCTCTCTGACGCTGTCTCCTTTCCCCTCTCTCTCACGCTGTCTCCTCCCCCTCTCTCTCACACTGTCTCCTCCTCCTCTCTCTGACGCTGTCTCCTCCCCCTCTCTCTAACGATGTCTCCTCCACCCACTCTCTGACGCTGTCTCCTTCCCCTCTCTCTAACGCTGCCTTCTCCCCCCTCTCTCTGACGCTGTCTCCTTTCCCCTCTCTCTCACGCTGTCTCCTTCCCCTCTCACTGATGCTGTCTCCTCCCCCTCTCTCTGACGCTGTCTCCTCCCACCTCTCTCTGACGCTGTCTCCTCCCACCTCTCTCTGACGCTGTCTCCTCCCACCTCTCTCTGACGCTGTCTCCTTCCCCTCTCTCTGACGCTGTCTCCTCCCACCTCTCTCTGAAGCTGTCTCCTCCCACCTCTCTCTGACGCTGTCTCCTTCCCCTCTCTCTGACGCTGTCTCCTCCCACCTCTCTCTGACGCTGTCTCCTCCCCCTCTCTCTGACGCTGTCTCCTTCCCCTCTCTCTGACGCTGTCTCCTTCCCCTCTCTCTGATGCTGTCTCCTCCCCCTCTCTCTGACGCTGTCTCCTCCCCCTCTCTCTGACGCTGGTACCCTTTTAATATATTTTACAAGTGTCATTGTGTTCCTAGTCCCTTTTCAATGCTGCATATATATATATATATATATATATATATATATTCTGCTTGCTGATGTATCCTTGACAAAGGCCCCTGCAAGGGCCGAAACTTTGACCATTTCTGATGTCCTGATGAGCTCCTGAAATAAAAGTATTTGCTTTGCACTTTCTCAGTGTGGGTGAGTGCCTACTTCTTCACAAATGTTATATATATATATATATATATATATATATATATATAAGGGGGGGGGATAGACAGACTTCAAACTGTCGCCCCAGGGGGTATGAATGAAATGCTGAGCCTGCGCTGTTTTCTCTAATTCTGTCTAACAAAATCATTTCGTTTACAGGATTTTATCTATTCTAGCGTTAGGACAAGTTGCTGTTATGTCCCCATTTGCACTTTACCGTTTGATCGTCTTTGTATTTCTATGTATTCACGCATTGTTTTTGTTATTGGTAACCATAGGAACCAGAAGGTGCTGGCAAACACGCCTACCGGGGCAGTCAGCTGAGGCGCAACAACGTGCTGCACTTTGATGACGTCAGCCTGACGACCGCCGGGATCGGCGCTGCCGCACGAGGGAGGAGACATGGTATGTTTGCTATTTAAACTGTTTTTTTTTTACACTGTTGTTGTATGTCCTGACGAAAGAGGTATTAAAGTGACCTCAGAAACGTTGACCGCAGCCGACATGGTGTAGTCTACATTATTTCATTGCGTCAGTCTCTGGAGTGCCGGCCTGGTCTATTATAGACCCATCTGCAATTATATATATATATATATATATATATATATATATAATGTGTAATGGACATTATGGTCTGTGGTATATTCTGTAATGGGCATTACGCCATGTGGCATAATGTGTATCTGCCATTAAGGTGTGTGGTATAATGTGCAATGGGTATTACTTTGTGGCATAACTGTGTGTGGCATAATGTGTTATGGAAATTACAGTATGTGGCATAATGTGTAATGGGCATTATGGTATGGGGCATAATGTGTAAGGGTCATTATGGTGTGTGGTATAATTTATTTATTTACTTACAGTTTCTTATATACTGTAGCACAGCATATTCCATTGTGCTTTACAATGGAGACAACAGTGATAAAACAAACTGGGTAGATACAAACCTACATGGAGGTAGGAGGGCCCTGCTCGCAAGCTCACAGTGTGTGGCATATTCTGTAATGTGCATTACAGTGTGTGTGGCATATTGTCTAATAAGCATTGGTTCTTCATAAATTATTTGTGTTTTTATTAATTTGGGGGGGGGGGGGGGCATATTTTGTATTATTTATGCTGGGGACCTAATTGCCAAGAAACAATCTTTTGTTTGTTTTAACAAAAATGGGAGGGGGGGGGGGGGCAAGGCGCCAGAATTTTTTTGGCTGGGGGGAGCAAAATTTCTAGTTACGCCACTGATTTGTATATAAGTCATTTTAAAAGATTCCTCTTAGATATAGCAGTACACACCCACGTGTCTAGGTCTCTCCATATATAGAACTTGACACGCCCTTTGGGTGGAGCATGACATGCCCCCCAATGGGGCTCTGTGCAAAATGTTACTAACAACCGCTCTAATCTCCCTGAAACTAGTTTTCAAAAGTAGGCAGGTATGATTGTGATGTTGCATCGCATCCAATCGCATAAGTATATGGGCACCAGTACATCACACTGCAATAACAGGCTATCTACCCGCGTACTAGATCGTAGAGACGCGGCATTCCAGCCAGGCGCAGGAGGTTATTTAGCAAGAGTCACGCGACATAGTATCGCTCCCAGTGATGTAACTAGATACATGTGGGCCCCATAGCAAAAGTTTGTAAGGGCCCCTATTTATCGGAAGGTGGACCATTTGTCTACAGCAAAAAGATAGACAACCATTAGGTCGACACCATTAGTTAGACAAGCAAATAGGTCGGGTGTCTAGGTTGACAGTCAAAAGGTCGACATGGGTTTTTTTTACAGTTTTTTTACCCAAATGTCGACACAGTCGACATTGACACAGTTTGCAGTGAACCGCAGCCCCTCGCATCGCTCGCTTCGCTCACAATGCTTCGGGCACACTATTTTATTCTCACACCTCGCCCTAGTGCAGTGGTTCCCAACCTTTTTCTCTCCCGTAACCCTTGATTAGGCTTTTCATTGATGAGTACCCCCTCCTCTCAATTTAAAATATAGACAGTACTTACGAGTGGAGTGGAAGTGAGCGGTATGCGTGTCCTTATGCATGTCCTTATATTAAGGAGTAGCGGACAGGAATCGCGCCCTTCTGTGTCTGGCCGCTGGTTGTGTATTGTCTCCAGGGTTCCCACTTACACCTGTAGGATTAATGCCGCTGCTTCCTCCACCTGTGTGTCAGTGCAGGGCAGATCGCTGATGTCTGAGGGCAGCGTGGGAAGCTCTCATTGGATTGCTGGTCAGGCAAAAGCACAATGAGACGCTGATGACGCTGAAGACAGAACCATAAGTGACACAACATGGCTCTTCTCCATAGCAATGGGTCTTCTTCCGCCATCAAAAGACTTTTTCATCTTCCGCCATTACCAATATTATTTTCAAGTACCCCCAACTGGTCTGCAGAGTACCCCCAGGGGTACTATTACCCCAGGTTGGAAACCACTGCCCTAGTGGATGGTAGGGCATGAAATACCGCCTGTCGGCACATGTCGGCTCAAAAAGCAGTGGAAAACCCCATGTCGACCTTTTGACTGTCGACCTAGACACTGTCGACCTAATGACAGCGTCGACCTTTTGGCATGTCGACCTTTTTGCATGTCGACCTATTTGCTTGTCTAACTAATGGTGTCGACCTAATTTGCTGTAGACAAATAGTCCGGATACCTATTTATCACCTAATGCTGAAAAATGTATACAGCACATGATACTTTGACAGGCAAAGTGGGCCCCTCTCAGCTCTGGGCCCCATAGCAGCTGTACCCCCTGCACCTATGGTAGTTACGCCCTTGCTCCTCTTCCCAGTGTTTGCTTTATGCACACGCAGAACCCTTATCAGAGGTGGCCGCAGTTGCAGACGCAGATGCAAATTTTCACGCTGCTGCGTCAAAGTCTTTATCTGATTTTAAGTTGACTAAGATGGCCGTATGCTGTTGTGGTGTGTACTGGCAGGTGCAATGTTTATCACCCGAGCATGGTCACTGGTGTCAGTGCAAGTGCGTCTTTGGACACATTCACTGAATACATCTGGATCACCCCCCCCTCTCTCCTGCCTTAGGGCTCCCGGAACCTTCGACCCTAGAACTTCCTCCTCAGATGCTGATATAGGCCCCCACCAGGCCCCCCAACAAGCCTTGCACCCCCGGTAATCAGTCCAGTGGCATCCCCCTGTTGGTGGAAACACCTACCATAATCTATCTACCTTGATGTCATCCTTGACAACCTGGACGCACGAGCAGACTGGAAACATCAGCCGCTTGCACCCAATATTGACCTTTTCCCATGTGAACTTATTGCTTGTGTTGACCTTTTATGCATTTCAACCTTCCGCCTGATGACTTTTAGGGGTCAACCTAGACACTGTTCATTGTCAACCTGCTATACCACACCTGAAGCCTAGGGGCCCCAAAAGGATTAGGGGCCCATCAATTATTTTGCTGAGGCACGGCTCCCTGCGCCATAGGGCTTCAATAGTGGCCCGTGTGCAGACACCTGGGCCTTCTCCTCTGTAGCGGGCAGCGCTGCAGACTCTGGGCACTAGAGAACTGTAGCGCAGTCCCAGAGTCTACTTTCACTTTGGAGCATCCCACATTCTGATCCAACGCAAACCAGGCACATGTGCTCTGCATGCAACTGCGGCCACAACCTGAAATGCATACAGCCCTGCATGTGGGTAAATATAAATGGCCCGATTCAGAGTTGATCGCGGCTCATCTCAGATGAAGCAATTATCGAATTACTCTGCATGTGTACAGTTCATAGCGCACATGTGCGAGCCCGAATGAGGACTGAACATGCATATGGATCGTAAATGCAAAGTGGCTGGAGCTTGACTGACAGGCAGCCGGCATTTGGGGGGTAGTAACTGGTCATTTTCTGGGTGTGTCAGCTAAATCGCAGCATCCTCACGCGTTTCGAGGAAGGGTCTGTGACGTTTAAGCAACCCTAATCTGCCCAGTCCATTATGTGTTTGAGGTACGCCTCAGTGCCTCCTTAATAGAGGAGTCACTGGAATAATGTATTAAATAGATTAACAAACATACAGTATGACGACTTCCGCATAGCTCCCAACTGTCCCGTTTATCGCGGGAACGTCCCAGTTTTCAGGGATGTTCCCACAGCCTGCCCGGGGCCAGCAGTGGGGGTGGGGGGGGGGGGCAGTTATTCCCCTCTGCCACCCTCTTGTCAGCGGGGAAGAGACGCTGTGCGCATGCAATCCTATGGGATCTTGGGTGCGAATGCCACGTACATGACCACAACTGGGCCTGTTTTTCACAGAACATGCCACAGCGCAAGGAAATATACAAAAGGACTCATCTGCAAAGGTATCCAGTCATATCCTCAACAGTAACCAGGGCTATTTTTCAGCAGGCTCCAGCAGGAACTGTGGCCCTTATTCTAGTTCACTATTTCTGACAAAATATTTCTTAGATGGACAAAACCATGTGCACTGCAGGTGAGGCAGGTGTTACTTGTGCAGAGATAATTAGATTTGGGTGGGGTTTTACACCTGCCTCACCTGCAGTGCACATGGTTTTGTCCATCTAAAGGTGCGTACACACGGGGGGAGATATATTGCTAGCAATATATTGCTTGCAATATATTGCTGAGCAATATATTGCTCAGTGTCTCTTTTTCAACAAGCGACCAGAGATGGTCGCTGTTGAAAACGAACCTCTGCTGGGGGTGCCGCAGAGGTAATTAGCTGGTCGCAGGAGCAAGCTCCTGCGACCAGCGATTACAATGGGGCAGAAAACGGGAGCGCGCACCCGGAGATTTATCGCCGGGGCACACTCCCAATCACTGGCAATATGGTCGCCTGCGACCATATTCCCAGCGATTATAGCACCTATCTCCCCCGTGTGTACACAGCATTAGAAATATTTTGTCAGAAAGAGTGAACTAAAATAAGGGCCTCAGCTCCTGCAGGAGCCTGCTGAAAAATAGCCCTGTCTGTAACCATGTTGATATTCAAAATGTGGGTTTAGGTCGGTGCAACCTGACCATGCCACCAGTTCATGCTGCTGACAGGGTAAAGGTGGGGGGCAAATTGCTCATTATTGGTGATTTTTACTCTAGGATTTTAAATCGGCAATTTTTTAAAAGAAGAGGTGACACCGGTCCGGTTTGGCAACTCCAAAAAAACGGATTTTCGACAAATCTCAGTTGATTCTATTTCCCCTGTTTGCACAGGCACCTCCAGGGAAAGGAACAAGATGGCATTTCGATACACGCGGTGCGGCCAGCTGGTGCACAGCCAAGTCGCTGTACAGTGCGCTTCATAGATGAGGCCCTTGGAGTTTATAACACATAAATCCAGGACTAAGGCTGCCTCGCAGCAGGAAGAACAAACAGACAGCCCTGTCTTCCATTATTGGCCTGTCCTGACAAAGGAGCACGTCCAGTCATCCTGAAGTAGCACTGAAACGAGTTTTATAGACATTTATCTGTCTCTTACACATGTGCCGCACAAACACTGCAGCCCATTGAAAACCTAATTAATTAACTAAACTCGAGGGACAATAGCCTGCGCCGTGCAGACATAATACCGGCGTGTATGGCCAGTCTCTGAGTAACCGAGTGGTAAGATACAACAGGGAGACAATAGGCGGGCAAATAAATGAGACAGCGAGGGGGCTGAGGCCTAGTAAAACACTCTAATGCCTGTTGCCAGGGAAACCGTGTCTTCATTAACAGGGGTAAATTGAGATTGTATGGAGAACACCAGATGTGTCATCCATCAGATGGATATTTGCTGTATAACTCATTTATCTGACATTGTGGAGTACAGGAATGTATATACTGATCGGCACCATCTGGGTAATTAGCGTCTTTCTGCTTTCCTGGGGTAAACTTACTAAAGCTTCTAAAAATGAGGTGAAGTTGCCCATAGCAACCAGTCAGATTCTATCATTTTCAGGGATGCAAAAGAGAAATGTGTGTGTGTGTGTGTGTGTGTGTATATATAGATAGAAATAACCAGGGCTATTTTTCAGCAGGCTCCAGCAGGAACTGAGGCCCTTATTCTAGTTCACTCTTTCTGACAAAATATTTCTTAGATGGACAAAACCATGTGCACTGCAGGTGAAGCAGGTGTAAAGCCCCACCCAAATCTAATTATCTCTGCACAAGTAACACCTGCCTCACCTGCAGTGCACATGGTTTTGTCCATCTAAGAAATATTTTGTCAGAAAGAGTGAACTAGAATAAGGGCCTCAGTTCCTGCTGGAGCTTGCGGAAAAATAGCCCTGGAAATAACCCTTTCACTGCGCTGAAGGCGTGTTTTAGGGCAGCAACTCTATGAGTCCCCCCTGTTAGTGGGGGGAAAAAGAGAAATGCACAGGAGGAATCTAGAGCGCGCCTGTTAATATATCACCACCACCACAGTATTCAATGATAAGTATTTCTCACGTAATCAGTTAGAGTAAAATTATACAGACATTTTTATTAAAATTCTTTAAGAATAGGCAATCATGTAAGATTGCAGCATAATTTGATCCAAAATTTCATGAAGAGTCATATAGAAGTCCTCATAATAAACCGACGCGTTTCGTCACTCAGACTTCATCAGGGGTAAAATGCATTGATAATTCAATTAGGGCTCCGGTTCCTGAACAAACTAAAGGATATACTCGCTGGTGTCAACTGCAATAATGAATAATTAAAAAATTTACAAAAAACAGAGAGGAATTTGTTGGTAGGTCCTGTCCAATTTATCAGAGTATCGCAAGAAAAGTATCCAAGTGAATGTGACACTCCAAGGCTGCATGTGGCATATATATATATATATATATATATATATCCCAAAGTTTGGATCACACTCGCCTTGGTCGTGGTCAGGGGCGTGGTCACATGACACAAGAGGGAGTGGCTACATGACAAAACTTTATGCCCCCAGTGCCAGATATGCCCCCCCACAGTGCTAGGTATGCCTCCAGTGCCACACATATATGCCCCGCATTGCCAGATATGCCCCATAATGCCACACACATGCACCAAAGTGCTAGTTATGCCCCATAATGCCACACATATGCCCCACAGTGCTAGTTATGCCCCCAGTGCCAGATATGCCAGATACGCCCCCATAATGCCACACATGCCCCCACAGTTCCACACATATGCCCCACAGCCCACAGTGCCAAGTAACTCACCCTTCTGGTGTCTGGGTCTCCTCTCCTCACCCACTGCTTCTTACGGGGACAGGGGAGCGCATCGTGCGTCTCTCCTTCCCCGGCTTCACTGTGTCCGGGCCGCTAGCCAATCATACCTCGCGGGCTGGCTCCTGATTGGCTGCCGGCCCGCGAACTAAGATTGGCTGAGGGCCCAGTTACAGTGACACAGGGAGGGGAAGGAGAGATGCGCGATGTGCTCCCCTCCCCTCAGCTCCAGTGGCGGCGAGGAATCAGCTGTGGCGGGGCGGCGGAGGCCACGCCCCCCGCCACTTAGATATGCGCGCATGCGCATTAAGCACTTTGCAGGGGATTTGTTATGGCGGTACGGGGTACCGGCACAATATGTTTTACCGTTACACCGTACCACCCCGTACCGCCATACTTACAGCCCTGCCTTTGACCAATAACAACTGCTGGGGTGTCAGCTCAGGTGTCCCAGAAAGTCCAGTAATCAAATTTTTTCTAAGAAATATATATATATATATATATCTCAACCAAACCCCTTCTTTTTCACGCTAAATTCTAAAAGATTATTAGTTTGCTGCCTGTTTCCACAATACCCCTGTTGGCTAAGGGGAGTTAGAAAAGATACGAGAACAAGTGTGGAATGGCGCACTTCTCAACTTCAGTCCATAATATATTAAACAAAGTCCATAACAGTGTTATTCTGTTTATTAAAAGTCTTTTAAGACAAAGTGTGCTGTTTTCACCCGACGCATTTCGTCCAACAAGGGGATTCCTCAGGGGTATCAGCTTTATAGAATAACGTTGTAGTAAAACAGGGTGGAAAGTGTGCGATTCTTTCCTCTAAGCCGAAAGAGAAGGGCACCCAGCCGATGCTACGGTCTCAATCAGTTGATAACTGGCCTGAAATGGCCCTGCCTCTGGTAGTAAGAGTTGTTTTGGGGTAATAAATACGGGTATTTAAGTGGATCGCCCATACAATTGGTCACCTGGATATGTGTTCATTTGTCTGGCTCAGCATGCACTAAGCTTCAGAAGTGATAAAATGGAGAGTGATAACCAGCCAGCCAATCAGCTCCTACCTGCCATGTCACAGACTGTGTTTGAAAAATCTCAAGCAGGAGCTGATTGGTTGGTTGTTTATCACACTCCATTTTATCACTTTTGAAGCTTAATGCATCTGGCCCCAGGACTTCTGTTCTCCAGGAACATGGCACCCACGCCACAATCCCTATGACACCTCTATTGCGCATGCACGAATCACCGGAATAAAGGCCATGGAGGCCATATTTCCAGTGATTTTTGCCACTGCGCTGCCAGCGCTGTATTAAGATGCGGGGCTTAGTGCATATGGAAAATGCGGCCAAAGCCTGGATTTTGGCTGCATTTCCATATTAAATAAACTGGTGAATGTGTGTGCAAATCCTGGGGATTCAGGTTTGCACACTGATAATGATACAGAAAACATTTTGAGAAAGAGCTGTAATCACGGGGGCCTTACCCCAGGATCTGTGGTTTATTACACACCAGCGACAGGCGACAATAAGAATTTTTATTATTTGGTCAAATAATTGATAAATATGGCCGTCTTACACCATTCAGCGGCACAGTGTGGGACATTTACTAAGATGGGAGTACTGTTTCCCATTGGATGTTGCTATGGGAAACCAATCAGATACTATCTTTTATCTTCTTGAAGGTGCAAATAAATAAGAAGTAGATCTGATTGGTTGCCCACAGCAACATCCCATGGGAAATTTAACTCCCATCTTAGTACATCCCCCCTGTGTATCAGACCCACTGCATGTCCTACAAGGTTTACAATTGCGTTTTCTTTATTCCCTGTTTATTGCACGTTTATCATGTACAGGTATATTACAAATGACAATCACTTTACAGCGTTCTGTGCACGCAGCCGGGTATCATTGCTGATCTGTAAATGAGTCGGGAATATCCATCTGTATCAGACTGTATCTGCATATTGCCCCACACCAGGGTACGAATGAAGAGACAGCGGTCGTACTGTGTTTATGACGATTGCACTGTAAAACAATAATCATAGAATGAGCAACAGAACGCAGCACAGTCAGGTGATGGCAACATCAGAGACCTACGGAACGTCAGCATAAATAACCACCACTCTCAGGTTCCTGCCTCACACGGGACATCCCAGGACTCGTAACCCATACAATCTAATGTTACACCTGTTATTTGCCTTATTGCTTTGCCCTGTTGGCTTTAACATACATTAACCACACAAAGGTATCCGCGAGAAATAAATAAACGGGATACGATTGGTTGGTCCACCTAAACCTGGTTGACAGTCAGTGGGTCGACACCATTGGGAAGACATACGGCAAAGTCGACAGATGTCTAGGTCGACATGGGACAAGGTCGACAGGTGCTTAGGTCGACACAAGCGTTAGGTCGACATGGTCTAGTTCGACAGTGAAAAGGTCGACATAGAGTTTTTCGCTGTGTCAACCTAATGACTGTTGAACATCTTTATTTCGACTCAATGATCCCATTCCAAATAAACATGGCTGCTTACCGAAATAGTAGAAAGCAGTGTAACCGTTCTTGTTGAACCAACCGTCACTGTGGAACTGCAGCAGGAGAGCGTTGCCAGTGGAGATGATGGTCGGGATGTGGACACTGCAGCAGTATCTGCCCAACTCCGGTGAATCCATTCTACCCCCATCGTGAATTATTAGGTAATCGTAGAGACACGTGCTGGAAAACTCCAGATCGAAGGTTGTGAAGTTCAGGACAACCTGATGAAGACATTGCCGGTGGTTATAACTCCTGCGGTGAATGCCCTAGGCCGGCGCATGACAAATAAAGACTATCTTACCTGATACCCCTCAGGAGCCCATATGGTGGAGATGCAATTGGACAGGTTTGGGTAGAGATCCGGGTAACCAGGGGACGTGATCGTGCCGTTGTCACTTGTGTACATCTCACCGCAGTCCACTAGAGAAACCACATTATTTAGGTTAGAAAGCTGTGTGTCTGTGGCCATTTTATAGAGTCTAACTGCGTGTGACGACAAGTGACATGGTGGGGACACAGTCTCCCAGTTAGCTCCAGAGAGACCCCATAGATTACCTCCAGCATCCTGAGCCACTACATGTTTTCAGCATACATTCACTATCTGATGAGCTGTATAGACCCCACTACTCTATTCATACGATCCATGTATGCAACAGTGAGTACGACTGTAGCTGTTATACCTCAATAAACCTACACCGCTAGCTAAGTAACTATCCTGCGCATAGTGCGACTCATCTGCTGGTGGGCTGTATAGACCCCAATACCCTTGAAACCATCCATGTAAGCAACAGGGAGTACGGCTGTAGCTGTTCTACTTCAATAAACCTACACCGCTAGCTAAGTAACTGTCCTGCGCATAGTGTGACTCATCTGCTGGTGGGCTGTATAGACCTCAATACCCTTGATACCATCCATGTATGCAACAGGGAGTACGGCTGTAGCTGTTCTACCTCAATAAACCTACACCGCTAACTAAGTAACTGTCCTGCGCATAGTACGACTCATCTGCTGGTGGGCTGTATAGACCCCAATACCCTCTTTTGATACGATCCATGTATGCAACAGTGAGAACGGTTGTAGCTGTTCTACTTCAATTAACCTACACCGCTAGCTAAGTAACTGTCCTGCGCATAGTGCGACTTATCTGCTGGTAGGCTGTATAGATCCCACTACTCTATTGATACCATCCATGAGAACAGTGTGTATGCAACAGTGAGTACGACTGTAGCTGTGTATACCTACACTGCGAGCTAAGTAACCGTACTGCACATAGTGTGAGTCATCTGCTGGTGTGTGCCAACACTACAAATTACAACACCTGCTTACAAATGTAAAACCTGCATACAGCTGGAAACAGTTTTATTTAGACAATTATATCAAACTGATCATGAAACTGTGGACAAGCAGTTGGTAACAGCAGAACTCTAGCACTGAAATAAACAATACTCCTACCATAAAGAATAGATCTATGTACCCCAACCTATAATTCACAGCCCAATGCGCTCTGGGCCCTTCAGTCTTCCTAAGCAAATTCCAAGGGGCACTTGATTCTAGGGGCCTCCCAGTCTACAGCCAGACAGTGAATGGCTGTCAGCATGCTGATTGGTGGATGGCTGCAGCTATGCACCAATCAGGGAGCAGCATTCTCTACCGGCCTCACAGTCTGCAGCCAGACAGTGAATGGCTGTCAGCATGCTGATTGGTGGATGGCTGCAGCTATGCACCAATCAGAGAGCAGCATTCTCTACCGGCCTCACAGTCTGCAGCCAGACAGTGAATGGCTGTCAGCATGGTGATTGGTGGATGGCTGCAGCTATGCACCAATCAGAGAGCAGCATTCCCTACCAGCCTCTCAGTGAATGACTGTCAGCATGCTGACTGGTGGATGGCTGGGTATATCTCCCCAATCAGTGTGGTTACAGACCTTCACTGTATGGAAGCATGCAGAGAGATGACGCGGGACCATAGTAGAGTAAGTTATTTTATTTAAATTTATTCGCATTGCATTTATTTTCTCCAGTGCTGCAGAGAACTATAGTATTCTACCAACTAATGTGGGGTCCATAATGCTATCCAGTAATGGGTGTAATTGTGCGTCATACCTAGACCGTAGGAGGCCTTTAGGTTAGCCGAGGATGCAATCGTCTTTTCACCAGCAAATTCAAGCAGCATGGTGCTTCCGGAGGCAACCAGAAGAGGGAGCTCTTGACTTCCACAAACTGTATCTAACAGCAAGGGGGACTTTTTGCTTGGCCCATCATATACTGTAATGTAATTAGTAGTACATCCAGAAGAATGCGGAATATCAAATATATCAAACTGCAAGACAGCCTGTAAAACACGAAGTCTATTTTCAGATACTTAAACACTGGTTTATAGCTCAGCAGTAAAGGGTACTTGTTTCCTAGCACGGCGCCACCGATTATAATTGTATGTCATTGGGTCGGAAAAATCGGTCGCATCGCATGCAACCAAATCGCATGCGATGCAAAGCACCCGATTTTTGCATTGGAACCAATGTTAAATGGTCCATGAGACCCGATTTTACATTGGCCCCAATGTTAAATGCCCCCCAGACCTCATTTTTTATTGTATGGCCCCCCATTGTTAACGCGACACCACGATCAACGTCAACCCGGAGCGTGGCGAGCGCAGTGAGCCCGCGAGGGGCAGCGGTACGCGTCCTGCGACCTTTTCATACCCCGACTATCCACGTCGGCGTGTAGTTGATTTTATATAGTGTGGCAAGCGCAGCGAGCCCGAAGCGTGGCGAGCGCAGCGAGCCCCGCATTACTTCAGACGTATTATGCGTCCCCTCTCCACGCTTCGGGCTCGCTGCGCTCGCCACACTATATAAATTCAACTCCACGCCGACGTGGATAGTGGGGGTATGAAAAGGTTGGTGGACGCGTACCGCCGCCCCTCGCTGGCTCGCTGCGCTCGCCACGCTTCGGGTTGACGTTGAGCGTGGGGGGGGCATTTCACATAATTAACCATCCAATGTAAATGTCCAGTGTCCAATGTAAAATCGGGTCTCAGGGACCCTTTTAACATTGGGTTCAATGTAAAAATCGGGTTGGTCGCGTCGCATCGCATGCAATTATAATAATTAAGGTATGCGATGGGACCCGATGGGCGCCCTGCTAGGAAACAAGTACCCGGTAAAGTTTCTAACATTGGGCCTGATTCAGTAAGAAGTGCGAAAATCACTTTTTGACAATGTTCACACGCACTACTGCGCATGTGCATCCACCGCAACTCACATGCTCGAAGGCTCGCCGTTCGGTTGTATCCCAACTCTCTCTGCACATGTTAAATCTGCCCCACCTGCATTGCAGCATGACCCATTTTGGGGAAAAAATTGCCCTGCGATCAAGGCTGAATTAGGCCCATAGGTCATTATTCTGGTTGACTCACAAGGCTTGCGAGTCCCCCAGACACCGCCCGGATGGCCACCCGCCCCTACCACATTATCATCCATTCACAGCCTTGGGTAGAGGGGGAGAAATCATTCGATGGTCAGCAACCATCGAATGATTTCTTCAACACCTCTATGGTATCTGTGATCTGCAAGCACCCTGTGCGGGAAGCCGGCGGGCATCTGACAGCTGCTGACTTCAGCTGCCCCCCCCCACACTGCATCACTGGGCCATTACCATGGGCTGTGCCCCCGCTGCCGCCGAACCCTGCCCTTATTGCTAGGTTTGAGTGGGATGGCGAACATGTAGTTCGCCATGCCCGCTCGCACCCCATGTCTGAACATGTGCAGAAATTCGCTTACACAAAACATCGGTTCCCTGTGCGAATGCGCGGGGGACCGATTGGATTACAATAAGGTCCACAGTGTGTACACTATTTCAGCCTTGTACCAGACCTGGAATTACCTTATTTCTGTTGACGCTGACAAGCCAAATGCAGTCTGTAGCATCTGAATAGGATGAGATGGAGGACTGGACATCAATCGTCCCCTGCAGCCCGGTCAGCAGAAAGCTGCAAGTATCTGGAAGGAGAACATTTACTAAGAACTAGCTCAGGAACAAGGGCAGTCACTGAACGCAGTGACGTATAAATGTGAGATGCACAGAGCACATATACACATGGTCACATACTGCATTTGTAGAGCTCCTTAATCTTAGAAACATCTAATGGGCTGAGTCCATATCTCTGGCCAATCTCTACAGACTGGTCCGGTTTGGGTGTGAGGCTCGGCTGTCCCGATGTGTTGGAATAGGAGTACCTGCAACCATATAGGAGCTACTGTCAGATGTCAATCACTGAAACAAGTTACGTTACAGAAAAGGAGAAATATTCTTCCTTTCAAATGAACAAGATTCAACAAATAAAGCCAGAGGTGGAACTCTGGGAGACAATGGAGTAATCTGCCGCCCGGCTCCTGCTCCAAAGGGGGCACCTCTCCTCCCCTGCAAGTTTGAATCAGGTAAATGAAAGCCATAGATATTGCTTCTGTGGCTGACTCCCCTCCTAAGACCATAGACGTTACGCGTTATTTAGTTTAAACATAATATACATCCATACATACACGGATACATACATATATTTATATAAGGTGGGTTGGGGGGGGGGGGGCACCAATAGTTATCTTGCCTCCGGGCAATTAAGACGAACTTACGCCGCTGAGAAGAGGGAAAAATGAGTTGTGTTTTATAGAGACCAGTACCATAAGGTAAAATACTATGGGGGTTATTCTGGTTCACTCCTTCTGGCAAATTCCTTCTCGAATGGACAAAACCATGCTGCACTGCAGGTGGGGCAGATGTAACATGTGCAGAGAGAGTTAGATTTGGGTGAGATATTCTGTTTCTGTGCAGGGAAAATACTGGCTGCTTTATTTTTAGACTGCAATATAGATCTCACTTTGAAGTAAAACCCCACCCAAATCTAACTCTCTCTGCACAAGTAACATCTACCCCACCTGCAGTGCACATGGTTTTTTCCATTTGAGAAGGAATTTACCAGACGGAGTGAACCAGAATAACCCCCAAAGTTTTGCCTATGTTCAGTCTGGTGTTTCCATGATTTGTTGCATCCACCCAAAGCTCCAGTAGTGTGATCCTCTCTTCTTCTGGACATACTTTTGTTCAGCACCGTGTGTACACACTATAACTCTCTCTGCACATGTTACATCTGCCCCACCAGCAGCGCAGCATGGTTTTTCCCATTAGAAAAATATTTTGTTTTGAGATCCTTACAGAATAACCCTCTGATGCGTTTCATTGTGGAGTGACCGGCAGCTTCATCAGATGAAGTGGTGGGATATAGTGTGAAACATTTGCAAACAGTCAAACCCATAACGCAGTGTAAGACCCCTAGTTCTGACCTCCATAAATACAGGGGTAGATTTATTAAACTCGGTGAAGTGATACATTTTCTGTTTTTTATCACCGGCCAATCAGCTCCTACCTGTCATTTTTCAAACCAAGCCTGTAGCTTCACAGGTAGGAGCTGATTGGCCGGTGATAAAAACCAAACAGTTTATCACTTCACCGAGCTTAATAAATCTGCCCCACAGTAACTAATACACAAGGGAACACTGCTCAGGTGCACAATTCTCTCTCACCTTCCATAGTGCATTACTGAGGAGTAGTCGTATGGAAGGTCCATGTTGTTCGTGTCAACTAATTCAAATGTACCCCAATCACCTGCATTTAAAAACATAACTTTTAAGTATAAAACACACCTACATGTAACATTATGACGCATTTTGACTTATGTGATTAACATTTATATTTCTAGTAATAACGACTCTCAGGCAATCCCAGCAGCAGATGATTTTGACTGAATCCTTTGCACTAATTTAATTTGTAGTTTTTTTTTCTAGCTGGCTAATTAGTATTAGAGTCGTTTGGGGTACTACACAAAGCTATTAGCTAGCTCAAGCACCCCCAATATTTAGTATAAAATACTGGAGGTTTCCAAGGCGCAAAAGAAACAGAAGAGCAGCTCAATATAACCAAAAAACTTGTTCAACCAAAACAAGTAAGACAATAGTAAATAAAACAGGGGTAAGGATATATTCAAGCGCTGTCTGTATGTGTTTTCTTTACTTCTCCCGTTCTCATGGGTCGATCAATAACTCACAATTGGCAGGAATTTTCAAAGCACATCTGGGTTTCTTTAGCTTGAAAAAATTGTTTTTATTGTCAAACACAAAAATTAAAATACACTCTGACCATAGGTACACTGTAAAAAAATCCAAAAGGTGGGTGATAGATGTTGGATCCAGAAAGCCAGCCAACGCGTTTCGATTTAAAATCTTTTTCAAGCCTTGAAAAAGATTTTAAATCGAAACGCGTTGGATGGCTTTCTGGATCTGCACAACCTCTTTTTAAACTTTGGACCATTCTGTGTTTATGCTGGACATTGAAACAAAGGTACCGGGTGTTTACTCACCGACATCTCTAAACTTATCCAGAAGGTTTTTTGGTGTATACCTAGTGTGAGTTCCATCCAACATCTATCACCCACCTTTGGATTTTTTTACAGTGTACCTATGGTCAGAGTGTATTTTTATTTTTGTGTTTGACAATAAAAACAATTTTTTCAAGCTAAAGAAACCCAGATGTGCTTTGAAAATTCCTGCCAATTGTGAGTTATTGATCGACCTATGAGAACGGGAGAAGTAAAGAAAACACATACAGACAGCGCTTGAATATATCCTTACCCCTGTTTTATTTACCCCCAATATTTGTGCTACCCACAGTCACGTCTGTGCGTAGAATGTTTGAGTCACATGGCGGATTTAACTTAAGAACACCAATCATTTTAAAAGTTGGTTTCCATGGACACAGATAATTGGATACAATTGTGTCATGTCTAGAGAGCGGAACATGAGCACCTCCACGCAGAAGGGCCAGTGCTGGATTTGGGGGCTCTTTTGACCTTTTGCTTGTATCAACTGTTTTTCACTGTTGACCTTTTGGTTCCGACCTAGACCTTGTCGACGGTCATCAGCATAAAAAAAGTCAACAGGGTCAACAGGTAAAAAGTTGACATAACAAACCTATATATATATATATATTGTCCGCACCTTGGTTAATGTTTTGCCACATGACGGCAACGTGCTCATCTCGGTCACTGCGGCTCTGTTCGTGGTAAAACCCCAGAGCATGCTGGATCTCATGCTGTATCACGCCTCGCGCTAGGCAGCCGGTGTTCATCAATGATAAGTCCTGAGCGCCCCCAAACTTGCCAACAAAAGACCAGCACCTGGAGACAGAAATAGTAATGGGGTTATTTTCCAAAAATGAGAGAGCCATACTGCTACTATGTTTTTGATCTGCGCCGCCACCAAGCACTCTGTCACGGCTAAAGGGCTGGATGGAGTCGTGTGGTGCACAGGAACCGGAGACGGACCAGGAGGAGTAGGATTGAAACGTGCAGGTTTAATAACGGATTTCATAAATGATAAACTTCACTCAAATACTTCTTTAAGTGACAGTTGGAATAAATTAAATAGAGTCCAGCACAATACTAATAACGGGCAGGGAAATCTGGAAACGTATACTTGGTGAGCCAGAGTACATAGATGAGGATCCGGAAGGAGGTTGATTTGATGACAGAAGAAATGGATCCGGATGACTGAAAGATGATGGAATGAATGAGTTGTATGAAGGAGGACAGCGGGAAGCTGTGCAGGGTAATTCTGGGACACAAGCAGGAACAAGCACTAGGTAGGACTTGCAGCATTGGTGTCAGGAGAAAACTTCCTTGTAGCAAGATGCAGGGAGCAAGGCACCAGAGTCAGGAGAGAAAGAGCCAGGATCCGGGAATCAGCTAGGAGTTGTGAATGACTCCAAAGACTCATTGCACTGACACTGAACAGCCTAGGCAGATCCCCTATATCCCCAGGGGATGGCTGCCATTGGCTGTCAGTACAGGATGAGGAGGGAACCTCCACTCTGGGCCAATCTGTCTCCTGCCCTCAACCAAGATGGCGACGCCGGCCTCCCGGCACACTACTGCTGCCATCCCTACCCAGAGCTGCCGCTACCCGCACACCGCAGACCGGAGCCTGCACACGCTAGCCGGCGGCGGGCGCGGACGGGTGAGTACTGTACCCGCCGCGCTCCGTCGCGGCTACGTGTGACAGTACCCCCCCTTTTCAGGGTGACCCCAGGGCGCCTATGGGCCTTGTGCGGATTTCTCTGGAGAAATTGCTTTACCAGTTTTGGAGCGTGCAAATCAATGGAATCCACCCAAGAGTTCTCTTCGGGACCAAACCCAACCCATTCCACCAGATACTGGGTACGAGAATTGCGGCAACGAGAGTCTATAATGCGTCTTACCTCGAATTCAGCCCCACTTTCGGAGTTAATCTTGGGCGGTTTGGGAATCTTCTTTTGATAAGAGTTCAACCTTAAAGGCTTGAGGAGGGACACATGGAAGGAATTCGAAATCCTTAGGGAAGGAGGAAGTTGAAGTCTATAAGCGACAGGATTAATGACTTGGATGATAGGGTATGGCCCAATGAACCGGGGAGCCAGCTTCATAGAGGGCAGACGGAGGCGTATATGGCGGGTAGACAGCCATACCCGGTCTCCGACTTTCAATCTGGGCGCTGCCCTTCTTTTCCTGTCTGCCATCCTCTTGTATCGGGCGGAAGATTTAAGAAGAGCGGTGTGGACATCCGACCAGATTTTAGCAAAGCGTTGTAATGAAGTGGTTGCTGCAGGAACTTCGGAAGAGGATAATTCTGAGAAATCCGGAGATCGTGGATGTTTGCCAAATACTGTAAAGAAGGGGGTGGTTCCGGAGGAAGAGTGATAGGAGTTGTTATGCATATATTCTGCCCACGGGAGAAGATCCACCCAGTCATCTTGGGAAGACGAGACAAACAGTCGGATAAAGGCCTCCAAGTCTTGATTCACCCGTTCTGTCTGGCCGTTGGTCTGGGGATGAAAGGCAGTGGAAAACTTGAGTTTGACCTGTACCGCGGCACAGAGAGCTCTCCAGAACTTTGCAACGAACTGTACTCCGCGGTCGGATACAATCTCTTTGGGCAGTCCGTGAAGTTTAAAAATGGTTGAGATGAATAGCTGAGCCAGTACTGGAGCAGAGGGGAGACCTTTTAGTGGGAAAAAATGGACCATTTTCGAGAATCGGTCGACCACTACCCAGATTGCGGTATGACCTTTTGAGGGAGGTAGTTCGCAAATGAAGTCCATTGACAGATGGGTCCATGGTTCTGTGGGAATGGTTAGAGGGCGGAGAGGACCAGCGGGAGTTGTTCTGGGCACTTTATGCTGAGCACATCTTACACAAGAGGCAACGAAGTTGGTTACGTCGTGGCGGATGGTTGGCCACCAATAAGAACGTGACAGGAACATCAAGGTCTTTTGTGCTCCTGCGTGCCCTGCGAAGCGGGAAGAATGTGCCCATGACAATATTTTCTTGCGAAGTTCGGGGGGAACGAACGTTTTACCTGGAGGAGGAGATGGCTGTACGGTTACTTGGGCGAAGACCAGCGGATCGAGGATTGGACGAGGAGGTGTCTCTAGGTCAGAGGTCGTCTCAAAGGAGCGGGATAGAGCGTCTGCCTTAGTATTCGTGGTTCCAGGTCGGAATTTAATTTGGAAATCAAAGCGTTCAAAAAACATGGCCCAACGGGCTTGGCGGGCAGTAAGGCACTGAGCCTGTTTAAGAAAGGACAGATTTTTGTGGTCTGAATACACGGTGATCTTATGTCGTGCCCCCTCCAGAAGGTATCGCCACTCCTCTAACGCAGTTTTGACTGCAAGCAACTCCTGTTCCCCGATGGGGTAATTCTTCTCTGCTGGGAGGAATTTTTTGGAGAGGAAGGCACAAGGGTGTAATTCTTGATCCTCACCTTTTTGTGACAAGATGGCCCCGATCCCTTCCGAGGATGCGTCCACCTCGAGAATGAAGGGCCTGTCGAGGTCTGGTTGGAGGAGGATTGGTGCCGTCATGAATGCTCTCTTTAACTGCTGGAAGGCAGAGGATGCTTCTGGCGACCATCGGCTTGGATCAGCTCCCTTGCAAGTGAGAGCAGTGAGGGGAGCAGCGATAGTAGAGAAGTTCCGGATAAATCGCCGGTAATAGTTTGAGAACCCTAGGAATCTCTGAATTCCTTTGAGTGTTGTGGGGGCTGCCCAGTCTTGGATGGCTCTCACCTTCTCTGGGTCCATTTCTATCCCAGTGGCGGAGAGAATGTGACCCAAGAATGGAATGGACGTGACCTCAAAAACGCACTTTTCCAACTTGCAGAACAGTTGATTTTGGCGAAGACGTCGTAGGACTTCGGACACTGTCTGTCTGTGAAGTTGGAGATTTGGAGAGAAGATGAGTATATCGTCTAGATAGACTACGATGGAGTGGTACAGCAAATCCCGAAAGATATCATTTACAAACTGTTGGAAGACAGCGGGGGCGTTACAAAGGCCGAAGGGCATCACCAGGTATTCATAGTGGCCGTCGCGCGTGTTAAAAGCCGTCTTCCACTCGTCACCTGGACGGATCCGGATCAAATTGTAGGCCCCTCGCAGGTCCAATTTAGTAAAGATTGCTGCCCCTCTGATCTTGTCGAATAGTTCTGCGATAAGGGGTAAGGGATAGCGGTTTTTAATGGTGATGTCGTTCAGGCCCCTATAGTCGATACATGGCCGAAGACCGCCATCTTTCTTTTTCACAAAGAAAAACCCGGCCCCGGCCGGAGAAGTAGATGGTCGAATGAAACCTTTGTTTAAGTTCTCTTGAATGTACGAGGACATGGCCTCAGTCTCAGGTAGCGACAGGGGATAGATGCGGCCACGAGGAGGGAATTTCCCGGCCACCAGCTCTATCGGGCAGTCCCAAGGACGGTGAGGAGGCAGGGTGTCGGCACCACCTTTACTGAATACATCTGTAAATGAACGATATGGTGCGGGTATCGACAAGGGTGGAGCTGAAGAGGATGAAGGACAGTTACCCTCACGTTGTGGATGGGTCTGGTAGACCGGAAGGATCTGAGGAATGCAAGTAGACTGGCAATCTGTTCCCCAGGCCTTGACCTCCATATTGGTCCAATCGATGTGTGGGTTATGTTTGGAGAGCCAGGGAAGGCCCAGGACCATTTGGTGTGAGGACTGTGGAAGAATGAAGAATTCGAGGGTCTCTTGAAGTAGAGCTCCTATGAGCAGTGTCACCGGGGTGGTCTGATGGGTGATTTGTCCACTACGAATTCGACTCCCATCCACTGCAGTGAGGACCAGCGAGTGATCCAGGGGTTGCACAGGCAGGGCATGTTGGGTAACAAAAGAAGAAGAAAGGAAGTTTCCCGCTGCTCCAGAGTCCAATAGGGCCTGAACTCTTTTTCTCCCTTGGGGACACACAAGGGTAACCGGAATGGTGGAATCAGAAGAAGAGGGAGATGGAAGCAAGACTCCTAATCGGACCTCCCTCGGGGAGATTAGGAGCGGTCGTTTCCCGGCCGCAGCGGGCAGGAAGCCAATAAGTGAGCTGAGGAGCCACAGTACATGCATAGATTCTCTCGCCGTCTTCGGGACTTCTCTTCGAGAGAGAGACGGGAGCGGTTGATTTGCATGGGCTCATCTGTTGACACCGCAGGAGGCGGGGTTGGTTTGGAGGCTGGTGCGACATTGGAAGGAAATCGAGGGCGAAGGCGATCAGAGCGATTCCTCTCAAGTTGGCGTTCTTGGAGTCGCAGATCGACTTTGTTACATAATGAAATGAGTTCAGCCAGGGTGGAAGGAGAATCGCGAGTTGCTAACTCGTCCTTGATGCGCCCGGCTAGGCCGTTCCAGAAGGCAGAAACAAGAGCCTCTTCGTTCCATCTGAGTTCGGAAGCCAGGGTTTGAAATTGTACGACATATTGTCCCACTGGGCGACTGCCCTGACGAATCCTTAGGATCTCCGTGGCTGCGGAGGACACTCTGCCAGGCTCGTCGAAGATGCGACGGAAGGAGGCCACAAATTCTTCATAGTTATTGAGGATGGGATCCGCACGCTCCCAAAGGGGGGACACCCACTCCAGGGCTGGGCCCGCCAGTAGGGACACGATATAAGCCACCCGAGTCTTGGGAGAGGGGAAATTGGAAGGCTGGAGGGTAAAATGGACGTCACATTGATTCAGGAATCCTCGACACCCCCTCGGGGACCCGTCATATTTACTGGGGGTTGACAGGTGTAGCTGGTGAGGAGCAGCTGGCCCAGGGGGAGCAGCAGGGGCCGAAGCTCCGGAGGTTGGTGCTGCTGAAACTGAGGGAGCCGCCTGAGGTGATGACAAGGTCTGGAGAAATTGAGCCACTTGACGCTGGGTAGTCTCTACTTGTTCCAATCGAGCCATGATGCCTTGAAGAACATCCGTCATGGAGGCCTGTGCTTCACCCGATTCCATCGGGTCAGTGCAAACTGTCACGGCTAAAGGGCTGGATGGAGTCGTGTGGTGCACAGGAACCGGAGACGGACCAGGAGGAGTAGGATTGAAACGTGCAGGTTTAATAACGGATTTCATAAATGATAAACTTCACTCAAATACTTCTTTAAGTGACAGTTGGAATAAATTAAATAGAGTCCAGCACAATACTAATAACGGGCAGGGAAATCTGGAAACGTATACTTGGTGAGCCAGAGTACATAGATGAGGATCCGGAAGGAGGTTGATTTGATGACAGAAGAAATGGATCCGGATGACTGAAAGATGATGGAATGAATGAGTTGTATGAAGGAGGACAGCGGGAAGCTGTGCAGGGTAATTCTGGGACACAAGCAGGAACAAGCACTAGGTAGGACTTGCAGCATTGGTGTCAGGAGAAAACTTCCTTGTAGCAAGATGCAGGGAGCAAGGCACCAGAGTCAGGAGAGAAAGAGCCAGGATCCGGGAATCAGCTAGGAGTTGTGAATGACTCCAAAGACTCATTGCACTGACACTGAACAGCCTAGGCAGATCCCCTATATCCCCAGGGGATGGCTGCCATTGGCTGTCAGTACAGGATGAGGAGGGAACCTCCACTCTGGGCCAATCTGTCTCCTGCCCTCAACCAAGATGGCGACGCCGGCCTCCCGGCACACTACTGCTGCCATCCCTACCCAGAGCTGCCGCTACCCGCACACCGCAGACCGGAGCCTGCACACGCTAGCCGGCGGCGGGCGCGGACGGGTGAGTACTGTACCCGCCGCGCTCCGTCGCGGCTACGTGTGACACACTCTTTGAGGGGGTGTCTGGTTGGGATGTCCCCTGTACTGCAAACATGGAAGTAAATGTGGACATTTGCCAGTGTGCAGAGATGTACTGTACACTTGGCTTCATAGCCATCATCATCATTATCATGGCCCTATTGCTTGGCGAAAGACAGTCATCTCAAAATGGGCATGTTGGTGCTCATACAACTCTGCGTGTATGGCACATTGGCAAGCCCTCGATATGTCCTTGCAATCCCAGTAACGCTCCCGCAGCTGTAAACAGTGGCATACAGCATTGTATGGTACGCAGTTGTATACGCTTAGCTCAGGTGTATAGTGTATAGGCATATTGAGCAGCTGGCAAGGGCCACACATTTCCAAGGGCCTTCAAATTTAGGTGCATGAGAGTTACACAATCAGAGCGACCAGGCAGCATTCCCTGTCTGCCTCCCAGCCTGCAGCCAGTTTGTGGCTGTCAGCGTACTGATTTTGGATGGCTGGATATATCTGCCAATCAGAGTGCAGCATTCACAACCTGCCTCCCAGGCTGCAACCAGACAGTGATTGGCTGACAGTGTTCTGATTTGTGGCTGGCTGGAGACATCTTCCAATCAGAGTTCATCATTCTTTTTCTGTCTTCCAGCCTGAAGCCAGACAGTGAATGGTTTTCATTGTGCTAATTGGTGGCTGGCTGGAGCTATACACCAATCAAAGTGCAGAATTGTCCACCTGCCTCCAAGCCTGCAGCCAGACAGTGAGTGGCTGTCAGCATGCGGATTGGTTTATGGGTAGTGCTATCTGCCAATCAGAGTGCCGCATGTTCTACCTGCTCTCCAGCCTGCAGCCAGGCAGTGAGTGGTTATCATCGTGCTTACTGGTGGATGGCTGCAGCCATACACCATTTAGGGTGCTGACATTTAGGGGTTTAGATGCAACAAGGTGTCTAACCACTAGATTTGCCGTATAACATACCCACTTCCAGAGTGGATATTTAGATAGTCCTGTTCTGTAGATCTTTCCATGAGCTGGATGCAGGTAGTTGTTGTGATGGTCTGGAAGGCTTCGGTGATTATCGCTTTCTCTAGATCACCTGAGAGCACAGGGAGAACATTTATATTATACAGTATATGACAGTAATAAGGACAACAGACATTAAATCCTTTTTATTTTGACAGTGGGGTACAACCTATACATTAATAGCTCCTGTTTCAGCTATCACCTCATTCTAGCGAACGTCTGTCTGTACTGTGTGTTGGCGACTGCGCACTTTTAATTCATCTTAGTCAATAATTAAGAAAAAAATTACTTCTATAGTGGTGGCTCAGATTTTTTGGGACATTTACACTATGGCCCTTATTCTGCATCACTCGCAAAGGCAAATTCCTTCTCAAATGGACAAAACCATGTGGGGCAGATGTAACTTGTGCAGAGAGAATTAGATTTGGGTGAGTTATTTTGTTTCTGTGCAGGGAAAATACTGGCTGCTTTATTTTTACACTGCAATATAGATCTCACTTTGAAGTAAAACCCCACCCAAATCTAATTCTCTCTGCACATGTTACGCAGGGCCGATGCAAGGCACCGGAGCGCCCCAGGCGAGTCGGGGTGGGGGCGCCCCGGTGCCGGGGAGGGGGGGGGGTACCTGTCCTGCGGCGCTGTGTATTTCAATCTGGCGGCGGAGGCAGCGGGGGTCCCTGCAGTCCATTAGAAATCACGAGCGCTATCCGCCGGGCTATGCGGAAGCGCTTCTAGTGTGAAAACACTGGCAGCACGCTGATTGGCTGAGATCAGCGTGCGCCGTGCTGCCAGAGTTTTCACACTAGAAGCGCTTCCGCATAGCCCGGTGGATAGCGCTCGTGATTTCTAATGGACTGCAGGGACCCCCGCTGCCTCCGCCGCCAGATTTAAATACACAGCGCCGTAGGACAGGTACCCGGGCGGCACAAAATGCCGCCCTCCAGTGGCCGGCGCCCTAGGCAAATGCCTAGATTTGCCTAGTGGTGGCGCCGGCCCTGATGTTACATCTACCCCACCTGCAGTGCACATGATTTTGTCCATTTGAGAAGGAATTTGCCTTTCTCAGTGAACCAGAATAAGGGCCCATGGGTCTGATTCAGACCTGATTGATGGGCTGCGAATCTTCTGAGACTGGCGATCAGGAAAACGCCACCTCAGCAAATTCCCGCCCATGTACATGGCTACGCACATGAGGGGAGGACATACCATTCGCAGTCGCTCACCATAGAAGGATTTTCCTACTGACGTCAGTGGCCCTCCCTCCCAACGGCAGGTAAACGCCTCCAAACGTATGCAGGGTGTCAATCACCAGCAGCAGCAAGCAATGGCACAAGAATACGCACAATGCACCGTGTGGACGATAATCGGCAGGGTTGTGAATTCACAGCCCTCCATTCTGGCCTGAATCGGACCCTATGGCCGTAGGAGAAAACAATTATAAAGCAATCAGTAGATGTTGTTCTTGGTGACGTTCTCCAGCTTAGTGATAACCCATCGCCTCGCCCTAAACCTGTCTTTAAATAGCAGAATTTGTCCGTGAATTGTGACAGTTCTGTTCCCAGGCCAAGTCCTTGCTGCCGTCTGTCACTGTTGAGGTTTCGGCCTTGGGGACCCAGATTGCTGCCACCTGTTCCTGCTTCCACACTTACTGTAGCTTGATGACAGCCTGTAAGGGACCTTCACTGTCCCGTCCTCAGATTTGGGCCAGAGGCAGCCGGAGCATTGGGTAGCACTGTAGGTTGTGCCCAAGACAATGTCCCCATGGTAGAGCTTCACTGTGGATCCTGAAAGGGGGATAGAAGAACATTGACGAATATAACGGGTCATCCCTACAGCCCCATGTGCTCGGAATACAGAAGGATTGTCACCTTCGTTGGACCTTAGTATACGGGAGAAAACATCCTCGCTGTCGTCATCCTCAGGGTTGTTTGGAGGGTCTGTAAATACAATGCATGTAGGATTACAGATACGATTATACATTATGTGGCTGCTGTCCCATATTACACCCATATGCAACAAGTATTCAATTAAATACATTGTGCTGACATTCACGGGGTAACTCCTGCGGGGGGGGGGGGGGGGGGGCGGACAGTGTCACACCTCTGTTTATCACCACATTATATGATTGGCAGCCACCAGCACTGGTCTTGCCGATCACATTGGCCATGAATTATGTAATTTGGTTCTCTGCCGTCAGCACCCCTGCATGTTCCGCTTGGATCCCAGTTTGGGAACCACTGCTTCCAGTGATTGCTGACAGGGTCACTGGGAGAGTACTCTGGCAGAAATACTACGAAACTATGGCAGACAGGTGAGGGTGCAGCAATGCCCTGTTGTCCATATCGAGGCTCCCACGCCGCCACCCTCTTCTCACCAGCACTCATTGTAGATAAGGCTTTAAAAAATAATTAATTACTTATTCCGGGATATGCATTTCCAACTTGAGGGGTGGTTGGTTTGCAAAAGCAAACTCCTTCTATAATGGACAAACCATGCTGCACTGCAGATGGGGCAGATGTAACAGGTGCAGATAGAGTTACATTTGGATGGGGTGTGTTCAAACTTATAGCTAAATTGCAGTGTAAGAATAAAGCAGCCAGTATTTACCCTGCACAGAAACAATATAACTCCCCCAAATGTAACTCTCTCTGCACCTGTTACATCTGCCCAACCTGCAGTGCAGCATGGTTTTGTCCATTAAAGACTCCACAATTCCAGGAACTGACAAATAGAAATACAGTAATTATATATATATATATATATATATATATATATATATATATATATATATATATATATATATATATATATATATATATATACCAGAATATTGATAAATGACATATTATTCTCTTTTCTTACTGTACATCTGGGAGAATCTTCATTTATGTACTAGTAACCAGCCTGTCAAACAGAGCATGGTTCTTGCACTTGATCCACACATATACTGCCACCTGGTGACCACAGGAGGTACAGCAGCAGCTACAAAACTTACCATCACTGGGGATCTTGTTTCGCACCTTAGAAAGAAAGTCAATTTAGAGCTTAATAAGAAAACAATTTGCTACTGAGATACAACAATATTTACAATAATAAAATGTAGATGTAGTAACATTCTGGATGGTTTGATGACTTATTATACAGTAGGTACATAGAGCCGCATTTATCAAGGGGATAATGACCCAAAAGATTTTTATGCACCCGTTTTCCCTGGCCACTTTCTTTCATACATTCAGGTGATGTAGCAGAACACCGCAATGCGATGCTAATGCAATGTGCAGCAATGTTATCGTGAGGACATCACAGTTCATTGATAAATGGGGCCTTAGTATATTCATGGGTGGATTTAACACCATCAACATCTCAGATGCAGATGTGCTGTGATAATATGGGCCCGATCTCACAGCTGATCACAATGTCTCTGCGATGGCTGTCTGCAGCTATATTCGGATATTTTTCATGAAAAATTCCCTGATCATCGGCCGTGCATGTGCCACCACCAATGCACCACTAACTCTACCGACAGCACCCCCTCCGTGTCGCAAAAACCTCACATACATACCAGCACATGGGGATCGGATACCTGCTGCTGTGACCTCCGGCACTGTAAAGTGAGCTGACACTCTATTTTATATTTTTTACACATTGAGTAACTTGTGTGTTCATCGGACACACACAGCTGACCACACTGGCCGGGTCCATCAGATACACACAGCTGATCACACCAGCCGGGTCCATCGGGGACACACACACACACATCTAATCACACTGGCCTGGTCCATCAGATACACACAGCTGATCACACTGGCTGGGTCCATCAGACACACACAGCTGATCACACCAGCCGGGTCCATCGGACACACACACACATCTGATCACACTGGCCTGGTCCATCGGGGACACACAGCGGATCACACTGACCGGGTCCATCGGACACACACAGCTGATCACACTGACTGGGTCCATCACACACACACAGCTGATCACACTGGCTGGGCCCATCGGACACACACAGCTGATCACACTGGCCGGGTCCATCGGAAACACACAGCGGATCACACTGACCGGGTCCATCGGACACACACAGCTGACCACACTGGCTGGGTCCATCAGACACACACAGCTGATCACACTGGCTGGGTCCATCAGACACACACAGCTGATCACACCAGCCGGGTCCATCGGACACACACACACATCTGATCACACTGGCCTGGTCCATCAGATACACACAGCTGATCACACCAGCCGGGTCCATCGGACACACACACACACACATCTGATCACACTGGCCTGGTCCATCAGATACACAACGCTGATCACACTGGCTGGGTCCATCAGACACACACAGCTGACCACACTGGCCGGGTCCATCAGATACACACAGCTGATCACACCAGCCGGGTCCATCGGACACACACACACATCTGATCACACTGGCCTGGTCCATCAGATACACACAGCTGATCACACCGGCCGGGTCCATCAGACACACACACACATCTGATCACACTGGCCTGGTCCATCAGACACACACAGCTGATCACACCAGCCGGGTCCATCGGACACACACACACACATCTGATCACACTGGCCTGGTCCATCAGATACACACAGCTGATCACACCGGCTGGGTCCATCGGACACACACACACAGCAGATTACACTGGCCGGGTCCATCAGATACACACAGCTGATCACACTGGCTGGGTCCATCAGACACACACAGCTGATCACACCAGCCGGGTCCATCGGACACACACACACACACATCTGATCACACTGGCCTGGTCCATCAGATACACACAGCTGGTCACACTGGCTGGGTCCATCAGACACACACAGCTGATCACACCAGCCGGGTCCATCGGACACACACACACACACATCTGATCACACTGGCCTGGTCCATCAGATACACAACGCTGATCACACTGGCTGGGTCCATCAGACACACACAGCTGATCACACCGGCTGGGTCCATCGGACACACACACACACACACACACAGCTGATTACACTGGCCGGGTCCATCGGACACACACACACACACAGCTGATTACACTGGCCGGGTCCATCGGACACACACACACACACAGCTGATTACACTGGCCGGGTCCATCGGACACACACACACACACACAGCTGATTACACTGGCCGGGTCCATCAGACACACACACACACACACACAGCTGATCACACTGGATGGGTCCATCAGACACACACAAGTGGAGAGGAGAGAAAAATTGCTTCCCCTGGAGGTCCGGTGAGCTCAAAGTAAAACTCTATTTGTTCAAGTGGAAATAACTGTTTTTAAATGTGTATTGCAATTTTTGCTTTTTTATTATTTATAAGAGGAAATTTTTTCTCTGATTTCGTTGGTGAAAATAAAGTATTGGCTGTTTTAAGAAAAGTGCAAGGATCATATATATTTTTTCCTCAAGAACTGTTTAATATTCCTCTGCATACCCTACAGAAAATCTGGGACATATACTCACCAGCGCTGCAGTTAGCCCTTAATTACACTGCTTCAGCTGACCACACTGGCTGGGTCCATCGGACACACACACACAGATGATCACACTGGCCAGGTCCATCAGACACACACAGCTGATCACACTGGTCTGGTCCCTCGGACACACACAGCTGATCACACTGGCCGGGTCCATCGGACACACACACACAACTGATCACACTGGATGGGTCCATAAGTCACACACACACACACAGCTGATCACACTGGCCAGGTCCATCAGACACACACAGCTGGTCACACTGGCCGGGTCCCTCGGACACACACAGCTGGTCACACTGCCCGGGTCCCTCGGACACACACAGCTGGTCACACTGGCCTGGTCCATCAGACACACACAGCTGATCACACTGGCATACCTCCCAACTTCTTGGCTGCAGGAATAGGGACACTCGGAAAGGGACGGGGCCTATGCAAATGAGGGTGCGACTTATGCAAATTAGCCGCGACCCCATTTTCGGCCTCGAATAGACGCTGTGCGCAATCAGCTTGGGGGGCTCCCAACTGCCACCCGAGCAGCGGAACAGTGGGACAGCGGGACAGGACCCGAAAATCGGGACTGTCCCGCTGAAATCGTGACACTTGGGAGGTATGCACTGGCCGGGTCCCTCGGACACACACAGCTGGTCACACTGGCCGGGTCCCTCAGGGACACACAGCTGGTCACACTGCCCGGATCCCTCGGACACATACAGCTGGTCACACTGGCTAGGTCCATTGAATGCACAAAGCCGGTCACACTAGCCCCACACTTTGCAGTGAGACCTGTGATTTGCCAGGTGAAGCTGGTGTTATTATTTCAGTCACTGTTGTATTTTTTTACTAAATTTGCTCAGATCGCATTTCACCTTTTATATGTATAGGAAATGTGATCTGCTTACTACAAAATGTGAATTAAAGGGTTTGGAGCAGTTGTTCAAAAACCCTGTAATACATTTAGATGACATTTAAAAAAAAATGTGAAAACACCCTTTTCACATTATTTTAGTAAAAGTAATAAGTATTCCCCATAATGCTTTGTAAAATCCTAGCAATAAATCTGTGGCTAAATTCCAGCGTAACGTGGCGAACGGGTTCCCGGATCTGTACTTACAGGAACAGCAGCCGTCAGTGAAACCAGTAGAAGCCAGACGAGGAATCTGTGTGGTGCGTGCATCATCCTGGAGGATCTACAACGGCGTGGACACTCGCCGAGAAGGAATCTACCTGTCTCCATCTGGGTTGCTCCGCTATATACCAATACCCGGGTCTGCTGCCAGCTCCCAAGGTCACTGGTTGATAACGGTAATGGGATCCATTCCATGTCCAGTGTGTGACAGCTCCCTGGAAGACCTTGGGGTAAATAAATGTGTACGACGTGTACAGAGGGTTCAGTTCTGCTGCTGGATATAGGGATATCTCCTTGTGATTATCCCTAGTGAGCAGTTATTTCACCATCCGGCCGCACCGATCAGTCCGTACCCATCTTCCTTATTGGACCTTATTCTGGTTCCTTCTCAAATTGACAAAACCATGTGCACTGCAGGTGGGGCAGATGTAACATGTGTAGAGAGAGTTACATTTGGATGCGTTATTTTGGTTCTATGCAGGGTAAATACTGACTGCTTTATTTGTACACTGCAATATAGATCTCACTTTGACGTAAAACCCCACCCAAATCTAATTCTCTCTGCACGTTACATCTGCCCCACCTGCAGTGCACATGGTTTTGTCCACGTGAGAAGGAATTTGTCTTTTTGAGTGAACCAGAATAAGGGCCATTGTCTTGTGTTCCTTTCCCCTAAGTGTTGTGTGCAGATTATGGCCCTTATTCAGATTTGATCGCAGTACAAAGTTGTTCTCAAAATGGACAAAACCATGTGCACCGCAGGTGGGGCAGATGTAACATGGTTTTGCCCATTTTGAGGACAATTGTGTATTGAGATCAGATCTGAATAAGGGCCTATATGGCGTTACTGCTAGGTGGCAGTCACACAATGTGAAGGCATTGCAATTAAAGATGCAAAGTCGAGGCAATAACAATGCTTCTCATGGCAGTATTATTACCATGCCAGTCAGGTCAACAAACCATTAGCTGGAGCCACCACTGACATCGACAACTGATGATTGCAAATCATCCATGATTTATGGCTTCTGTTGAATTTGGCATTGATTCAGGCTTGCCTACCCTCCCGGAATTGCCAGGAGGCTCCCGAAAATCAGGCCTCCCTCCCGGCCCCCCAGGAAGGTGGGTAATCCTCTCGCATTGCCCAGGCAGCCCCCTTCATTGCTGCACAAAATGCCAGTTTTCACGGGTCTGCAGAGAGGGGCGGGGCTAAAATGACGCAAATCGCGTAACTTGTGCAGAGAATTAGATTTGGGTGCGGTTTTACTTCAAAGTGAGATCTATATTGCAGTGTAAAAATAAAGAAGCAGTCAGTATTTTCCCTGCACAGAAACAAAATAACTCACCCAAATCTAATTCTCTCTGCACATTTTACATCTCCCCCCTGCGGTGCACATGGTTGTGTCCATTTGAGAAGGAATTTGGCTTTGCGAGTGAACCAGAATAAAGGCCTATGTCATACCTCCCAACTTCTGTGCTGATGAAATAGGGACACTCGCAAAGGGGGCGGGACGTATGCAAATGAGGGTGCGGCTTATGCTTATTAGCCACTACCTCATTTTCATACTAGAATAGACGCTGTGCGCATGCGCACAGCATCTATTCTATTAGATTGGGGGGTCTCCCAACTGCCACCCCCGCAGCGGGACAATGCCTGACGTGGGTGGGACAGCGGGACAGGACCCGAAAATCGGGACTGTCCCGCTGTAATCGTGACAGTTGGGAGGTATGCTATGTTCTGGTGAATGCATCACATTGTACATTATAAGCTAATGTGTGTTGTATAGCATTTACCGCCTGCTTTTGCTGGGGGTCATTTATGTCCCATTGCCGGTACTTATGTAGTATCTGGGCGCCCGATTTAGAAATCGGGTCGGATCGGGCACATCGCATCGCATCACATGCGACCAAATCGTATGCGATGCGATGGTCCCAATTTTTCCATAGGATTCAATGTTAAAATGGTCTGAGTCCATTTTAACATAGAATTCAATGGGAAAAAGGGGTCCTTTTCCTTTCCCCACTATCCAAGTGGGCATGGAGTTGGATATAAACCTGTGGTAAGCGTAGCGAGCCCCGCGAGGTATCTGAGCAGTAGTACTGGCAGTGGAGGCTGCAGTGCAGTGTGAGCAGGAGCCGCTTGGTGTCGCTGTGGTCTCTAAGCAGTAGTACTGTCGATAGAGTCTGCAGTAGCGCAGTGTGAGCAGGAGTCACTGTGGTCTCTAAACAGTGGTACTGGAGGTGGAGGCTGCAGTAGTGCGGTGTGAAGCAGGAGCCGCTGTGGTCTGTAAGCAGTGGTACTAGCGGTGGAGTCTGCAGTGCAGTGTGAGACAGGAGCAACAGGTTGCCCCTGTGGTCTCTAAGCACTGCAGTGCTACTGGCAGTGGAGGCTGCAGTAGTGCGGTGTGAGGCAGGAGCCGCTGGGTGTCACTGTGGTCTGTAAGCAGTGGTACTGGCGGTGGAGGCTGCAGTAGCGGGGTGTGACGCAGGAGCCATTGAGTAGGTTGAGTCATAGGTGCCGATTTATGTTTTTGCTGGTGGGTGCTCATGCCAAAAATTTAGAGGAGTGGCTTCATGGGAAACGGGTGTGGCCACAAAATAATACCAATTTATATTATGGAGCACAGTTGTCTCCAATATTCAAATTACGGCAACAGAGTTCCACATACATAAATGCCCCCACAGTGCAGGTACTCCACGGACAGAATACACTCTTCCGGCATACTGTTTCCCAGGTGGTGGGTCAGGCAAAGTGGGTGCTGCAGCCGCAAATTAGCAAGTTAATATGGCGGCCCAGCAGCGGGACTCGGACCCGTGGGTGCTCATCAATTTCTGTGGGTGCTCGGGCCCTTGAGCACCAACAGACTCGGCACCTATGCGTTGAGTGCTGTTGAGTAAGCAGTGGTACTAGCAGTTGAGTCTGCAGTGTAGTGTGAGACTGGAGCCACACTGAGTGTCGCTGTGGTCTATAAGCAGTAGTACTGTCGGTAGAGTATGCAGTAGCGCAGTGTGAGCAGGAGTCGCTGTGGTCTCCGAGCAGTGGTACTGGCGGTTGAGACTGCAGTGTGAGCAGGAGCCGCTGAGTGTCGCTGTGGTCTATAAGCAGTAGTACTGTCGGTAGAGTATGCAGTAGCGCAGTGTGAGCAGGAGTCGCTGTGGTCTCCGAGCAGTGGTACTGGCGGTTGAGACTGCAGTGTGAGCTGGAGCCGCTGAGTGTCGCTGTGGTCTCTAAGCAGTAGTACTGGCGGTAGAGTCTGCAGCAGCGCAGTGTGAGCAGGAGCCGCTGGGTGTCTCTGTGCTCCGTCTCTTTGACCTGTTCCCGCCTCCTCTCGCTTGCTGGTGTTCTGCGCTGCGCACACACTGAACCCGGGACACTGAGACCTGACAGAGCCGGAGATGCCGACCGTGGAGGAGCTGTACCGTAACTACGGCATCCTGGCCGACGCCAAGGACGATGTCACCCAGGTAGGAGCGTGTCCTGTGAGGGACCCGGGCCTCAGTCCCCGCAGAGTCTATCGAGACCGTCGTACACACAGGGCCCTTCCCCCATCGCTGTATTAACCCCTTCATCGCGGTGTCTGCCACCGCCCCCCCCCCCCCTGTATTATTGTATACATCCTCCCAGTATCAAGTCCTGTACCCACTCATTTCCACGGTGCTGTACTCTTACCCCTCCCCCATATCCTCGGTGCTGTACTGTTTTCCCCACCTCCCCGTATCCTCGGTGCTGTACTTTTACACCCCCACTCATATACTCAGTGCTGCACTCTTACTCTCCCCCCCCCCCCATATCCTTGGTACTCTACTCTTACCCCCACCTCCCCGTATTCTCGGTGCTGTACTGTTACATATCCCTTTTCCAATGTATAGTTATGGTGCTGTACCTTTAACTGCCTCGGTGTTGTACAACCTCCAACATCTATAGCTTTGGCACGGTTTCTTTACCCACACAAGTATAGCCTCAGCATTGTACTTGTATACCCCTCCTCTCTAGCGTTGGCGCTGTACTTTTAATTCCCCACCCATATGTCTACACCACATAATCGGCATACTCAGCATATCATTAAGTACAGCTTAATCTGACAATTTAGTCAGTGTCTGCATTTATGGAGACATCATAACTGTGCTATATGATTCTACCGCTGCAGTTAATATTAGCATTGCCAGGAATCGCTAAGTGTGTACCCAGCATGTTTTTGGGTCTGATGAGGTATAAATTAGTGCCTACTCATTCTGCCCTGCTTTAACCGTATCCACAACATCCGTGGTTTAGAAGTAGAACTATCCCTCTAATATCACATTCTTCTTTTTGCAGCACAAAGCTGCATATCAGGTTATCCTGGATGGCGTGAAAGGAGGCGCAAAGGAGAAGAGACTGGCCGCTCAGTTTATACCCAAATTCTTCAAGCATTTCCCAGAGCTGTCGGATGCTGCACTTAATGCCCAGCTGGATCTGTGTGAGGATGAGGATGTTTCGGTATGGAATTATGTCCCATTTCCTAATTTGTGTCAGTAATGCAAGACATATTCCCTACAGAATTATCTGTACAATCCATCAGATTTCGGTGGATCCTCCAAGTGTTTGTTCTACCGATCTGACCTCTGGGATTGTTCAGTATGTTTGTCTAATGCGATATGTTGATTTTGCACGTTCGCCTCATCAGGCAGAATATGCCCTGCCATGGGGGTCTGACTAGGGATGGCCATCGATTATTCGAGATCATCAATGGTTTATGGCTGATGTTGAATACTTTTGCCAAAGATGGGGAATAACCAAATGGTTTCCCTCCATCAATGGCACAGAAAAAAACATTATTTTTTTCAAGGTACCAGGGACATGGAGCATAACTCCGCCCCCTACACTCCTGAAGCACAGCCCCACATTCTGATTGGCCCATGGGCCAGTCAAAGAAAATGGTTGACCATAGATAGTTTTACTTATCGATGGTCACCCATCACATAGTATTTTACTATCAATGCCTGGTTGCATTATTGCCATCCATAGGTCAGACTGGCATTTCCTCTGTCACTCCACAGTGGAGGGATGGGGAAATTGCTTCCCCCAGTAGTAACCTAGATATAGCATATATACTGTGATGTATCTTGCTGGATATGCCCCAGATATCTGATGGGGTTCAGATGATTTGTTTGGTCTGTCGGGCATCTTATTATCTGACTGTGTATTCCAGCTTCATTTATCAAAGCTTGAAGAGAAAACTTACTAACCAATCAGCTAATGTCTGTAATGTGACGGGCCTTGGTCTAAAAATTTCATAAGCTAGTTATCCATTAGGATCAGGGCGAGGCGGCCCAGCCGGCATCGTTATATGCTGTGCACGGCACCTACGGAGGCACCGGGCATCCCTGAAGCTCTCTGATTAATGTGAATAGATGCTGTGTGCATGACATCTATTCAGGTAACGGCAGAGGCAGGCTCTTTTAGCGGCGCACATTTTGCCCTTTAAAAACCGGGCAGATGCAGATTACTATTTTAACTCTCTCCAAGCTTTGATAAATCTCTCCTTCTGTTCCCAAACTCCGTTTGTGGTGTTCCTTATGGTTCGGGAGTACTTTGTGCATTCTGGTATTATTCATGTTGGCCCATGGCGGAGCTATAATACATGTATTGCACTGAGCCCTTGTTTTGGATGTATAAACTGGCTCCCTGCTTTTAGGCTAATGATGAGCATACAGCAGTGGTAGCCAACCCTAGCCCTCGAGAGCTACCAACAGTTCACATGTTCCAGACAACCTAGCTGCTGCACATATTAATCACTGACACATTTTAAAAGATCCACAGATGGAGCTAAATAGCTCACTTGTGATTCTGTGAGGTGACCTGCAAAACATGCACTGTTGCTAGCTCTCGAGGACTAGGGTTGGCTACCCCAGGCATACAGGATAGTGAACTGCATAGGTGTCAGGTTCAGCGTCGTGCAGGAGCTCAGCCATGACTAGCAGTTCCCTAGACCTGTCCGTTACAGACTTTCCCTTCGGTATCCGGCAGATTTCCTGGCACAGTACAATCATTCTTTGACTGCGACTTAGTGTTGTGTAGGCCGATGAGCTGCATCATTCATTTTCTTTTCCCTTTTGCTAGATTCGTCGGCAGGCTATTAAAGAGCTGTCCCAGTTTGCTGCAGGAGAGAACCTCCCCCGTGTGGCTGACATTCTCACACAGCTTCTGCAGTCAGGTGCGGTATACGATATATCATGACATGGTGGCAATCTAGCCTTAGCTAGGAGCAGTGAATCAGTCACCCCCTCACAAAACGAAATTATCCTTGTAGGAAGTGTGATGTTAACCATTGGCTTGTTATCCTTTTTCATATGTTTTGGGGGACACAGGTACAGAAAGCGGGGAGAGTAGCAGGAATAGTGTTAAATAAACTGCTGAACTCTGGGACACAATATTTGCAAAGATAGAAAAAAAGTATGTCCATGTAAGATCGTGCATCAGTCCTAAGTAAATGTGCATAAATGCCTCCTGTTACAGGTACAGCAATTATACTAAACCTCTGTCCTATTGGGGTATTGGTAGGGAATAACCAAAGCTACGTAGGGTAGAGCAGCTGGATTGTAAACTGTTAATTTGAAAGCACCCACATGCCTCCCAACACGTCACCCATGGAAATTGTCACAGTTTGTGTTTTTGGTCACTTATTGGTTTTAAAAGGTGTAAGATACTAAAATGGACACTATACACAGAGAGGGGAGTGGGTGGGATTGGTCCTTGAGCTCTACCAACGGCTCATGTTTTCCTGGCCACCTGTGGATCTGTAGGATGTCTGTTAAAGGTGAATGCAGCACTTGGTTAAATGTGTCATTAACGACTCCACCTGTGTTCCAGCTAGGTGGTCTGGGAGATGACAGTAATGACTGCACCTGTGCACCAGCTAGGTAGTCTGGGAATTGTGACAGTAATGACTACACCTGTGCGCCAGTTAGGTGGTCCAGGAACGGAGTAGTACGGACGGTGTAATGGTTATCATTACTGCCTCGACAGCACGGAGGTCATATAATTGATTCCCACCATGACCCTAACTGTGCGGAGTTTGTATATTCTACCTTCTACCCATACTTGCGTGGGTTTCCTTCAGGTACTCCGGTTTCCTCCCACAATCCAAAAATATACTGGTAGGTTAATTGGCTCAACAAAAAAAAAATGAACCCTAGAATGTCTGTGTGTGTACATGTGGTAGGGAATATAGATTGTAAGCTCTGCTGGGGCAAGGACTGATGTGAATGTTCAACTATACTCTTTACAGCGCTGCGTAATATGTGTGCCCTATATAAGAAACTGGTAATAAATAAAATAAATGACAGCAATGACTGCACCTGTGCACCAGATAGGTGGTCTGCGAAACATGACATGTTGGTAGATCTTGAGAACCGATTTGGCCAGCCCTGGATTACACTATAATTCTGAAGATAACTGCCAGACTGTCCTAAGTGCCTGTGAATAAGGTTCCTAGATAAGAAATGGTGCCACATCCTTATATGTCCTAAGGGAAAGCTCAGTATAAATATCAAACCATCTATTTTGTTGTTCAGAATGAGGAAAGCATTGCATTTCATGATCTCAGGTTTGCTATGCAGTGTGTCCTTGGCTTGGTTGTGACTGTCCATAAATGCTTTCCTTCTAGATGATTCCGCTGAGTTTAACTTGGTGAACAATGCTTTGCTGAGCATATTCAAAATGGATGCAAAAGGTAACTGCAAAGATGAACCCAAGCGTCTAGACGCCATATAGATTATATTGAAACTTGCACCTGCATTTCCCTGTGTTATAGTGACCTGACCAGAATTTACATAGTCTCTGTAATAATGCAACAATGGTAAAGTGTACAATGTTATTGGATTTGAATGAATATTTATGGTAAAATTGCAAGTGTGCTACTTTCATACAGAATAATGTACTGCTAAACGGGATGTAGAGGTGCTATTGGAGTAAGTACACTGCATTAAACTAAATAAGCATTTCATTTGGTCTCCTCCCACCTACAACACTCCACCAATTGCAAATCAGTGTTTTCTTTTTTTCTGTTTAGTCTGCGCTAGAAGTGTCTGAATTGATTGTCCGTGTGGCTGCATTGTCAGTCTGTGATAATGCTGTACAAGTGTGTCCACATACATCTATCCTCCATGCGATACAAGTTGTGTTATACATAATGCTTGAGCTCCATGTTACTCTGTAGTTCTGGGCATCTTATTTAAAAGTAGGACGCACAAGCGGCTTTTGCTGATTAAAATATGCAGCATGGTTACATTGTGTGACTGCCGCTGTATCCGCATAAACATGGTGTAACCTAGCATTTGGTATGCAGATAGTTGCAGTCACTCACTGCATATAGACATTTTGCATATCCTTTTAATCAGCAGTGGCTGCTTGTGCTTTGCATTTACCCCGTTACACAAGACACCCAAGTCTAGAAGGGCTGTTCAACACGAATTGAGACTTGATGTACATGGACACATCTGTAGGACTTCTTCCGGGTAAGGAATATGATCCTAATCTGGATTGTTTTGTGCAGGTACATTAGGGGGCTTGTTCAGCCAGATTATACAGGGAGAAGATATTGTCCGTGAGAGAGCCATCAAATTCCTCTCTGCCAAGCTGAAAACTCTTCCAGAAGATGTAATGACAAAGGAGGTAGAGGACTTAATCTTCACTGAATCTAAGAAGGTAACCTATATACACACACACACACACACATGCATCTACTCCCGTATATATTGCAGATGTGTGTAGTAACTATGTCAATCAGGTCCCCCCCCCCCCCCCCCTTCCTGGGCCTTTAGAGCTGATGTAATATCCTAGAGCACAGGTTCTCAAACTCGGTCCTCAGGACCACACACAGTGCATGCTTTACAGGTCTCACAGAATCAAGTAAAATAATTAGTTCCACCTGTGGATATTTTAAAATGTGTAAAGGAGTAATGAGTGCACCTGCCGGGTGACCTGGGAAACATGAACTGTGTGGGGTCCTGAGGACCGCGTTTGAGAACCACTGTCCCAGAGGCTGTGGGCCGTTGGGTCAGGGCTGATAGATACATATCCAAAACTTACACTGCAAGGGCACAAATACAGGACGGTTTTCCTTTTAAAGATAAGTAATAGAAAGAGTTACATTTTTTATGCTTAATCCAACATGGTGCCTTTAGTAACTAATCTATCAATGGGTTCTAGACATGTGTATGCATATGTCTAGGCCCATGGTCACAAGATATCAAAAATATACAATATATTACGCAAAAGAAAATTTTAATTTATAAATATAATACATATATGCTACAATTTTCCAATCCTGAGGTTCTATTTTTCGCTCATAATAAAAGTGTGCTGCAATTCAACTAGATTCTTTCATCTTGGGCGTTTCGTCTCCACATTAGACTTCATCAGGGGTATCAATAGTACAAAATGGGAAACCAGTTGAGGCGATGAAACTGATCAAGCTGGTAGCCCACCAGCTAATTAAACGTAGTTGTCGAACTTGTGTACAACTTCGAATACAAATCAATCGATATAACTGAATGGTAGCCAAATGGGCAGTATACAAATATCACTTTCTCACTTAGATTTGATCAGAGAACCCTCTGTGTGACACCGGTGATAAAATATGTGCATTAATTAAACAATTGGCAAATGACATGAATTACCATCATGATTTAATCATTTTGTGCTGAGTCCTTTACTGTTGTATTCCTTAGGTTCTGTATGACGTAACTGGAGAGGAGTTTGTCCTGTTTATGAAGATCCTGTCTTCACTGAAGACCTTGCAGACAGTTAGTGGACGACAGCAGCTGGTGGATCTAGTGTCTGAGCAAGCAGGACTGCATCAAACGCTGAACCCAGCAGACCCCGACTCGGTGGACCGTCTGCTCCAATGCATGCGTCAGGCAGTGCCCCTCTTTTCGGTAAGTGTTTGCTGCTTGTGTGCCCTTATAACAGGCATGTCCTCCAAACTGTGGCCCTCCAGCTGTTTTGAAACTACACATACCAACATGCCTTGCTATAGTTTTGGCATTCCCTAATAGAAAAATTGTGGCAAGGCATGATGGGACTTGTAGTTTCACAACAGCTGGACATGTCTGCCTTTTATAAAGTTCAGTAACTACATATTGCACAGAACTAGATATTGCTCCCATCACCAATACAGTGACTTCAGTGCTACTGTCTCTTGGCTTTCAGAAAAACGTCCACTCCACTAAATTTGTGACCTACTTCTGTGAGCACGTTCTTCCTATCCTGAGCACCCTGACCAGTCCAGCTGAGAGCATTGATGTCCAGTTGGAGGTAAGTATCTGTTTGGGGAAGTTTAAGTAATTATTTTCTGCGTGATTATAAAGTAATCAATATGTTGTATAGATGATAGGAGTCTGCTCTGTCATACTGTGACTTACGGGCCTCGGATGTGACTGCGGAATGTTATATTTCAGGTACTGAAGCTGTTGGCTGAGATGAGCTCATTCTGTGGGGACATGGATAAACTAGAATCTAACCTGAACAAGCTATTCGATAAGTTACTGGTATGTACGTTAAATACTCCGATTGTCAGGCATTTGTATGCAGCTAGTACCTATAGTAAATGCAGTCGGTGGTACAAAATTACAAAAATCATGTGCGGAATCTTGGCGTGGTGCTGGATTGTGGCCTGACACTTACATATCAGATATCAGCCACAATCAAATCCTCATTCTTTCATCTGTGGAACAGCCAGAATCGAACACTTATTCCCCTCTGAAGATCTGCCAAAAGTCATACATGCATTTGTATCATGGCGGCTAGATTACTGCAATGCCCTCTGCCGTGGTCTTCCAGCAAAATAACTGCACCCATTACAGCTGGTACAAAACAAAGCTGCCAAGCTGATACCCAACCAGCCCCGTTCTAGCCACATAACTCCCATTCTCTACTCGCTGGCTGCCCATAAAATGGCAAATCTTCTTGGAAAATCAACTTACTGAGTTCCGAGGCCCAAGGTACCTGAAGCAGCTTCCGATTCCATACTGTCCCAGCCGATTACTGCGATCTGTAGATGAAGGACTTTAAGCAGCACCTATGCTCTCCCGTAATACATCTGGGGGTCGAGCTTTTAGCCATTCAGCTCAGACTCTGGAAGTAATTTCCCCCTGCACAGTGCGAGTCCCCCACTCTAGAATGCTTCAAAAACAGACTCCAGACTTTCCGGTTTACTCAAGCGTTTCCTTCATTCTCTTAAGTATTATTTATGAAAAGCTTTATTACATTCATTCTATCTGTAAAGCGCCTTGGGTCCTATTGGAGAGAGAGTGCTATATAAATAAAATTGTTACAGGTTGAGTAACCCTTATCCAAAATGCTCCGAAATAACCTGAGATGGTACAAAGGTCAGCAGTACACATTATTATTTTATTTATTAGGCGCCACAAGTGTTTCGCAACACCGTACAAAGGAACAATACAGGGAGACAAAACTTGGCATAACATTGAATAAATAACAAAAATAGAGTACAAATAAAGAGCGCCACAGTTCAATACACATTACAGCTTAAACATAAGTAGTGAGGACTCAATCAACATACAACTAGAGGCTTGAGGCCAATGATGGAGATGAGTATGTGGACGAAGATAGTCACTGAGTGAGTATAGGAGAGCTGTGAGTGACATGTGAAGAGAAGTGGGCTTTGACAACAGGAGGGAAGAGGGACCTGCTCGGAGGAGCTTACAATCTAGTAGGAAGGGGAGACAGACAGATTACAAGAGGTGCAAGCAAGTGGGTGGTGGCTTGATAGAAGGATATAAACAGACAAGGGGGGTCGGAGAACCAGCTAGTTTATGCAGCGGAAGGGTACACTTTAATGAATAGGTGAGTTTTCAGTGCCCGTTTGAAGCTTTGCAAGGTCCGGTAGAGTCTAATGGAGCGAGGGAGTGCGTTCCACTGAAGGGGTGCAGCACAGGCAAAGTCCTGTACTCTAGCATGGGAAGCAGTGATCTGGGTGGAGGAGAGACGACAGTCAATAATAATAATTTTATTTATATAGCGCTCTTTCTCCAATAGGACTCAAGGCGCTTAACATATAGAATGAATGTAATACAGTACAGAAAAGCTTTTCAGAAACAATACTTAAGGGACTGAAGGAAACGCTTAAGTAAATAGGAAAGTCTTGAGTCTGTTTTTGAAGCATTCTAGAGTGGGGGTCTCTCAAACTGTGCGGGGAAGTGAGTTCCATAAAGTCGGAGCTGAATGGCTAAAAGCTCGACCCCCAGATGAATTACGGGAGATCCTAGGTACTGCTAAGTCCTTCATCTACAGATCGCAGTAATCGGGTGGGACAGTATGGACGGGAGGGAGTATGAATGGAGATGAGGTTAGAGATATATGGAGCAATGGAATTAGAGATGGCCCTGTATGTGAGTGTGAGGTGTTTGAAGAGGATTCTGTAGGGGAATGGAAGCCAGTGCCGACTTTGTTGAAGGGGAGTGGCGGGAGAGGAAGATAAGCCTGGCTGCAGAGTTCAGGACAGATTGGAGAGGAGCCAGTTGGGATCGAGCGAGGCCGGTGAGAAGAGCATTACAGTAGTCGAGCCGTGAGATGACCAATGAGTGGATGATCAGCTTAGTTGCACTCTGTGAGAAAAAGGGCCTGATGCGAGCAATGTTGCGTAACTGGAACCGGCAAGAATAGGCCAGGGCTTGGATGTGGGGTGCAAAGGAGAGGGAGGAGTCGAGTGACACCCAGGCAGCGGAGTTGGGGAACGGGTGTCCCTCATACACATTGCATGAGGTTCAAACCCAAAATGACAGATCTATTCCCCCTTCATATTCACACCCATGATTTGTTCTGTGATTAGTGTACCCTTTCATGGGCACTTCCGAATACGATTACAAGCTTGGCTATTTGTGCGCGCTCGAATGTAGTTACTGCGCATCGTGGCAAAGTAGAGGGAGGACACGACTGGATATTGGCAAAAAAAAAAGTGAAAAGTTTGTTACCAAAATAGTTTGTTCAGGGATCACGTTAAAGATTAGGGACTTACATCTGTTCTGCAGCAATGATAATGGCTTGCCTGGGCCGTGAGGCTATGGCAGTGACTCTACTGAAATACTGGCAGAAGGGCTTGTAGAAGTTCTCCGCTTCCCGTCATATTTAAGCCCAATGTTTAAAAGGACAATGCATTTTAGGTGAGATCTAAAAAACCTGTATCTTATAGTGTGTATAGGGAACATCGGAAGCCAAATCGCATGTCTTTTTTTTTTAGGTCTTGTGTGCCCGATGTGCGCTCCTGTGTGAGCGCAAATCGGCAGCCAGATAGAGGGGGCAAGCAACACTATATAGTGTAAATTGTGCCCCTCTAGCATACCGTGAGATGCGAGTCCCGATGCGATCTGATCGCGTCGGGACTCGCATCTCACGGCATATCCTGCCGTGTGTACACACCTTTAGTCAGAACTGTAGATTCAGTTTTCTTTGTTTTTTATTTATGTTTGTTCTGTTCCCTAATTTCAAAATAAAATAGGGAAAAATACCCAGTTTTGGGGATTTTTACCGCATTTCCTAATGCACTAGGCAGGTCTCCGTTGCGGAGGGTAGCACCAGCCTATAGCTGGTATTACCCCATAGAAACTTATGGGCTTCTCTCCTCAGCGCTATCAGAGAATTCCTTCACCGATCCCTCCCAGAATGCCCTGCAGGTGGCGGCATCGCTTTGCGGAGTCACAGGGGGACTCTCTGCTCACAGACCTGGAAGTGCAGTGACATGCGGTGATCGCAAAGGGAGAGCCGCCCTTTGAGTTTCTCATCACATATGTTAATATACGAGACATTAAACTGCATGAGTTTCTTATTATTGAATGTTATAAAATGTTTGACTGATAGTGTACTGTAGGTGTGATACTTGGTAGGTTTGTCTGCATATGTTCAGTAAATGTTTCACAGGAATTTAGCAGAGATCGTGGTTACCGAAATAACAAATCTTCATGATTCACTGAAATAGTTAATGTTTCGGAGGTCTCTGCCTCAGTAAAGTTGGGTTCTGGAGCTGGGATAGTTCTGCATCTATTAGTCACACTAGGTGGTATATCCATGTCTAATGTTAGTAAGTTCCTTTTGTTATTGGAAGGTGTCTATAACTAACCTCCTTGTGCTACAGGAGTACATGCCGCTACCACCGGAGGAAGTAGAAAATGGGGAGAACACGGCCAGCGAGGAGCCGAAGCTGCAGTTCAGCTACGTTGAATGTTTACTCTTCAGCTTCCACCAGCTTGGTAGGAAACTGCCAGATTTTCTCATTGGTAAAGTGAATGCGGAGAAGCTGAAAGACTTCAAAATCAGGTGAGGCAAAAGATAGGACCTGCTTGAGATGGAAGGCGGTGCATCCTGTGGGAGGAGCTGGGGAAGGCGGGACAGCACCTTCCATTGCTGCAGTGCATTGGCTCCTCTGTGTGCATTTCATGGGTTACATCTAACAACTCTGTTCTGCAGGTTACAGTACTTTGCCAGGGGACTGCAGGGCTACATAAGACAGCTACGCCTGGCCCTGCAGGGGAAGACTGGGGACTCTCTAAAAACAGAAGAGGTAAGCCCAAGATGCTGTGCTGGCTACAGACCTTGTAATGTTTAATGACCTGGATAGCGGTAATATCTCAGCCTATAGGAGATCAGCTTTCATTAGCAGGCAGAGCTTGGTTACGGCTTTCTGTTGGTCCTTACAGTTGACTGTACCAATTGCTGTACTGTAATTTCTCCTAATTTCAAATTAAACTTTCCTCTGTATAATTGCACCTATGTAACTGAAGTAAGTACATCCATACGCTAAACATTGCAGCTCTGTATATTGTGCATATAGGCTCATACGTATCGCCAAATTGTGCCCGGTGATGTGGGTCCTAAAATCTCATCGCCATGTGCCGTCATAGTTCTCCTCTTGTACTTCATATGTAATCAGCCCTTGCTGCGATACATACCATACTATGGGGCAGTACAGATGGTGTAATGGATAGCATTACTGCCTCACAGCGCTGAGGTCATGGGTTTGATCCCACCATGGCCCTAACTGTGCGGAGTTTGTATATTCTCCCTGTACTTCCGTGGGTTTCCTCCGGGTACTCCGGTTTCCTCCCACAATCTAAAAATATACTGGTAGGTTATTTGGCTCCTAACAAAATTAACCCTAGAATGTCTGTGTGCGTGTACATGTGGTAGGGAATATAGATTGTGAGCTCCACTGGGGCAGGAACTGATGTGAGTCTTCAAATATTCTCTGTACAGCGCTGCAGGATGTGTGTGCGCTATATAAGAAACTGTTTATAAAAAAATACCACCGTATCCTGTTTTTTACTGAGGTTTTTTTTTTTCCCACTTTCAGAACAAAATCAAGGTGGTAGCCTTAAAAATAACCAGCAATATTAATGTGTTGATCAAGGTAAGTGTTTTTTTTTTTTTTTTTTTTTTTTTCAAGGAGAAACTATACAAGTTCTGAAGAAGTAAATTGGGTGTGGGCATTGCCTGTGTTGTATAGACTGCTCATCATGAGTCTTCACAATGGTTCCCTGCCATTGTTGTATGCTGAACCCGGAACATTAATTGGCTTATTTACAAACCGTACCTCCTAATGTTAGTGTAATCTTGTCCAGGCCCCTGCTAGTGCTGCTGAAATAAGGAGCTTGGTTTATTGAGCCCTCTCCAATTCCCAGCTCTTCATGATGAAGCTCTGTTTAGCTCAGGGCTTGACAAATTTTTTTAAAATCTAGGAGCCAGCATGAAAGTGTAGGAGCCAGACAAACTAAAAATCGGGGCAGTGCGCGCCGAAGGCGTGGATATTTTTTTTTACAATGCAATGCCTATTACACATGTCACACACCCATTACATGTTATTCCACATGCCATAATGCCCATTACACATTCTACAAAACACCGGCATGCCCATTACACATTCTACAAAACACTGGCATGCCCATTACATATAATACCACACGCTGTAACGCTTAGTACATATAATGTCGCATAAGTGCCGCTTACCTACATGCTCATTGCTACAGGTTGCATGCTTGATGCCATGGCAAACATGCCCTTGTGCCCAGGGGTAAACATGCCCTTGTGCCCAGGGGTAAACATGCCCTTGTGCCCAGGGGTAAACATGCCCTTGTGCCCAGGGGTAAACATGCCCTTGTGCCCAGGGGTAAACATGCCCTTGTGCCCAGGGGTAAACATGCCCTTGTGCCCAGGGGTAAACATGCCCTTGTGCCCAGGGGTAAACATGCCCTTGTGCCCAGGGGTAAACATGCCCTTGTGCCCAGGGGTAAACATGCCCTTGTCCAGCAGCAAGAAGCGGTGGTGCCAGAGGCGTAACTAGAACTTTGTGGGCCCCATAGCAAAATTTATAATGGGCCCCCCCCCCCCCCCTCCCACATTATGCGACCCACCTCAGTGCCCGCCATTACACATCACAATGCAATGCCCATTACGCAACACAACGCAGTGGCCATTACACATTATGCAACAGACCTCAGTGCCCACCATTACACATTATGCAACACAACACAGTGGCCATTACACATTATGCGACCCACCTCAGTGTCTGCCATTACACATTATACGACTCACACATGCAGAAAAATACAGTAATAATATATTGCCCAACTCACCAGATATATTAGATTATGCTTTTTCAGGGGTCCTCACTCTAACATCAGAGCATGCAGCGGCAGCACAACGTGGAGAGTCTCTGTCTCTCCCTCAGGCTCACAACAGAACAAGTGGTCGGGCCGCGGCTAATACTAGCAGCAGCTGCTGCTGCAGACCTGCGGGATGATGACGCTACATCCCGCGGGTCATAGTGCACGGCGACGGGCCCAGTGGCGTAACGAAAAATATTGCACCCTTGCCAAAAAAGTTTCTGCCCCCCCCCCCCCCCCCACACACACATGATGCTAACACATAGCCATATACCACTGACACACACATAGAAGCTGACACACAAATGCTGACACTTGGCACTGACACAAATGCTGACACAGACACCAAGATAGATGCTAACACATATAAAACACATGGACAGATGATGACACACAGAAAGCTGTCGGATGCCTGGCATATAGTTGACTGATGAGAAGGGTGCAGGGGGGCCCCTGGGTGCCTGCGCTTGTGGGAAGATATGCGCCGGGTGCCTCAGCAGGGGGGTTGGGGAGTTGCCAAAGAACACAGCCGCTGGGGAGGGCCAGCCTTCATGTGCCAAAGCGGCGGGTGTTTGGCAGGGAGCGCAGCCACTTGATGTCTGTGCGAGTAGGGGGTGGACTGGCAGTTTGTATAAAATACTGCTGTCATCGGCGACTTGAACAGCAGAAAGGGGTAATTACAGGGGGCAAACTGAGTGAGGCTGGGGGGGGGGGCACAGCCGCAATGGGATGGGAGTCGGCACCATCTCAGGGCGGCAGGTACGCTCAGTACAAAACAGCAGTGCGGCAGTAGCACTAGCAGCTACTAGCACATGGCGGGTACCAGTAGCAGCAGACGGCGGCAGCGTCCTCCCCCCTGCCTGGCTTAGTGGTAGTAGCGCGGTCTCCCTCGCTGATCCACACAGCGGGAGAATCAGGAGGCGTAGCGCTCTGTGGGGACTCGGTGCCCGGCGCAGGATGACGCACTATACAGGGAAGGAAGGTCAGAGGTCTCAGCGGCGCTGGGGACTTCTATTGGCTGCGGCAGGAGTCAGGACTTTAAACTGTGTTGTGCTGCCGCTGCTGCGAACACGGGGAGGGGGGTGTGGATCAGGGACCGCGCTCGCGCTGCTGCTGGCCTGACAGGACGGAGGAGGAGGGTGGTCGGGCTGCCGACGACCAGATTCTGCTTCCTCCCTCCCTGCTAAAAATCTGGTCGCCAGGAAGCAGAATCTGGTCGCCGTGGCGACCTGGCGACCGGTATTTGTCGAGCCCTGGTTTAGCTGATGACTTGATACCTGCTTACTTTCACATTGCGGATAGTAGACTTTGTTATGCTTCCAATCATCAGACTCTCAAATTAAACATTTTACAAATGGTTAGGTTATATTCTGTGCCTTTTATACAATGTTTACTTTCCCTTGTTTAATCTGGTTGTATAATGTATGAAGACTTTCCCAGAATGCCGTGATGAGTGACGTTATGCAGACTACATTAATTCCAGACCACAGGGAACATTTTTAGCTGCTAAGGAGGGTATTCAATCTTGGGCAATATTTCTGGTACTCGGAAATATTGGCCAGCACCTATTCATTCCCGGTACTCTTTAAAAATATATATATATACGCTTTTGCGTAATCCGCCATTAAATTTGCGAATTAGCTTCCTTACTCACCTAAAAACTTGATTCGCCAATCCACTTCTTTTCCGACTTTTTGGACCATTTCCGAAAGTGGGAAGACATTGAAAAACATTAAATAGATCATCAGGGAATGAGTGCCCCACCAATATGACCAACAAAAAGTAACGACACACAATTCTAGTAAAAAGAATGTCAGGTGTCTGTGTGTGTGTAATATGTATTCTCACTGGCATTTTATTTTTGGGGTTCCATGATTATTCTGGTCCTTTTTACTTGTTTTAAAAACGGTCTTACTGGTATTTTTAGGATTTGTTTCACAATCCTCCATCGTACAAAAGCACGGTCACGCTGTCCTGGAAGCCAGTCCAGAAAACAGAAGTTGGGTAAGTGTGACCTTGAACTGTGGCAGCGTCTGTTCTGTTATAGGTTGGAGTGCCCCAACTGATTATATAGTATGAAGCCCTACAAATAAATATGGTTAATCACCAGCTGCACTGGGGTTAAGAGCCCATTTGGTGTACTCGCTGCTGACACTCGTGGAATACCCGCCTCATGATTGGCAACTGCAGGGCGAAAGGCCTGAGTTGGACTCCAAGCAAACCCGTTCGGTGGCCTCTTGTGGGCAAAAGGGAGGAGCCACACGGTATGAATGTGGCTGCCAGGCAGACCTACTCTCACTGCACTGGTGCACTTTGTTACCGGCCCTTTTAAATTTTGTTTGCCAGGGTTAAAGTTTAATTGCCATGGCGACCATTTTTTTTTTTTTTTGTCAAGTCCTGATGTGCAAGTGTTTGTGTAACCCCATTACGAGTTTTGACCTGTGAAAATAATTCATTTCAGACAAAAGAGATCAAGTGAAGACACTTCATCCAGTTCCCCTCCGAAAAAGCCTATTGCTGGACCAAAGAGGGACTCCAGACAGATCTACAACCCACCCAGTGGAAAATACAGTGGCAGCCTGGGACCCTTCTCTTATGGCGGTGGAGGTGGGTCCATATTTCTTATGAACTACAGTATGATGCTTAATGTGACATAAGATACATGATTCATTGGAGAGACCGTATGTGGCCTATATTTCAGTGGTTCCCAATCTGTCTTACATGACAACACCCCTGATAATCAGCATTTTATTTACAGCACTGCTCAGCCAAAGGTTTGAGAAATGAACCACAAATGATGAAGTGAAGAAAGTTGTGTTTACCAGTGAGCCATAGGGGCAGTTATGTGGTGGACAGGACTCTGCTTATGATTCATCGCCAGCTAACCGCACTGGTTTGTGACGTAAATTATTTGATTATGTCCTGAATCACCAATCAACACCCAGTTTGGCAACCACTGCTATATATTACTTTCTAAGGAAATTGCTTATGGCAAAGTTTTATATAAAAATGTATTTCTGTTGTGTGCCAGATTATCGTTATTACACTTTATGTAGAAGGAGCCACATGTTGACGGTGCTGTACAAAGGGCACACATTACTACAATACAAGGGAAACAAAACATTACAGTGACTGAGACACTATGACCGCACAGGTAACAGCAGCACAATGCTCAGTACACAATACAGCTGGGATGTAGGGAAGTAGAGGAGGTGTCCGTGTACTACCAGGGGCAGCGCCATACATAGGGCACACATTACTACAATACAAGGGACACAGAACATTACAGTGACTGATACACTACAACAGCACAGGTAACAGCAGCACAATGCTCAGTACACAATACAGCTGGGATGTAGGGAAGCAGAGGAGGTGTCCGTGTACTACCAGGGGCAGCACCGTACATAGGGCACACATTAGTACAATACAGGGGACACAGAACATTACAGTGACTGAGGCACTACAACAGCACAGGTAACAGCAGCACAATGCTCAGTACACAATACAGCTGGGATGTAGGGAAGTAGAGGAGGTGTCAGTGTACTACCAGGGGCAGCGCTGTACATAGGGCACACATTAGTACAATACAGGGGACACAGAACATTACAGTGACTGAGACACTACAACAGCACAGGTAACAGCAGCACAATTCTCAGTACACAATACAGCTGGGATGTAGGGAAGCAGAGGAGGTGTCTGTGTACTACCAGGGACAGCGCCATACATAGGACACACATTAGTACAATACAGGGGACACAGAACATTACAGTGACTGAGACACTACAACAGCACAGGTAACAGCAGCACAATGCTCAGTACACAATACAGCTGGGATGTAGGGAAGCAGAGGAGGTGTCCGTGTACTACCAGGGGCAGCGCTGTACATAGGGCACACATTAGTACAATACAGGGGACACAGAACATTACAGTGACTGAGACACTACAACAGCACAGGTAACAGCAGCACAATTCTCAGTACACAATACAGCTGGGATGTAGGGAAGCAGAGGAGGTGTCTGTGTACTACCAGGGACAGCGCCATACATAGGACACACATTAGTACAATACAGGGGACACAGAACATTACAGTGACTGAGACACTACAACAGCACAGGTAACAGCAGCACAATTCTCAGTACACAATACAGCTGGGATGTAGGGAAGCAGAGGAGGTGTCTGTGTACTACCAGGGACAGCGCCATACATAGGACACACATTAGTACAATACAGGGGACACAGAACATTACAGTGACTGAGACACTACAACAGCACAGGTAACAGCAGCACAATGCTTAGTACACAATACAGCTGGGAAGTAGGGAAGCAGAGGAGGTGTCCGTGTACTACCAGGGGCAGCGCTGTACATATGGCACACATTAGTACAATACAGGGGACACAGAACATTACAGTGACTGAGACACTACAACAGCACAGGTAACAGCAGCACAATGCTCAGTACACAATACAGCTGGGATATAGGGAAGCAGAGGACGTGTCCGTGTACTACCAGGGGCAGCGCCATACATAGGGCACACATTAGTACAATACAGGGGACACAGAACTTTACAGTGACTGAGACACTACAACAGCACAGGTAACAGCAGCACAATGCTCAGTACACAATACAGCTGGAATGTAGGGAAGCAGAGGAGGTGTCCGTGTACTACCAGGGACAGCGCCATACATAGGACACACATTAGTACAATACAGGGGACACAGAACATTACAGTGACTGAGACACTACAACAGCACAGGTAACAGCAGCACAATGCTCAGTACACAATACAGCTGGGAAGTAGGGAAGCAGAGGAGGTGTCCGTGTACTACCAGGGGCAGCGCTGTACATATGGCACACATTAGTACAATACAGGGGACACAGAACATTACAGTGACTGAGACACTACAACAGCACAGGTAACAGCAGCACAATGCTCAGTACACAATACAGCTGGGAAGTAGAGGAGGTGTCCGTGTACTACCAGGGGTAGCGCCATACATAGGGCACACATTACTACAATACAAGGGAAACAAAACATTACAGTGACTGAGACACTACAACAGCACAGGTAACAGCAGCACAATGCTCAGTACACAATACAGCTGGGATGTAGGGAAGCAGAGGAGGTGTCCGTGTACTACCCGGGGCAGCGCCGTACATAGGGCACACATTAGTACAATACAGGGGACACAGAACATTACAGTGACTGAGACACTACAACAGCACAGGTAACAGCAGCACAATGCTCAGTACACAATACAGCTGGGAAGTAGAGGAGGTGTCCGTGTACTACCAGGGGTAGCGCCATACATAGGGCACACATTACTACAATACAAGGGAAACAAAACATTACAGTGACTGATACACTACAACAGCACAGGTAACAGCAGCACAATGCTCAGTACACAATACAGCTGGGATGTAGGGAAGCAGAGAAGGTGTCCGTGTACTACCAGGGGCAGCGCCATACATAGGGCACACATTACTACAATACAAGGGACACATAACATTACAGTGACTGATACACTACAACAGCACAGGTAACAGCAGCACAATGCTCAGTACACAATACAGCTGGGATGTAGGGAAGCAGAGGAGGTGTCTGTGTACTACCGGGGCAGCGCCGTACAATACAGGGGACACAGAACATTACAGTGATTGATACACTACAGCAGCACAATGCTCAGTACACAATACAGCTGGGATGTAGGGAAGCAGAGGAGGTGTCCGTGTACTACCAGTGGCAGCGCTGTACATAGGGCACACATTAGTACAATACAGGGGACACAGAACATTACAGTGACTGAGACACTACAACAGCACAGGTAACAGCAGCACAATGCTCAGTACACAATACAGCTGGGAAGTAGAGGAGGTGTCCGTGTACTACCAGGGGCAGCGCCATACATAGGGCACACATTACTACAATACAAGGGAAACAAAACATTACAGTGACTGAGACACTATGACAGCACAGGTAACACCAGCACAATGCTCAGTACACAATACAGTTGGAATGTAGGGAAGTAGAGGAGGTGTCCGTGTACTACCAGGGGCAGCGCCATACATAGGGCACACATTAGTACAATACAGGGGACACAGAACATTACAGTGACTGATACACTACAACAGCACAGGTAACAGCAGCACAATGCTCAGTACACAATACAGCTGGGATGTAGGGAAGCAGAGGAGGTGTCCGTGTACTACCAGGGGCAGCGCCGTACATAGGGCACACATTAGTACAATACAGGGGACACAGAACATTACAGTGACTGAGACACTACAGCAGCACAATTCTCAGTACACAATACAGCTGGGATGTAGGGAAGCAGAGGAGGTGTCCGTGTACTACCAGGGGCAGCGTCGTACATAGGGCACACATTAGTACAATACAGGGGACACAGAACATTACAGTGACTGAGACACTACAACAGCACTGGTAACAGCAGCACAATGCTCAGTACACAATACAGCTGGGATGTAGGGAAGCAGAGGAGGTGTCTGTGTACTACCATGGAAGGCTGCCATTGGAAGAAATGAATGATTATGGGTGAGAAGAGATGTCGGTATAGGTGGTTGCTGAGTAGTCGAGAACTGTAATTGAAGTACGAGAGAAGAAGGCTGTGAGAACTGTATCTGGATGTATCATAGACTGACTCATCATAGACCGTCATATGGTTGACCACTAATGGTCTACAGTTAAGGTTGCCAGGGTCAAAAGGTCGACAGGGTTTAATTGTTGACCTTTTGACCCATGTCTACCTTTACAGGGTCTAAAGGTAGACATGCATTTTTTTGCAAAATTTTCCTAGTGTGCTGAGTGCAGCGAGCCATGTAAGGGGACGCGGTACACTTAGACAGTGTGCATGTCGACCTATGTCAACATAGACACCCTAAAAACTCATGTCGCCCTCTAGGCCGTCGCCCTCATTACTGTCTATCATGAGTCAGTCTGTTTTTATACCATGACCATGAGAACAGGAGTGAAGAGGGGCCTGCTCCAAGGAGCGTATAATCTAGAGGCAGGGGGAGACAGGGGATATGAGTTGCAGGGATGGCCAGGAAATGAGGCATCGGGTACAGAGTGCAGCCTAGGTACTGGGTTAAGCAGAATGCTATGCTTTGAACAGGTGTATTAGTTGTATTCTTGCAGGGCCATAGTCCAAAGGAAATGTGTTTATGTCAAAGTGATGATATTATGTCAGCAATGATAAACCTGCCGGTTTGGAGAAGAAGCCCTTTAGCGTAAAGCAGTAGCGAGATGCCTGACTATTAATCATTTATCTGTCCTTGTTATCCATCTTTAGCATTTGCTTCAAAAACCCAACCGTTCCTGTCCCTTACAGATCAGAGAGGCGGATTCCGCGGCGGCAGAGGACGTGGTTGGGGCGGACGCGGGAACCGCAGTCGAGGAAGAGTTTACTGAACGATGCGCGACTGGCAAGGGACACAGAGCAGAGCTGCAGTGATCATTGCAGTAAGACCGGACTGCTTGTCGCCTCAGTCACCAGCGGCCACAGACTTGACATGAAGAGTTCTTTCTACCTTTGTTTGTACCTAGTGTTTTCTATTCAGATGTCCTGCAGCCCTCGGACCCCCACGCAGCACATCGGGGATTATTCAGAGCTGCTTCCATGTTTGTCACAGTTCCCAATCAGAATGGGTAGAATTTGTGCTCCCTGAAGAAGTTGTACGGCCGTTGTCATCCTGCGTAATGAAGTTTCAAGGAACGCACCATTGATCTCAGCTGCATTTGGGATTTGTAGTTCTCTCTTCTTTTTTTTTTTGGAGCTCCTTAACAACATTTTGGTTCTTTTGACATTGCCAAAATATGCCTTTGTCACGAGGGCCACTGTCTGCATGCTTATCGGGTGCATGGGTTACATCGCAATGTTTTGGTTGTTTTATAATATACATTTTCCCCTGTACTTTTCTTCCTCAACTTTGGTTGAAATCAAGTTTTAGTTTTTGTTTTTTAAACCTTCTCTTGTAATTTATTCATTCGTTTACGACACGGCCCCACAGTAACTGTTTCGTCTCTTTTATTTGATTTTTACTTTAGCCGCCAGTTTTTCATTTTGTATCCAGGTTACGTAAGAGAGACTATAAGACCTGGAATTAAAATATTTTCTCTTCTATATTCTGCTGTGAAAGTTTGTTTTTTAAAATCCCGCAATAGAATTACTTCAGGGCCTCGCTTTATCATTTTTTTTTTAACATATTGTAGTCAAGTAAACTAGCGGTGGTCGGACTATTGTGATCTAGGATCAACATTTTGATCTTTTAGTGGTGGTATAAGAGCATCAATGCATTTGAAGGTTAATGCAAAATGTATTGATGAGTTGGCTTACGGTATACTGTGCATCAACCAGCTTTGAATACTCAGGGCACTCATTCCTAACCATGGGGGGGTGTCGCGCAGGGATGCTCTACCATTAGGCATCAGCCTAGGGCACAAGGATCTGGGGGGCACCACTGACTCTGCCTAACAGAAAATTAAGGACATTTATGAGGTAGACCTTCTAGTTGTACTTTTAAGTAGGTGGTGGCTGTGCACCTTGTACCTGTGTCACTACCATACTTTAGCGAGAGGGACTGGAAAGTGGTTATTGGTGGCAATGTGGTGTTGAAGGGGGAGATGTTTTGGAGTATTACCATGGGTACTTAGAAGCCTTACAAAATACCTGGCTCCACAAAATACATGCCTATCACAGGGCCGAATTATATGGCGGGTGCTTTACTCATGGTTGTACAGTTTCCTATACAACTACTTGACCTAAACATTTAGCCACCGAGAATTTGGAAGGCAAAAAGAATACCAACCCACTCCCCCTTTCTGTCCACCATGCCGAATTATAGCAAGAGCACAGGACAAGGGGTGTTATTCAGACCTGATCACTTCTCTAATTGGCAGATCCCTGTGATCAGATAGCTGCCGCCCAGCGATAGTGAAATCCCGCCCTGTGCAAGGCTATGATTGGCTGCAAATCCGATCACAACTCACTATGGAATGATTTTCTCTGTGTGTGTGTAACCCAGGACGTGCGATAAAATCAGTCTGATCGGGGGCAGAGCTGACATCACATGACTTCCCCTCACACACCTGGCCACGCCTCCATTTTCCCGGACACTCCCAGATAACAGCCGCTCACCATGTTATGATTCCCCAGTGTGTGCAGCCGGTGTAGATGTCACAGTCCCTCCCTGAAAACGCTTGGGAACATCTGCGTTTTTCCCGACACTCCCTGAAAATAGCTGGGTTACACTCACAATGGCTGACTTCCTGTCAAGATTGGGAACCCCTGCTCTATAGGGATGTGATACAGGGGGATAAATGCTACATATTGTAATTTAGTCCAACAAGGGCTGTTTGATCCAGTCACACTTGAAATGTGGCCCTGGGGCCAAGAGATTGTGTAAAGTGCATAATAGGTGCTGTGTGTACATGATTGAGGCTGTGGTACACAGATGTACAGTGTGGGGGGCTGTGTGTATACGGAGGTACAGGAAGGGGGCGGGGCTGTGTGGTATACGGAGATACAGGAAGGGGCGGTGTGTATACGGAGGTACAGGAAGAGGGTGGTGGTACAGTGTGGGGGGCTTTGTGTATACGGAGGTACAGGATGGGTGCTGCGTGTATACGGATGAAAATGATGGGGGGCGGTGGTATACAGACGCACATGATTGGGGGGGGGGGTACACCGATGACAGATGTATGATTATGGGGGTGGTGGTATATATTTACATGATCAGAGTTGCCAGATCATCTCTTTATTAAGCGCACATGAATTACACAGGTTCTTGACTGCTCACTAGGGGTAGATGTATGAAGCAGTGATAAAGTGCCAGGTAAATGCCCTGTAACTGTTAAGTTAAAGGCTGGGTTTAAAAAGGGACCGTTAGGAGCTGAGTGGCTGGTGGTAAAGTACCAGGCACATTGGGGCAGATGTATGAAGCCTTAACAAGAGATAAATGCAAGGGTGATCAAGATAAATAAACATCCAGCCAATCAACTGCCATGCTACAGGCTGTGTTTGAAAAAAGTCAGCAAGGAGCTGATTGGCTGGATGTTTATCTCTCTATCACCCTTGCATCTTGATAAGGCTTAATACATCTGCCCCATTATCACTTCTCCCTTATAACTGCTTTATACATCTACACCTGTATGTACAGTAATGACAGTAGGGATGGACACTGATGTTTATGAATTGATGGTAGTGTTTTTACCATTAGATGGCGGCATTCTGATGTTTGTCGTCATCAAATGGTAATTATTTAATGGTGTTGTGATGGTTATACTGGGTCCAACCCCTAGTCCAATCCGAAGGTGACCATCTTCAAAGGTTTTTGCCAAATTGTGTTTTTTTGCATTTGCACAAATCAAATAAATAAAGTCTTTCTCCTTCATCCACTAGGTTACACTGGGGAATAGAAGGCGACCACAGGGAGCATGGGCACTTTAAATACACATTAGTGTGACCAATTCTTCCCGTTCTCCCTCCCAGGCAGTCTTAGATTGTGTCCGAATGGGAGCAGGTCACACTTGGCTCACTCCTGGGCTTTTTTGTAATAGGGCTAAAGCAGCAAGATTTGCCTTTGAGGAAAGGTAGATAGTTGCTGCTACTATCTGCCTGTGATGCGGGAGCTTGCCGGAGGGAGCCGGCTGCTACTACGGTATTGCGCCATCGTCTCTAGAGATGAAACGGGCACCGCTCACATGAGGTGCACCCCATCCCCACTGCCGACGGCAGTGCCGCAGCGCTGTAAGTATTATCCTGCCTCCCTGTAAAAGCGGAGGTCAGGGAACACAAGCGGTGGTGCAGCAGAGGATTTATTTTTAAATCTGGCGCCATTATAGAGACGGAGCTGCCGGGCGGGGGGCCAGAGTCACCGCACGGTGCTCCCAGCAGCACTGGCATTCCCCAGCGTTATTGCATGTCACGTGGCCATTTTCTTTGTACTTTGGTGCCGCTGATCACGCTGCTGGAGGCTCCTTGTTGCGCTGTAGATCACATCAAAGACTACAGCTGGGCGATACCTTGTCTCCTGGTGAAAGCTCTACCCGGTCTGTGAGTTACAGTGGGGTTTAGAGCTAGGTGAAGACAGTTTGGGCTGTGTTTCACATAGGGCTATAGCGCTTCCTGTATTATATACCATAGCGCTGTTTAGGCTCTGTGACAGCTCTTTCACTGTCCCTTCCAGTACTTCTGACTTGCAAATCTATACCTACTCTAAGGGCCTTATTCTGATCGTAGCGGCCAAACGTGCGTACGTTCGCTATTAACGTACGCTATCCGTACGCGGCCGTTGGGGTTAAGTCCACCCACAACTCAGCCGTATTCGTACGGCCAGAAACATCGGCAAAGGGGAGTGGCGTACAATTGAGCGTACGCCAACGTACACGGACGGGCCAGCCCTTACACTCCGACAACTGGCGTACAATTGAGCGTACACCACCGTTTACGGACGTCTCTCGGCCGTCTTCCCACCGACTTCTTGCGGCTATCTGAACGTACGCCAGCTTGCACGGACGGGTCCCTATTGTTTTCAATAGAAAATTCAGCTTATGTCACCGCTCGTGAGAGTGAGCGTACGTCCGTGTACGCTGACATACCCTTCACATATATGGACCTGCAAATCTTGCCTTTCAACTATAATTATGAAAATTAATTAATTGATTGAATTAATTAATGTGCAAAATAGTGGCCATGGGCTTAAAACATTGCTGAAACATCCGTTGTAGGTGTTAGATGTGGTTTATGTTATTGTATCATAAATACAAAACCTATGTTTGTATTAGAGTGAACACGTTGACACATGTCGACTTGTGTAGATTGAGTGTGCTACTGTGTAAAGTCTATGAAAGCACGTAGTGAATGTGTATAACTGTTTAACAAATACCTACCTTAGCATATATAAGCATGTCTTAAAAAGATTCTTACCTTAAATTAAACAAACCTTTAAATGTCGAGAAGTATAGAAAGATAAGCTTCCAATGTGTTTGAGTGATGTGTGTGGCTTGCAGGTAGTGAAATCATGGTTTGGACTTAATAGACGGCAGCATTGGTTATTACATTGAGGTGTATGTGTTTGGTAGTAATCAGCGTAAATTAGCTAACCCAGGCGCACGCTGGCATGCGGTATCTGTAGGGGTGGTTTGAGATGGCGGTTGGCGGCCGCCTGTTTTGTGTCCGAAATGAACGGTGCCTTAGTCGATCGTGCGGTAGTAGCACCGCTCATTTTTGGTGCACACCCCCGTGTACGCCCATATTTCCCTCATTATTTCGGCCGCTCCCCTCTTCACGCCCCTATGCCGCCCCCAATGCCCGTACACTCGCGTATAGGTTTTTTCGCACGTAGAGGCCCGTCCGTAAGCGTTTTGGAGTGCTCGCGCCTGCGCATTAGCGAATGTACGCATGCGCAGATCATAAAAAATCCCGGGACGTACGCGTACGGCCCGGCCGCTCCAACCAGAATAAGGCCCTTAGTGTGGTAGTGTGTGGTAATACCTGTGTACATCATTGTTTGCAATGGCAGGGGGTAACTCCAAGAGAATTGCTTGCAAGAAGTGTAATGAAAAATGTACACCTACAGAGGGAGTTTTACTTTGTAATAAATGCACTGTTAACCCCCCTATAGCACAGACTCCTGTGAATACCCCTGTCTGGGCATCACAGCTTGCAGATGTCATGTCCCAGTTATCTTCTGAGCTCTCAGCAGCTCAAAAAAATAGGGAGACATCCAGAAACCAGCAGGTCTTTTCAGCCTGCTGTAGAAGACTTAACAAAAGCTCTGGCCCCAGGGCCAGCAGAGGGCGCTGGTCCATCCTCTTCAAGGGCATTAAACCCCCTCTTTTACAAAGAAAGAGGCTGCTTCCACAGTCTGTGGACTTAGGTGATTATGATGATATGCCTGATCTTGAGGAGGGTGAATTTGCTCCCCCAGAGGAGGATGTTTTAACATTTTATACGCACGAACCTGAATAAGCCTCTCGGGGCTTGGAGGATTTAATTGAGATGGTAAAGATTGCTTGTAATGTGACTGAGGGAACAGAGATTCCTGTCCGTCCTTCTCTTTTTGGTAAGAAGCAAAAGCAATGTTCCACTTTTACTCCAGCTGAGGAACTGAATGACCATTTGCTGCATGCCTGGTGTCATCCAGACAAAAAAATTCAGGTACCACGCAGGTTTTTGTCTAATTAACCCCTTCAAGCTGAGGGCAAAAAGAATGTTGAGATACCACCAATGGTTGACTCTTCTGTATCTCGACTGTCTAAAAACACGGTCCTTCCGGTCCCAGGGGCCACCACCCTTAAGGACACCTCGGACTGTAAGTTAGAGGTAACATTAAAGTATATTTTACTTTAGCTGGAGTTTTACAGCGTCCGGCTCAGGTCGGATGCTGGGTGAATAAGGCCATAGAGGAATGGGCCTCACAGATTTCATCAGAAGTTCTTGACCCCGCCTCTATTGTTCAACTTGCTGAACAGATCCAGGAGGCTTCTACATTTTTAATGGAAGCTTCCTCAGATATTTGTATGGTTGCAGCCACAGTTTCTGCACTCTCCATATCAGCTCGCAGAGCTCTTTGGCTACGCCAATGGCAAGCGGACGCAGAGTCCAAATGAGCAGTGGAGGCTCTTGCCTTCAATGGTGATGTCCTGTTCGAGCCTGAGCTCGATAAAGGGATATCCCAAGCAACAGGAGGTAAGTCTCACTTTCTTCCGTCAGCAGCTCCACCAGCTACTCGCAGGACATCACAAAGGCCTTCCTTTCGATCCTTTTTGCCCCACTAGCAGATTTAGAGGACATTCCAGAGGCGGTGCTCCGTCACATAGAGGTTCCAGAGGACATGGAAGAGGCGCCTCTGCAACCAGCCAGGAATCCAAGTCCACTAAGCCCACTGCATGACGGTCTCCCGTCTCATCTGGGGAATTCCAGGGTCAGGGCTCGACTGAAGTCCTATCACATCTGGCTTCAGTCTTTTCAGGACTCATGGGTAAGGGATCTGGTAGCTCAGGGCTACAAGATTCACTTTCGCTTGTCAACCCCAAGCAGGTTCTTCAAGACTTACAGGTCTCTCAGGAGAAGGGACATCTTCTGTTGTCGGCTGTCTCAAGACTGCAGACAATGGTAGTTGTGGTTCCAGTACCCAAAGATCAACGTACTCAGGGATATTACTCCGGTCTTTTTTTCATGCCAAAGCCAGATTGCTCGGTGTGGCCTATACTAAACCTGAAGGATTTGAACCTGTACCTACAAGCGGTCAAATTCAAGATGGAGTCCCTGCAGTCGGTGATACAGGGTTTGGAACAGGGAGAATTCCTAGTATCTCTCAATATCAGGGATGCGTACCTACACATCCTAATCTGGCCTCCTCACCAGGCCTTCATTCGATTCCAGGTCCAAAATACTGTCATTTCTCATGGGTGGATCCTGAACTTCGCAAAGTCCCAGCTCCAACCCTCTCAACGCCTTCTGTTCCTGGGGATGGCTCTGGACGCCCGCCAGATGAGGGTTTTTCTTCCATCCAATAAGATTCAGTACTTGAAGGCCCTGGTCCGGATGATGCTACAACGTCGACCGGTATCGGTACATCTTTGTACCAGACTCCTAGGAAAAAGGTTGCCTGCTTTGAGGCAATTCAATATGGATGCTTACACTCGCGACCTTTCCATTCGTCCCTCCGGTACTTGTTTCCTATCACGGCGCCCGCCGTAGGTGATCGCATACCTTAAGTTAAGGTATAGGATGGACACAACCGACGCGATTTCAGGGCTATTTTTAGCCTTTTCCCCAACAATTAAAAAATCGCATCCATCGCATGTCTTACGTTAAGGCATGCGATGCGACCGATGCGATGGACGCGATTTTACATAGGGAACAATGTTAAATGGGGCAATGGACCCGGTTTTTCATTGTATACCCACCCTTATGGGTAATGTACATGACAAATGCCCCCCCCCCCCCCCATTGTTAAAGCCACCCCACGATGAACGCCAACCCGAAGTGTGGCGAGCGCAGCGGTACACGTCCTTCGACCTTTTTTTACCCCCACTATCCACATCGGTGTGGAGTTGACTTCATATAGTGTGGCGAGCGCAACGAGCCACCGAGCCCAAAGCGTGGCGAGCGGACGCGTAATACCTGTGAAGTAATGCGCGTCCGCTCGCCACGCTTCGGGCTCGCTGCACTCGCCACACTATATAAAATCAACTCCACGCCGACGTGGATAGTGGGGGTATGAAAAGGTCGGAGGACGCGTAACGCCGCCCCTCGAAGGCTCGCTACGCTTCAGGTTGGCGTTCATCGTGGGGTGGCGTTAACAATGGGGGGGCATTTCACCCATCAGGGTGGGCATACAATGAAAATTGGGGTCTGGGGGGCATTTAACATTGGGCCCAATGTAAAATCGGGTCTCAGGGACCATTTTACATTGGTTCCAATTTTTAAATTGCGTTGATCGCACCGCATGCGATTTGGTTGCATGCAATGCGATCGACGCAATTTTTTAGGACCCGATGGATACAATTAAGATCGCAGGCGCCGTGCTAGGAAACAAGTACCGTCCCTCCACCATCAGTGGTCGGGCTCACACCTGCATCTTCAGCACAGGGTGACTATCACCTCGAGCACGTCTGTCTCTACTGTGGTGGCTCAACTCAGAAAATCTGCAGAAATGCAAGAGGTTCGGAATCTGGGAGTGGACACTCCTCACCACAGATGCCATTCTTGGGGGTTGGGGAGCTGTCACTCTGGATCAACCGTTCCAAGGATTATGGATGAAACAAGAGAGCCTGCTCTCCACAAACGTACTGAAACTCAGAGCAGTATATTATGCCCTCCTTCAGGCGAAACATCTGCAAAACAGGGCCATCCGAGTCCAGTCCGACAACTCTACGGCCATCGCCTATATATCAACAAACAGGGCGGCACTTGAAGCCAGGCGGCCATGAAGGAGGTGAGCAGAATTATACTGTGGGCACAGGCCCATGCTCAAGCCTTGTCGGCCATCTCCATACCCGGAGTAGATAATTGGGAGGCCGACTTCCTAAGGCAGCAGGATGTCCATCAAGGAGAATGGTGTCTCCACTCACAGGTGTTTCAGACCTTGGTGCACCGTTGGGGCCGACCTCAGGTGGACCTGATGGTGTCCTGACACAATTTCCAGCTTCCCAAGTACTTTGCACGGACTCAAGACCCACAGACCGTGGGGGTGGATGCGCTGGTCGCGCATCCACCCCCATCCCCGTTTCAGTGTACCTGTTTCCTCCGTTCCATTTGATACCTCAGGTATTACAATGCATACGGAGGGAGGGAGTCACGGCCCTTCTGATAGCGCCAGACTGGCCTTGTCGCTTTTGGTACACCAACCTGATGGCTCTGCTGGTCGAAGAGCTGTGGCCACTGCCTCTTCAGAAGACCTCCTCAGTCAGGGACCCTTCATCTTTCCATATTTAGGACGTCTTTATTTGACGGCGAGGCTGCTGGAAGGTCCATCTTAAGGCGAGCAGGTATTCCAAGAGCAGTTATACCTACCACGATGAGGGTCAGATAGGAAGTGACTTCAAGATACTACCACCGGATTTGGAGATCTTATGTGGCTTGGTGTGAGTGGCGTGGGGTTTCCACCACCCTGTTCAAAAAGGCTAGACTTCTCCTGTTTCTACAGGCAGGTTTAAATTCTGGCTTAAAACAGAATTCCCTGAAGGTTCAGGTCTCGGCCCTCTCTATCTTTTTCTAAAAAAGATTGGCCTTCATCCCAGAAGTACAAACTTTTTTTTCAAAGGGTGCTGAGGTTACAACCTCCTATTTGTCCGCCTACAGCGCCCTGGAACCTAGACTTGGTCCTCCGATTCTTACAATCGTCAGTGTTTCAAACATTAGAAGACGTGGACCGCCGTTACCTTACTTGGAAGGTGGTTCTTCTGTTGGCCCTGGCTTCAGCTAGAAGAGTATCTGAACTTGGTGCACTCTCTTGTCGTTCTCCTTTCCTTCAGTTTCATCCGGACAGAGCAGAGCTTCGTACGAGTCTATCTTTTCTTCCAAAGGTAGTCTCCGCATTCCACGTAAACCAATCCATGGTGGTCCCAGCTTTCTCAGAGGTTTTGCCAGAGGAAAGGTCCTTGGACATGGTTAGGGCCCTGCGCATCTTTGTATCTCGCACGGCCTCCATTCGCAAGTCGGATGTCTTGTTTGTCACCTATGACCCTGTACGTCGTGGGTGGCCAGCTTCCAAACCGACACTTGCCAGATGGATTCTTCTGACCATTCATCAGGCGTACATTGCTGGGTCCCAGACGCCTCCTACTACCATAGGGGTGCACTCCACTAGATCAGTGGGTCCCGCATGAGCGGACACCTGTGGGGTTTCTCTCCAACAGCTCTGCCGAGCTGCTACGTGGTCAGGTTGTCAAACCTTTGTCCGTTTCTATAGGTTTGATACCTTTGCCGCACCAGCTTCACAGTTTGGCCGCTCTGTCTTAAGGGGTTCTCAGCGCTCTCCCACCCATGTTGGGAGCTCTGGGATGTCCCCAGTGTAACTCCAGTGACACCTAGTGGATGAAGGAGAAACAGGGATTTTGTACTTAACCGTAAATCCTTTTCTCCGAGTCCACAGGTGTCACTGGACACCCACCTCAGCGCTGTTCTCCACCATAATAGTTTCATGGTTAGGTTCCTCTCAGGTAACCTTGGAGTTTTCCCTTGTCAGGGTTCATAGTTCTATGGTTATTATAAAAATTGGTATGTTTGCCTCTGTATGTTATTTTTACTTCAGTGTTTTTCTCACTGTTTATTTTTCTACTATACGTAGAAAGTGTGTGAGCATCTTCCTGCTCCTTCCGGGCACAATCTTTATGACTGCCTGGGAGGGGAAGTAGAAGGGGAGGAGTTGGTCACACTAATTTATATTTAAAGTGCCCATGCTCCCTGTGGTCACCTTCTATTCCCCAGTGTAATTCCAGTGACACCTGTGGACTCGGAGAAAAGGATTTACGGTAAGTACAAAATCCCTGATTTTGGTATTTCCTCATCTTTGCAGCCACAGATTACGATACGGAACTTACGTAGAGTATCCCGCGCCACCATTTTTTTCCTTTAGAAAAGTTGTGGCGAGCCCGCTATTCTCAAAACAGCTGTGGCCGCAAAGATGAGGAAGTAGCGTTTCCGATAACCAGTCAGGAACCTGTGTAATATGTGTGCTTATTTAAGGGATGATCTGGCAACGCTGTACATGATTGGGGTGGTGGTGGTACAGGATGAGGGTAAGGGTACACAGATGTACAGGATGGGGGCAGGGGTACCGTCTGGATCCCGACTGCCCGGACTCAGACAGCATGGCGAGAGCAGCAAAGCCCCTTGCTGGCTCGCCACCTATTCTATTCTCCCTCTATGGGGGTCATGGACCCCCACGAGGGAGAATAGCTGGTGGCCGTCGAGAACCCGTCTGTTGGTGTTTTAATAGTCGGGATCCCGACGTTAGGTAAATGACTGTCGGGATCCCGACTGTCGAGACCCTGTCCGGCACCCGATGGGGGCAGGGGTACACAGAGGTACAGGCATACCCTCCAACATGACCCATGTACAAAATGCTCTGCTTCTGGACTTCTTTGTTAATTTAGGATTGCCTTCACCTGTGCTGGAACACCATTATCATCACTGAACTAGTTAAACACAGGTGACTGCAATTATCAATTAAGCTGGAAGTTCAGAAGCAGAGCATTTTGTACCTAATGGAATGGATCATGTTGGAGGGTATGGGTACACAGATGACAGGTACAGGTTGGGGGCAGGGGTACACAGATGACAGAGGTACAGAATGCATACTTGCCTACCTGAACCTCTCCATGTGGGAGAAAATGCTCTGTGCCTTGACTTTCCTGGTAATGTACGATTGCCATCACCTGTGGTAAAACACCTTTACCTAGCTCCCCACAGGTGATGGCAATCATACATTACCAGGGAAGTCCAGGAACAGAGTATTTTCTCCCTTATGGAGATGGTCGGGTAGGGAAGTATGACAGAATGGGGACAAGGGCACACAGAGGTACAGAATGGGGGAAGCGGTACATAAAGGACAGAGGTACAGGATGGGGGCAGGGGTACACAGATGGCAGAGGTACAGGATAAGGGCAGGGGTACACAGATAACAGGTCCAGGATGGGGGCAGTGGTATACAGATGACAGGTACAGGATGGGGGCAGTTGTACACAGATACATACCTCCCAACATGACCCATGCCAGGAGGGACACAAAGCTGTGCTACTGCACTTTTCTGTCAATGTATGATTGCCATCACCTGTCGTGAAACACCTTTCTGATCATGTAACCCAGGCATTCCCAACCACGGTCCTCAAGGTACACCAACAGTGCAGGTTTTGTAGATATCCAGGCTTGAGCACAGGTGACTTAATTAGTATCTGAAGGATTCTGATTAAACCATCTGTGCTGAAGCCTGGATATCACTGTTGGTGTGCCTTGAGGACCATGGTTGAGGATGCCTGTCGTAACCTGTTCAACACAGGTGAAGGTAATCATACATTACGAGGGAAGTCCAGAAACAGAACATTGTGTCTCTCCTGGCATGGGTCATGTTGGGAGGTATGCAGATAACAGGTACAGAATGAGGGCATGGGTACACCGATGACAGAGTTACAGGTTAGGGGCACGGGCACACAGAGGTACAGGATGGGGGCAGTAGTACACAGATGACAGAGGCACAGGATGAGGGCAGTAGTACACGGATATACATGGTGAGGGCGGAGAACACCTTTTTCTTTTCTTTTTTTTACACTGGCCGGGCTGCAGTGCTGAAGGCTCCGGGAATATGGCGTCGGCGCCGCTTCCTTTTCCTGTGGGCGGAGCGTGGTGCTTGACGTCAGCAGGGAAGATGGCGGAGAGCAGGAGCGGACAGCACTGCACCTCCGGGACGGGACCGCGGGCTGGGGCGGCATGGGTCTACCTCCTCGGACTCCTGTCCCTGCTCTGCACGGCGACACCCTCCGGGGCCACCACACACTGGGTAGTGACAGAGGACGGGAAGATTCAGCAGCAGGTGAGCGCCTGGGGGTGTCAGTGGGGGCGCAGGGGTAACTGTCAGCACGGTGCAGTGCACGGGCAGATGTCAGCGGGTGTCAAGGCGGCACAGGGTCACCTGTCATTGACAGGCGCAGGGCACCCTACAGGGTGTGTCAGGGATGCTTGTCAGGAGGTGTAAGGCATGTACGGAGCCACCTGTCAGGGGGTGTCAGGTGTCACGGTGTCACCTGTGGGGGGTGAAGGTGTGGTGATCTCATCATGCACTGGGTACAAATATACCAACCCTGTCGGGGGGAGGCAGGGTCACTTCTCCGGTATGTACAGGGTGACATGTCAGGGTCCCTGACTCAGGGAGGTGCAGGGCCACCTGTCGGGAACCCGCAGGGGTGCCTACCAGGGGTTTAAGAGATGTTCAGGGCCGTCTGTCAGGGGGTGTCAGGGATCCACTGGGATGCCTGCCAGGAGGGTTAGGATGTACAGGCTCACCTGTCAGGCGGTGTTTGTGGGGATAGGGTGGTATAGGCTCACCTGACAGGGCGGCACAGGGTACCCCGTTGTAAGGATGTACCCTGTCAGGGAGTGTGAGATTGGTGCAGGATCACCTGGGATGGGGGCAGCACAGGGTCAGATGGGATATACCAGGGGTGCCTACCTGACCCTCTCCTTTAGGGAGAAAATGCTCTGTTCCTGGAGTTCCCTGGTAATGTATGATTGCCATCACCATTACACATGATGCGACACACTGTAATACCATTTATACATGATGCCACACACCTTAATGCCCATTATACATTATGGCACACACCGTGATGTCCATTACATGATATGCCACCTAAGTGCCACTTACCCACATGCTCATTGCTAGGAGTTTATTTCACAATGCCAGGAACTTCATGCTTTATGTCAGGGGCTTCATGCCTGATGCCAAGAGGGTTCCATTCTTGTTACCATGGGGGATTGCATGCTGGTTGCCATTCACTGCAGCACACAGGAGACTGGCACCCGGTGATAGCGAAAGGTGGGGAGATGACAGGCTGGGTCAGGGTGCATTGTGCCCCCCGCCGGCATTTATTTATTCAAGCTCCGTCGCGGCCGCCCACCAACACACCCACCCACCGAGAGAATGGAACCGAGGTGACAGCAGGCAGAGAGTGCAGAGCGGTGAGCGGTCCGTACCCGGCAGTCTTTAGAGCGGGTTGCGGCTATTTGAAATCTAGCTCAGGAAGAATGTCAGCCAATCAGTGGTCTTGCAACCCGGTGCGAATTTTCAAGTAGCCGCAACCCGCTGAAGACTGCCGACACGGGCAGTTCACCACTCTGCACTCTCTGCTCTGAAGACAGCCAGGCAGCACGGGCAGTTCGCCGCTCTCTGCCGGCTGTCACCTCTTGCCATTCTCTCAGTGGGTGGGAGGGCGGCCGCGACGGAGCTTAAATAAATAAATGACCGCGGGGGACACAATGCACCCTGACCCCCGGCCCAGCCTGTCATCTCCCCACCTTTCCCTATTGCCGGGTGACAGCAGCTACACAGTCTCCTGTGTGCTGCAGTGAATGGCCGCGGAATCTCCATCTGTGCTGCAGAGAGGGGAGGAAAAAAAAGTTCAGTGCTCGAAGTGCCGGTATGTCATACCGTTGTATACCGGCCCACTTCGAGCACTGGATATACGCGATACTGTATGTATGACATTATAAGGACACCTGTCAGTGTACGGATGTGCAGGCACCTGAGAGTTGCAACAACCTTAGCATGGAAAAAAAATGCTGCGTCCGCTACTTTGTAAAACTTCGTATACAGACTCCATAGCTCACCCGATATACTGTATTGCATATCAAATGAATTGGCACGGTTTCCTGGAGCATTGCATTGTATTTAAACGAAGAAACGTTTTGGCCATGCTGCAGTCTCGGGACCTGACAGCAGAGCTGTTTGGCAGGAAAGCAGCAATGATGTTAGGCAGGTATATATCTGTACCTGTCTAATTCCCCATACGCATTCTGCGATTTGTGTTTGATATACACCATAACATTAACGATAACATCATGCATATCATCCAGTGTGTACCCACTATATGGTTAATGGGCACTCCCGCAGATCCTTTATGAAATCCCCTGTTGTCTGGCCTGTAACACAGTTGCTGATGATGTGGTCAGATGTGACTGCGTGTAGAGACAACAGGGTGGATAGTTAACGACCCGTGGGTGCAGGCATTGTTAACCATATAGTGGGTACACACTAAACGATATGCACAATTTTATTGTTAGCAGATGTCTTATAGTGTGTACACAGCTGAATGCTCTGATCAGGTGTTCCCCCTAAGCTGCTGCTTATACAGTTGTACCCTGTTCTTAAGGAGCCCATACACGGTCCGTTGTGTATGGCTCCGTTCTGTACTATGCGATGCGCGCTCCCACGCATCACATAGTACGGTACAAAAAGTATCTGCTGCACATACTTTTTGTTCTAGCTATACATCGGATCGCAGTGCATGCACACTGCATGCACTAGGGATGCGATCCGATCCGATGTGTGCGGTTTAAGCACACAACGGATCCGATTAACGGACCGTGTATGGGGGGCATTAGTCTAATATTTCCATCCTAAGGGGGTATCAAAGTAGATGCAATACTTTTTCAGCGATACTAACATGCTATTAATGCAGCCAGGGTTAAACCAAATACTTTTTTTTTTTTTTTTTAAACTGTTTTTTTTTTCTTTCTTTTAATATGTTGTGACGACAGACATAACACCATGTCATCTTTACACACAAAAAATTTGATTTTTTTTTTACTTCTATTGGTTTAGTTCAGTCAACGCTTCAAAACAGACAGGGAACTGAAAAGGCATCTAAACTAATGTTTTATACAGAATGTTTAATGCCCGTGACATATCCAGTGCTAACGCTTAATTCCTTCGTTGTGTGTGCGTGTTTTAATTATATTTATAGTGTGAAATTGGTTTTATTGAAAGATTTCAAAAATCATATCAGAGCCTAATAACTTTGATGTTGGGGGTAAATTTACTAAGATGGGAATACAGTATTACATTTTTTTCTTTCATTAAAATGTTTAATGCCATTAAATTGCTTTAAACCAAAAAAGCTTTTTTTGTTTTGTTTTTTAAAAAAGGTTTTTTTTTTTTTTTTTTTTTTTAAACCCTTTTGCAGCTTAATGGTCATTATGAGGCGATACAATTATAGCCTTTTTTTTTTTTTGCCCAACAAATTACCCATTTTTGGTCAGTAACACATCGGATCTGGTATCCCCATGTGTTATTGTGACTCAAAGGGCTTCTTATTGTGGCTTGCACTTGGGATGCCACAGGGAACCTAATCCCTGATTAGTGCCAGGTATCGGGGATAATTGGATAGTCCCCGGGTGAATCCATTAGCTGCTGTACATTAGGCATAAATATACCAGACAAAGGGTAGAACCACCTGCTGAGGATTTACTGTACGTGTCTATCTAGGATGTGAACTATGTAGTGAGTACCCACTGAATTGGATGCACTATAATATAGTACAATACAATGCATAGCGTTTGGAAATATCTTATAGTGAGTACCCAGTTTAAGAAGTAAGTACATGCAAAAGTGGCCATTAGGGATGGCCATCATTGCCATTGCCATCGATGGCAATTCTGCAACTGGCCATCGATTGTGCTAAACTATGCAATGGATGACCATTGATATTTTTACATATCGATGGTCATCCATTGTGTTTGATTGGCCTGTGGGCCAATCAAAACACGGGGGTGGGGCTTCGCGGGGGGGGGGGGGCTATGCTCAGTGTCCCGGCACTTTGAAAAGAAAAAAAGCAAAACATCGTTTTGCTGTTCCGTCGATGGAGGGAAACCATCTTGTTCTCCCCCCTTGATGGCAAAAGTGTTCGACATCGGCCATGAACCATCGATGGACGATGGCCATCCCTAGCGGCCATTATTTACCCTACACAAAGACAATATGAATGCATTAGCATGGACACATGGTTTGTTCTAGACACACAATGATGTCCTTTACAGAGTCTGGCCCATTGTGTAGCATTGCTAAACTGGCTGTGTACAGTATAATCGGGCTCCTGTACTGTTATCACTGCTTAGAATTCTTTATACGTATTATTGTGCATGAAAGCTTACCAGCGGCTGTGCCCTACAGGTGGACTCCCCAATGAACTTGAAGCACCCCCATGACTTAGTGATCTTGATGAGACAGGAGACCACTGTTGGATACCTCAAGGAACTAGAGGTGGGTATTGTGCTGGAGGATTATAATCTCTCGCCCCTAACCGGATTCTCTGGTAAACCTTTGTCTTGTTTCTGCAGAAGCACCTTGTTGCTCAGAAGATTCACATTGAGGAGAACGAAGATAGGGACACAGGCCTGGAGCAGAGACACTACAAAGATGATCCAGATTGTGTTCTAGCCAAATTGCCTTTAGGGGACATGGACTTATACGATGGGACATACATACCGCTAGAGGACAAAAACATCAAGTACTGTTACTCCATAGTTCCAGTTGTGTTTCTGTAATAATGTCCTGATGCATAGCATACATTGGGGGAGATGTAAGAAGAGGTGGTGGTGTCACTGTGTGACACAAGGAACCTCTGTATATATAGGGGTTATTTTGGTTCACTCTTTCTGACAAATTCCTTCTTAGATGGACAAAACCATGGCCCTTATTCAGATCTGATCGCAGTACAAATTTGTTTTCAAAATGGGCAAAACCATGTGCACTGCAGGTGGGGCTGATGTAACATGTGCAGAGAGAGTTAGATTTGGGTGTGGTGTGCTGAAACTGAAATCTAAATTGCAGTGTAAAAATAATGCAGCCAGTATTTACCCTGCATAGGAAAAAAAAAACTCACACAAATGTAATTCTCTCTATACATGTTACATCTGCCCCACCTGCAGTGCACCTGGTTTTGCCCATTTTGAGAACAAATTTGTACTGCGATCAGATCTGAATAAGGGCCCATGTGCACTGCAGGTGGGGCACATGTAACATGTGCAGATACAATTAGATTTGGGTGGGGTTTTACTTCAAAGTGAGATCTATTTTGCAGTGTAAAAATAAAGCAGTCAGTATTTACCCTGCACAGAAACAAAATAACTCACCAAATCTAATTTTCTCTGCACATGTTACATCTGCCCCCCTGCAGTGCACATGGTTTTGTCCATCTAAGAAGGATTTTGTCAGAAAGAGTGAACCAAAATAACCCCCTATGTGAGTATATAATGTAGGCAAATCCTGCTCCTCCAAGTCAGGGGTGGGGGACCTTTTTTGTTCCAAGGGCCATTTGTATGGGGAAAAAAATCCTTAAGGGGCCATATGTAAAAATGTCTCTTACAAATTGTTCTGCTGCAGCCGTCCCACGCTCCAGTGGCTGCCGCTGAATGGCACAGACAGTCTCCGGCTGCTGCTGTTTAAGAGGAATCTCGCGAGAACTACTGACCTCTCACGAGAATTTCCCTGAACTTAACTCCCGGCAAAGCCGACTGGCGGGTGGGAGGGCCACTGAGAGCGGCTACGGGGGCAGCATACGGCCCCCAGGCCTGAGGTTCCCCACCCCTGCTCTACGTTATATGCAAACATTGAATGAATGGTTTTGACGTTTTGCTTCCTTATTGCTTCACCTCAATAAGATAATTGCCTCTATAATACATCTCCCCGTTCTCCTCTCTCGCAGTATGTTGCCCATAGCAACCAATGAGATTCTACTTATTAAATTAGCACCTTCTTGAAGATAAACCTGCTTGGTTGCTATGAGCAGGATCCCATTTTAGTAAATTTACTCCAAAGAGTCAGTCCGTGTACAGCAGCAGTGATAAAACACCCAGTATATTGTACATACTAGGAACCTGAATTCGGGTAGCTAGATTAGGGGGTATTCAATGTGCCGCCGCTATGTCCGACGGGGGAAATAGCCTCGGCTAATCAATGCTGTCTTTAGCGACAGTATTGAAGCTGGTTCACGGCAGAACGGGCCCAACTTTAGAAGCGGTCTGGCCCGTTCTGCCGATAACAGCCGTGGATTGTGGCGATCCCGGCCGCAGGTCGTCAATCCACAGCAGTTTTCGCGGCCACACCCCTTTTGTACCGGTCTGCAGGTGGAACATTGAATCCCGCCTGTTGTTCAGCTGTCGGGCTGACCGCAAATGGGCCAGGATCATGGCTGTCGGCACGGATAACCGATCCATCACTGTGATTGGACAGTCATGTACTGTTACATTGTCTACTGGAATTATGTTGTACATTCCAATAGGTCAACCCAAATAGATAAAATTAAATGAACCAATATGTATTATATGTGTATAAACACTGAGGTGTCAAAAGTCATGGTACATCAGTATGTAAAGGTAACGGCAGCTGGCACCACTGTACTGTGACGTCAATGGCCAGACATGCATCATTTGTAATGTGACGTGACCTGACCACCCTCTAGGCTGATCATGGCAAGGAACGTTCTATTTCCAACGGTCATGTGAACATTTGCCATGTATGTTAACTTTGAATACCTGATGGAAGGCATCACCACCTACTGTGGACTTGCGCAATGGGCGACGACAGGTGGTTAATGATTGTGACCAGTGTCCTCTGGCCCGAATTGTCAGTGGTAACAGACACTGGCACATATCTCAGCCACATTCAGTGCAGGAGGTTCCAGACACACATCCAGCAGGTCAGTGCAGCGTTCTCCAGCTTCTGTGGGATATAGGAGCAGAAGACCACCAGAGAGCCCCTGTTATCGCTATGAGACCAGACAGCACCTCACTAATTGGACCCTGGGGGGCCTACATGTTACCAGTCACCTGCCCCATTACTTTTGTGCCACAGTATATAATGGGTTAGCCTTATTTTACCATAACTACTGAAAAATAAAATGTCTGTGCGATAATGTTACTGTACGCTACTGGAAATATTATACGGTACTGTATGTGCGGTGTTTGGAACATCACTGCTAATAAGTGCGATGTGGACCCTGACCAGTATAACAGAGGCTGCCTGTAGTGCTGCAGTACTGTGTGCTGATCATTCTGTTTTGGGATTTGCAGCCCAGAAGATTATATAGATGTCCATAGTCCATTGCCTCCTGACCTGCTGCAGCCAGACTGCACCGGCATCATACAGCTTCCATTCAGCATCCATGCCTTTCAGCATCTCCGGGTATGAACTCCACAAACAAGTTCCTCAGTGCTGCTTCCTGTGCCCGGCTGCGACTCGTGTAATATGTGCTGAATCTTTCTAGGGAATTCAGGAGAGGAAGAACCTTTCTGCTCCTCTGCTGCCTAAAGAGGACCCGGTCTTCAACTCCCTGTCACAGAAGTTGGGGAGGAACATAGATGATATTGGGCACAGAATACACGAAAGTCTCCTTAAGGTATATTGCGGTTTCAGCAGACAAGTCCGCTTGTGTTTTCCATCTGCTAGTGCGTCTCTTGTAACAGCAAAATGACGTGTTGTCCTCTGTCTTACAGAATTCCACCTCCTGGGTCCTCTATAACATGGCCTCATTCTATTGGAGAATAAAGAATGAGCCCTACCACGTGGTGGAATGCGCCATGCGGGCACTGCACTTCTCTTCTAGGTACATAGCATGTATAAATTGTGACGGGCTAGGGCAATTCCGAGAGACAGATAAGGTTTACTAAACTGCCTGTTATTGTATGTACTGCAGATTTGGGGGGTATTCAATTAAACGGGATAATTCATACCCCTTTCACACTCGCAATTTTATCCCGGGTTTTTGCACCTGAACGCGCATCAACCCGGGATTTTGCTCAGTTTGAAAGGGTCTTGAAAGAATATCCCGGGATGAGCATTCCGGGATTTTTAACCAGGTCCTGACCTGGGTAGATTCTGGAATAAGCACGCGATGCGATCAGTGTGAATGGTCCTGTACCCGGGAGCTTTCTTGGGCTCACAAATGCTGATGTTATCTTTCAGAGCCTTGGAGTCCATTTCTAATGACACGCATATGTATTTGCAAGGATTTCCCGGGATCAGTGTGAATGGTGCTGTCCCGGGTCGGTCTGAGTGCAGTGTAAAAGGGTACATTCCCGGGTAGTGTCGCGGGAAGCATCCGGGAACACATTCCCGGGTATGACCCGGCTTTGCGCATGTGAAAGCGGTATCACTGAGGGCTAATTGATCCCCCGGGACAAAACAAGTGGGATTCCAGATGGCAACACAGTCAATAGGTCGACACCAAAAGTTAGACCTCCATTAGTTAGACGTTGACAAAAGGTAGACCTGCATTATTTAGGCGTTGACAGTTAGACATTAATGGGCATCTAACTTTTTTCAATGTCTAACTTTTGGTGTCGACCTATTGACTGTAAGACATTGTCTGTGAGCTATACCCCACTTGAAAAGAAATCCCAGGTAAGCATGTTTTTAGGTTCCGCGATCCCGTAAGGACATAGGTACAGGCATTTATCCCTGATTTTGTGTGTTAACGGCCATTAACCGTTAATTTATCAGGTAACAAAAAGGTCTCTAATTGAATAGCCCAGGGCGTTAATGCCTTAAGCTTCCACCTTTTTTTCACACCTGTTAAATACTAATTGAATCAGGGCCATCTTAACAGCAGTGTGGGCCCCTGGGCAAAGCAATTCACTGGGACCCTTACCCATTCTCCCCTCCTAGTAGTGGGGGGTGCTATCAGCAGCAGCTGTGATGTACCACGGGTGGCAGGGGGTGCTCTATCTTCCATTCAACATGTACCTGGATCAGTAACTTCTGCTAATTACTCCTTTACTGCACAGGTGGTGGGAGGGTGAATACTAACGTGTGGAAGGGGGCACTGAGCTGATTGAAGGGTCCCTTGTAAATGACTTCCAGGGAGGTAGGGGAGGGTTGGATAATAGAGTGGGTTTAATCGTCATTTTCCGGTGGAAGTGCAGCTTGTTTGACTGCATATATCGCCATTATCTGGAAATAGATTTATAATAGTATAAAAACCTAGAGTCCCACCTTTCAGGAGGTGCTGGGAACTTGGGGATCAGAGATCAGGAGCCAGAGCAATCCATTAAAAAAATATAAAACCGTACACCAGATGTTTGAAGCTGGAGCAGGGACTGGCTGCTGGAAGGCTGATATGTCTTGTTCTGGGCATGTTAGAGACAAGCCGCTAGTATCGGCAGAAAGGGGAGAGTCCCAGCTTTTGGAATATACTCTCAGAAAATATCTAAGTCAGAGAGAACCTGAGAAATATGACTGGAAATTGCAATTAACAGGTCGGATGTGGACTGCTGCTTTGAAGTTGGATATCTCCAGTTCCCCAGGGCCGATTTTCTAAATTCTGGTATCCCTGGAAAAAAGGGATCCTCAGCTATCAGAATAGGCCCTTATACACCTGGGGCCCCTGGGCAAGTACCCATTAAGCCCATACGAAAAGACGGCCCTGAATTGAATTCCCCCCTGTATACCTTTCTTTGCTGTCTGCATGCATGTTGATGAGAATTGCCCCATAGTTAAACATACTTGGTGTCTGAATGCTCCAAAAAGAATGGGGACCAGCGTGAGCCCCTCTCTGATAGAATCCAAAATAAGGGAAGGGTGATATGAGCGCTCAAGTGTCTTCCCTAACCAAGGATCACCTCATTTGTCTCATGCCGTACTCTGCCAAGAATCCGTAAGACCCATAACCGACCCATCATTTCGGCTTGGAACCCCATATACACAGCGGAATTCTGGCAGAAAGATGGTCTTCGCGCTCCACCTGGATGTAGTTTATTGCTGACCTGCGTAGCCTAGTGTGCGCAATGACCTCACACCCCACCAGAACAGCTGCACTGAGAATTGGGCAGATAGTTTCCCCAGGTAATGCCAGGATAGTATGCTTAGAAGCTTTAGTCTCCATTGTCAAGTGTTTGTCCAGATTACACTGCACAGAAAATACAAATGTACTATATTTAAATAAAACAAGTGATTGCGTAGAGTACAATGGACCTGTCTATGTACTTAACAAGTACTAAAGATGCTGGATACAATGTAGACAGCTGTTTCCCTGAGAACCAAGGTCAGTTCATGGTAGAACGTGGTCTGTTACATATAGGGCGGTATTCAATGAGCCGGAATCGCCAAGTTTTATGGCGATTCCGGGGTTTTTTCGTGGCTGACGGTGATTTTTGGAGCTCCAAATGCGAATCACCGTATTCAATGAGCTAGAATCGCCGTTGACGACCGGTGAATGAAGCTGCAATCGCCAAATGTTTTCCTGTACAAATCGCCGTTTTTTGTGTATAGGATTTTTCCTGGGGAATCGACGGTAGTTGAGGGGAATCGCCAAAAGTGTATTCAATGTGAAGTTGGCGATTCCTTTTTCTTCTTTCATATCGCCGTTCCTCTCCGAGTGCCCCTCGTCATCTTTTTATGGTGAACTTTTATAGGAACATGTGAAATAATTGGTTTTAAGTGCTCTATTTAACTATGCAAGTCTAATGTATTATTATTTGCTGCCCTTGTGTGATGTCATGGTCGTAGAAGTGCTATACAAATATATATTTAATTTTTTCAGGTATTTTTTTTTTCTCCCACAAAGCACTGTTCTTACCCATGGTGCACCTCACTTACCCATGATTCTCCTCCCCACCTCACTCCTTCGTTTGCCCTTTGACCAGATTTCCCAGCGTTTGCCGTCTGCTGTATGGGAAGCGTTTGTCCAGGGTAATTTGCTTGTTTCTAGCATTTATCTGCGATTTTTTAAACAACTGACTACATTAATGAGGCTGTGTAGGGAAACGCCGGTATGGCTGAGAATCGCCGTTAGGGACGGCGATTCTCAGCCACGTTGAATAGGGTGACTTGGCGACTCCCCACGAATCCCCATGCATGGCGATTCACTGCTAAAAACCGGCGATTGGCAGGCGAATGTTAAATCTGAATCACTGTAACCAGCGATTCAGGACATTGAATACCGCCCATAGTCTCTCACACGTTAGTGTTCTGTTCTAATGAAATGCTCACATGTATATTCCTGTCCTGTCTGTGAGCGAACTTAACACTTCGCAGGATGGGAGCATTTGATCAATGGACTGAAGTATTTTACTAATTGTCTAAGAATGTTGTTGAGAGGCTGGGTGATTAAGCAGCATGGATGGTGTTGTGTTTGAGAAAAAATGACCAATACGTATCTGTAGGTGCTGTCTTTAGCTGCTGCTCCGGAGGGAATTGTGGGAGCCCTCCAAAAGTAGGTAAAACTGGAAAAGGGGGGTTTTGAGCAGCACTGGGCTTCACTGAGAGAATCACAGAAAACTAATGAAACCGTTTAATGTGTACACAAATGACAAATCTGATAATAAAAAAAAAAAAGAGCAAGGTTGATAAAAATCAATAAAAAACGGTCAATGTTGCAACAAATTAATCCTGCATGCTTATAGAGGGAATTACTCCGCGAGGGATCTGTGTCACACATTGCTCCTGAGGAAGGTGCCACTTGGGCGCCGAAACGCGTTGATCCATTCCTTCTCCTTGGTTCCGGACCAGCACCTCTATATACAGCACAGGAACCTGCCGTCTCCACCTTTGCCAGCGAAGTGCTATTCGCCGATTGTGGACTACTCTAGAAGGACTGCACATTAACCTACTTCCAAGCTGGGTAAATTTCCAGAACTATCTTTTTTCTCTTACCTCAAGTTCTTTGATGAACCAAATATACCAATAGAGAGATCTCAAAGTCCTCATTGGAGGCCAGATCCCTCGCTGAGTAATTCTCTCCATAAACATGCAGGATTAATTTGTTGCAACATTGACCATTTGTATTGAATTTATCAACCTTGCTCTTTTTTATCATATTTGTCATTTGTGTACACATTAAACTGTTTAATTAGTTGTCTGTGATTCTCTCAGTGAAGCCCAGCGCTGCTCAAAACCCCCCTTTTTTTTTTTCTCTGGTGGTGGTGTTTCGAATTACTACCTTACAGCATTGAGACTACACCTGGAGAAAAACAAAAAGTGGAGTATTAAGACTAAAGACAGAGAGTGGAAGTCTTCTTGAGTGGGACAATGTAATAGCAGATATCAATAATTATTTCTGCTCAGTATTCACTGCTGAAAGAGAGGGGAAGGGGCCACAGTTAAGTATAGTCAGAAAAATGAAGGAGAAACAAATACATTTACAGAGGAGAAAGTCCTAACAGAACTCATAAAACTGAAAGTGGATAAATCAATGGGGCCAGATGGGATAAATCCAAGGATACTAAAAGAGCTTAAAGGGGAGCTGGTTAAACCAATAACAGAATTATTCAACCAGTCACTAGCTACTGGAGTAATCCCAGAGGACTGGAAAACAGCAAATGTAGTCCCACTGCACAAAAGTGGAAGCAAGGAAAAGGTAAGCAACCATCGACCAGTGAGCCTTACATCAGTAGTAGGGAAATTGATGGAAACTCTTAAAACATAGAGTTGTAGAATATCTAAAAACCAGCAACTTACATGATCCGAAACAGCATGGGTTTACTGGGGGAAGATCATGTCAAACAAATCTTATAGATTTTTTTTTTTTTGACTGGGTGAGTAAAGTAATAGATCAAGGGGAGGCTGTAGATGTAGCTTATCTAGACTTTAGTAAGGCTTTTGACACTGTCCCACATCGCAGACTGTTAAATAAACTTGAAAGCTTGGGATTGGATTCTAAGATGGTTGAATGGATAAGATCTTGGTTGCAGGACAGAAAACAGAGTTGTTATAAATGGAGTACAGTCAAAGGGTATCCGGACTATTTGTAGACAACAAGTAGATAGACAGCCATTAGGTCGACATGTCATTAGGTCGACATGGTTTTTTTCACTGTTTTGAGCCGACATGTGCCGACAGGCGGTATTTCATGCCCTACTATCCACTAGGGCGTGGTGAGAGAATAAAATAGTGTGCCGAGCGCAGCGGTTCACTTCAAACTGTGTCCATGTCGACTGTGTCGACATTTCGGCCAAAAAACACTGAAAAAAACAATGTCAACCTTTTGACTGTCGACCTAATGGCAGTGTCGACCTTTTGAGTTGTCGAACTAATGGTGTCGACCTAATGGCTGTCTATCTACTTGTCTACAAATGGTCCCACATGCCAGTCGAGGGAGGGAAAGGTTACAAGTGGAGTACCCCAGGGATCTGTAATTGAACCAGTGCTTTTTAATATCTGAATTGGTGATATTTCAAATGGAATTGAGGGTAAAATGTGCCTTTTTGCAGATGACATAAAGGTATGCAACAGGGTAGACACCAGGAGGGGTAAAACAAATGATTGATGATCTAGGTAGATTAGAGGAATGGTCAAGAGCATGGCAACTGCAGTTTAATGCCAACAAATGGAAAATCATGCACTTGGGTCTCAAAAATCCATAGACTAAATATAATATAAACTAGGTGATTCATCGCGATCTACGGGTGCTCTTCACACCGTCGTGAGGGGCGAAACCCCCTTAATTTGTGAACTTTTGTATTGTGAGAAATATGGTTAGAATTGTATGTAAGATGCCTGTATTTCAACTTGAGTTATAGGTGAAATGTGTTAAATAGTGAGCATGGAAGGGGGTGTGTATTGTTTTGTTTAATTAAAAAGCGGTTGTTTAAGTGTGTGTGTGTGTGTGTGTGTGTGTGTGTGCAATAGTATAGTAGGGTGTTTTTGGGTCAGCATCTCCCCACTAGCAGAGGTCAAGACACAGGAAAACAGGAGGCTCGGTAGTGAGTAGGGGTGTGTGGTCATAAGGGGGACTAAAGAGGAGGGTGGGGGACACTGCAACTTCTGCTGGTGGGTGAGGGCAGTGAGTCTGTCTCCTCTTACTGGGTGAGAGTTAGGGTGCATAAGGCTGGGCGGTAAAGCATAATAGGGGAATGTGGGCAACCCAGGGTGAGCGGGTCCCCACTGGCGGAAGTTACGGGTGTTAACGTGTATTTTATAACAATCCGGTGAATAATGCAGTTGATACACTATATTCGTTACTTTTATAAAACATACACTTGGTTACCCCTAACAACGTCAAGTTGCAACTGTTTGGGCAATCAATAGCTCAGTGAAGCCTCTCCATTCACTGACAATGTCCTTGGCTGTAAAACACATTAGCATATGAATAGATGTTCTTGGATCCATTGTAAAGTGACCACCACAAGTATAACCTGTTTTAACCCTTCTACTGCTGTATAAGGAATTAAAGCTATACTGTACCCTTTATAATGTCTAATGCAGCTATACCAATCAATATACAAACTGCTTATGGTTAGACCTGATGTTGCATCTAAAACGCTGATACCATGATGAAGAAATAATACACTCAGACATTGGTTATGTGGAGATCACGGATCTGACCCCGTGCATTATATTATTGATGTCCATAGTGAACACAAAGGGGGTTACAGAGTAAAACACAATACATATATGTATAAACTATAGAATAGTACAGTACAGCTTTTACATGGAATAGAAACATTACTACAATAGATATAAATGCAGATACCGCTAACACACACACAGACTGGCACAGCTAAGGAACAGATATTACCGTCAAGGGGAGCAAACACCATAAGCGGACAGGGGTTTCCCGAATTGTGCTCTGAAATAGATCACAATTTCTCTCAGATCCTAACACCACATTTTATACCAAAAAGGGGAGTGGGGACAGGCTGGGATATTATTGGATGCAGAAAGTTGACTGGGCATCTCTTCATTGGACTCCACATCATGGGTACGATTTCAGGTATTTGGTCAGAGCCTAGGAAACCAGTTTGAAGTAGATGTTTCTCTTTCAATGGTCCTGGTGACACAGCTCAACACTGGGATGTAGGAGGGTCCGAAGGAGCCAGGCACCTATCCTAAAGCTTTAGAGGGTAGGCTCCTCCCCTACTGCATCCCGGACTCTTCAGTTCGTGTTAGGTGCCCACTGGAGTGGGTGCTATTCTAAAGGGCTGCGGGAGCAGCTGAAGAATTAGAGGAGTTAGGGTATTTTATTATTTTATTAACTTTCACTCTAGCTAGGTAGGCTCAGTGTGAGGATTCTCATTAGTGAATCCTCACTCTGCTAGCGCAGCAGGAGATGACAAAAGCGCGTCCTGTCAGCTCACTGTGCACAGGGGAGACGCTGTCTGGCCTCCCTGTGCAGCGCTTACAGCTTCTTTTAAGAAGCTGCCTGGGCTCCGGAGCGCTCTGAAACCGGCTTCACGCTAGGTGGGGATCATGGGGGAAAGGCGCTCCGTGATGGCGGCGGCCATTTTCTGCGGAGCTTACACACTGAGCTCCTGTTATGAGAGGACAGCAGTGTTGTTACAGGCATGTTCCAAGTGGTCCCCAGTCGAGGGGGAGATACTGGAACTAGGAGATCCTACTAAGGGAGCGGCTGTCTGGGGGTGGTTGGCGCCAAAAGTCACGGACCCCGCAGCAGCAGGGACTTGGTCTCTTCCCTCACTCTGTTTTGGCGCCATTCGGAACGCTTGCAGCGGAGCTGAGCTGGCTGACAGATCCTGACAGTGTTTGGATTTCCTGGGCATCGTTTCCCCGCATTTGAAACCGACAGACAGATAAGTGGCTGGGTGCATTGACTCTGTATAAGCGCTGTTGTACATTGTATGCACTGTGTGGTTACTTTTACGTCATGTCTGAGCAACAAGCTGTAGTTTTGGGGGAGGGAGCCCTTAATACTTTGAGCAAAAAAGAAGGATGAATGTACAGCGCTAGGTTGTCTGAAAAAGTATGTACTACCACATGTTGATAATCAAAACATTTATTAATGAAAATACAATTTTAATGAGAGCTCTCATAATAATTCATAACAATAGAAATATATAAAAATTTTAAAAAATGTATAAAAACATACATGGAACAGAGGCTCTCTGATGCAAGTATCTCCACAGTAGTCACCAATAAGTTTTATATTTACCAAGGGGAGACGGGGGGAGGGGAAGTCTCCTTAATGATCTGGCTGCAAAGGTAGTGTCCCAATCCGGGTAAATGCCCAGTATATCCAGGTGGTCCAAGCAGATGATTTTTATGGCAGTCCTTTTGGTATGTGTGTACCTTGCATGACACTGCTGCTGTCTGCTGGTTTAAACGAAGTCCTGGAAGCAATGGATGAACCGGTCCGGATTAAAGTGCGGGATAAGTGCAGTCCTTGGTATTGTGCAAAATGGCAAATGGCAGTTAGGTGCGGTGGAGAGGTGCTGGATACTGCTCAACGCGTTTCGACGCTGGCTCGCGTCTTCATCAGGAGCTTGGGTATGGGGTCTTGTTCAGGGACCCTGTATAAATACCCTGGTTTGATTATTCCCATGATTGCAGGTGTGGGAACTTCAGTGATCATTACAATCAATATACATCAAAATACATAGTAAATACATTAAAAACAAACATGTGGTAGGTATGCACAGGAGGAGTGCATATAAATCCGTTTATTATCTACAGTAAGTAGGAAAAAACAAGTTTTAAAAAACGACAATGAGGTCATGTGGTCATGTCACATGATCGGAGTTGGTCACATGACTCCGGGGTTCACAATTATACCCAAGTATTTATAGATTCAAGGATAGCTCGGGAAGTGGGTAATGTGGGTGTGCATAGGTATGGTAAGTGTCTATAAGGCAACTGTCTCCTAAAAACATTTTTTATTTTATAGCGCGCACACACATTAAACCACTCTCTGTGGTTGGCAGAAGTGTTTAGTGATTGCGCTTCCGGTCCATCGGGATCCCCCTTGGTTGGCGGAAGTTAGTTGCGCTGATGCCAGCGCTCATTTTTGTACAAGACTGTACTCGATTATCCGGAATGACGCTCCCGGAAGTGATGCTCCCGGAGGGCGGAAGTGCAATCTTACTGCGTATAATGGTTGGAATAACCAGGGGTGTAACGCAGTATACTGTCACCGGAAATGGGACTCTGGATGGCGGAAATCCAGACCCATTTTACACATTGGATGGCAAAAAAGAGATAATAAAAGGGAGAGGTAGGCGTAAGGTATATAGAAAATATGTAGCAATTCATTGATGTTCAGAGAGACGTTCAGAGAGTAGGATTTTATCACAGATCTATAGTACATGGTGGAGTAAAAATAATAATAATAATGATAATAATCGACCAAATAATATATAAATAAATACATAAATAAAGAAATGTAAAACATATGGAATCTATCTATTGTCTATGGAAATCATATGGAACAGAAGCATATATATTTCTCTATGTAGTCATGATTAGAGAGATATCATAGGAGGTTACTTTATAATTATAATTTATTTCACAGATAATCAGATATTATTATTATGGATGGTCAACTAGGCGAAAAGGAAGGGGGGGGGGATTTGTTCAAATACATATTATTCATTATGATGTTATATTCCGAAAGGAGATGGGGGGAGGGGGGGGGGGTAGAGGATTTAACGGACCAGGTGAGTGGCCCCCAATTACAATACACTATTTAATTCTAACGCCTCATTGAGGCCATCTGGATGTAGACTATTCAGTTTAAAGGTCCAGAATACCTCTTGACGGCAAAGGGTCTTGTACCTATCCCCTCCCCTCATGGAGGGGGGGATATGTTCAAGACCTACGATCCGCAAACCCTTGGGATCATTACTGTGAACCTGCGAAAAATGTCTGGAGAGGCTGTGGCTAGCCAGCCCCTTGATGATGTTACGGCGGTGTTCCATAAAGCGGGTTTTTAGTGTACGTGTAGTACGTCCTACATATTTTAGGTCACAAGGACATATCAAGAGATATATGACGAATTGGGTGTCACAATTAATGAAATTCTTTATTGTGGCCAATTCGTCCTCAGTCTGTACCTGTAGGGTTCTGTGGTTGGCATGATTGCATGTGGTGCAGCGGTTTTTGCCACATTTATAGAACCCAACGGGTCTCTGGATTAACCAGGAATTGGTACTGGGATTATCAGTTTTTTCTTTTTCCATTTTTAAATGGCTGGGTGCCAACATAGTCTTCAAGGATCTATTCTTTTTATAAATGATGGTGGGTCTATTGGGTAATAGGTCCCTCAGAATCCTGTCATGTTTTAGTATACCATAATTTTTATTGATAATTTGTCTGATTTGGAAATGAGCTGTATTGTATTTACAGATAAATGCCATATCATGGCTTCCATCTTGTTGTTTCTTTGGTTTATTAACCAATAGGTCTTCCCTTTTCATTTTACGGACTTCATTTAAGGCTTCTTGTAGGAGGGGGTCTGGGTATCCTCTTTGTTTGAAAGAAGCAATGATATCAATAGCTTGCTCATTAAACAATTCCAATGAGGAACAGTTGCGGCGAATCCGCATCAACTGTCCTTTAGGAATGTTGGTTTTCCACGGTTTGTGGTGTGAACTTTTATAATGTAGATACGAATGGGTATCAACAGTTTTGGTATAGTTTGAGGTGATAATGTTAGAGTTGACTATATCCAGAGAAATATCCAAAAATTCAATATGTGAGGGGTTATAATGTGAGGTGAGAGTTAAATTGGTTGTGATTAAGTGAGGTGACAAAGTGTTCTGCTGATAGATAGTCCCCATCCCAAATGATAAAAAGATCATCTATATAACGGCCATAGAACACCAGATTCGCACCAAAGTCGCCGCCCCACACATGGGTGTCCTCGAACTCCCCCATGTATAGGTTGGCATAACTTGGCGCAAATCTGGTGCCCATGGCCGTCCCCATCACCTGAAGATAATGTGTGTGGGAAAATAAAAAATAATTGTGAGTCAAGATGAAAAAGATAGAAGAGATAATGAAGGATTGTTGGTCCTGTGTCGGGTCGCTGTCCCTTTTTAATTTATTGGCAAGATGTAAAATGCCAAGATTGTGTGGTATGTTGGTATATAATGCTTTGACGTCTAAGGTCATAAAGGCATAGGTTTCCTTCCAGACTATGGTCTGGATTCTTTGGAGAAAATGGGTGGTATCCTTGAGATGCGACCTGAGCACAGGAACAAGAGGTTGTAAGAAAGAATCCACATAATGTGACAAATTGGTGGTAAGGGACCCAATACCTGAAATTATAGGACGACCAGGAGGTGAGGTGAGTGATTTATGAATTTTGGGAAGGTGATAGTAGGTGGGTGTGATGGGGTGAGTAACAAACAAAAATTGCCATGTTTCTTTAGAAATGGTGTTGAGGGCTAAAGCCTCATCCAATACATTTTTAAGTTCTATTTGAAAAGTGTCCGTGGGATCTTTTTTAAGTACCTTGTAAAAATCCTTATTGTTAAGTTGAGTAAGTGCTTCCCGGATATAGTCCTCTCTATCCTGGATCACCAGACCCCCTCCTTTGTCTGCCTCCTTTATAATGATGGATGTGTCCTGTGTAAGTAATTTTAGAGCTCTTTTTTCCTCTCTACTTAGATTGGAGTTCTGGATGTTTTCTTTTTTGGACCCCAATTTACAGAGGTTTTTGAAGTCCTCCAAAGTGACCTTATAGAAGGTTTCTATGTTGGCACTTTTGGCTGAAATCGGAAAGAATTCCGATTTCCGTTTAAATGTTTTGGGTTCGGTATCATAGATTTTGATTGGGGATCTATCACCTGGTTGGGTCTGGTTTTCCTGCAGTAATTCCTGTAGGGCCATCAGTGCAGGATCATCAGATGCGTCTAATACAATTGGAAAGGATATTTCTGTATCTTTAATTATATTTTTATTCGCAAAGTATCTTTTGCGACAAAGGGTGCGGATATATCTATTCAACTCCACATAGAGTTCAAAGATATTTGGGTTACTAGAAGGAACATATTTCAGACCCTTTGCCAGCAAAGACAATTCGCTCTCACTGAGTTGTTTTGAAGAGATGTTGAAGATATTTTTGTGGTCTAATTTATCAGGGTCTGATGTTCTATTTTTCTTGGTTAATCTTTTCTGGTGTTCTTTTTTTGATTGTGCCCCTCCTCTGTTTCCTCTAGACTTCTTTCCCTTTGTCTTTTTGGTGTCCCCTGTTGAGATATGGGGTGATTGAGTTCCCAATGGTTGGGGCGTGGTCGAACCTCCCGAAAATCCCGTTGGGGGGATCTATGGTAATTCCTATTCCAGTTTTGTCTCTCTTTGGGTCTAGCACCTTGTTCTCTAGAGGGATGGAAACGTGGGACTATGTGGGGAATCTGTAGTACTGTTTGGACGTTTCTCCCTTCTATTTTTGGAGGTGTTACGTTTCTGTTGGAAAGATTCATATCTGGGATCTGAGTCCCTATCATATCTATTGTTTGAGTATCTTGATTGGGGTCTCGAATAAGATCTTGAATTTGGTTTATTACTTTTGTTCCTGTCTCTATATGATCTTACTCGGTCATTTTGATAATCTTCCAAGTCTCGCCTGAACTTTGTCACAAACCGTGGGTCTCAGCCCCGTCTGAGACCACGTCCATTACCTTCCCGGTGGTCAGCGCTGAGAGTAAGGCCTCTGGTAGCTATCAGCGCCTGGCGAGATGTCCCATGTTTGGCTGGTGTTGACCCGTGCAATCGACATGCCGGCACGCTGGAGCCCGCGCGTCATGGGCGCCGCCATGACACATGCGCTCAGCTGACCAGAGGGTCCAATCCCGCGGTCCAGCCAGGGTGACCTCTGACCCACACACCTGCACACCTCTCAGGTGTACTCACTCTTTCCCTGGACTGATTGGTGCTGCTGACGCTAACCAATCAGTGCGCAGCAAGGGGGATATATTCCGGCTTCTAACTCACAGTCATCGCCTTGAATATGTGTTCATCTGACCTCAGTCCCTCCTGTGTTCAGCTGTTTCCAAAGGCTCCTGGTTATCCGGTCTCCCCGTGTACCTCTCGCAGTTTCCTGCATACTACCTGGTTTATCATCTCCAGAAGACTCCTGCCATTCCACTCTGCAGTCGAGTATTATTCCTGTTACCATCTTTACCTGGCATACCATCTCCAGAAGCCTCCTGCAAAATAACCATCGTGCAGTTGAGTGATCTCATCGACCCTGCTGTCGACATCAGTGTTGACACTTTCACACTGTACCCTCCAGAGACTATTCCAATTCCCAGTGTCTCCAATATCACTACCACTCTCCGCCTACGTCCAGAGGACCAGGGCAGAGGGCCGCGACCTGCCTGTCAGACGCAGCGAAGTCCATATCCCCTTGCGGGGGTCTCTGGTGAATACCGCTGGCAGGTTAGACTCCGCGCCTCTGTTTCTGGTTTCAGCCAACATTCTGGTACGCAAGGCAGTGCCTCTGTGCATGTCATTCATCAGGCCTCCGGCCTTCCGCTACACAGCGCCCTCCACTGGTCCACCACGGTCAGGGCCGGGAACACAGCAGACCCAGAACCTGACAGTATATTCAAGGCCGATGGACTCGGCCCAAGACCCAAGTGTGGGACCAGCGGTTCTTCAAAATGTTGCTGCCAGAATGGAGACCCAAGAAGCTACTCAGCAGCAGGTGATTAAATTCTTACAAGATGTATCCAGTCGGTTGGACACCCTGCAACAGTCCCTGTCGACTTCTGTGTCAACCACTACCGTAAGATCAGCAACACCAGCTTTATCATCCCGTCTCCACCTGCCAGCACCCACCAAATACGATGGTGACCCCAAGACCTGCAGAGGGTTTATCAACCAGTGCCAAATTCAGTTCGAATTGGTTCCTCATAACTTTCCTACGGCCAGAATTAAAATCGCATACATGGTGTCATTATTAACTGGCTCGGCCCTAAAGTGGGTATCACCCTTATGGGAAAAAGCAGATCCTCTGCTGACAGACTATGACCAATTCCTCCTGACCTTCCGCCGCATATTCGACTTGCCAGGTCGACCCGTGTCAGCAGCTACCGACATCCTCCAGGTTAAGCAAGGGTCCCGCCCCATGGGGCAGTATGTAATCCACTTTCAAACTCTCGCGTCTGAATTACAGTGGAACAATGAAGCCCTGACAGCTGCCTTCTGGTTAGGAGTTTCTGACCGGATCAAAGATGAGCTGGCATCTCGCGACCTTCCTACCCCCTTGGAAGATCTCATATCTCTATGTGTCAAGATTGATCTACGTCTTCGTGAGAGAGGACTAGAAAAACACAAGAAGTTAATTCCCAAAGTTTCTCCCAAGATTCGTTCTGAGTCCGCTACGCGTGAAGAACCAATGCAAGTGGGTAGATCACGATTGACTCCCGAAGAACGCACCCGTAGGCAGCGCAATCGCCTGTGCATATATTGTGCTGCTCCTAGCCATTTCATTAACAATTGTCCTGAGCGTTCGGGAAACGACCGGGCCTAACCTGCAAGGGAGGAGTCAGGTTGGGTCAAGTGGCAAAATCTCCTCCAGAACATGACTTTGTCTTACCCGTATCTTTGGATACTCCTACTGGTACCCATTCCAGTACCGCCCTGGCAGACTCCGGCTCGGCCGGGAACTTTATTTCTCAAGACCTGGTCACTAAACTGAAGATTCCAATGGAACCACTAGTTCCACACCTAGCTGTGACAGCAGTTGACGGCAGCAGAATCCCAGGCAGTGAGGTTCGCTTCTGTACCAGTCTCCTCACCCTCAGAGTCGGCATGCTGCACCAGGAACAGATCAAATTTCTCGTTATTCCCAAATCTTCTTATGAAATCGTCCTTGGTCTTCCCTGGTTTCGTCTTCACAACCCAAACATCAATTGGAAGACGCTACAGATCGAGCAATGGAGTTCTCATTGCCAACAGCAGTGTATCAAGTCAGTGGTGCCCACTCGTTCAGCCAATGTAAAAATGCTTCCTGGCCTCCCTGAAGTCTATAGTGAATTCGCTGATGTGTTCTGCGAACAGTCCGCTGATACTCTTCCTCCTCATCGTGATTGGGACTGTAAAATTGACCTTCTCTCAGAGAAATTCCCCCCTAAAGGTCGAACTTACCCATTGTCCGTTCCTGAGACACAAGCCATGTCGGCATACATACAGGAGAATCTTCAGAAAGGCTTCATCCGGCGCTCAAGTTCACCAGCAGGCGCAGGTTTCTTTTTTGTAAAGAAAAAAGATGGAGGCCTCCGTCCGTGCATCGATTACCGGGGTTTAAACAGTATCACAGTCAAGAACAGTTACCCCCTTCCTCTTATTACAGAACTTTTTGACCGAGTGCGAGGTGCCCAAGTCTTCACCAAATTGGATCTCCGTGGGGCATACAACTTAATAAGAATCCGTGAAGGTGACGAGTGGAAGACCGCATTTAACACCCGGGATGGTCATTACGAGTACCTGGTAATGCCTTTCGGTCTTTGTAATGCCCCAGCAGTATTCCAGCAATTTGTAAACGAGGTCTTTAGGGACATGCTCTACGTTTGCCTTGTGGTATACCTCGATGACATTCTCATTTTTTCAAAAGACTTATCCTCTCATCGAACTCAGGTCAAGGAAGTATTGTCTCGTCTTCGCAGAAACAAACTGTATGGCAAAATCTCCAAATGTACTTTCGAAGTCCCTTCTGTGCCTTTCCTCGGATACATCATTTCTGGGTTCGACCTACGTATGGATCCAGAGAAGTTAGAGGCTATTAATGGGTGGTCACAACCCACTTCCCTCAAAGCAGTCCAACGCTTCATAGGGTTTTCCAACTACTACAGGAAATTCATTCGAGGCTTCTCCACGCTGATTGCACCCATCACCGCACTCACAAAAAAAGGGGCTAATCCAGCCAACTGGCCCTCAGAAGCCATCGCAGCCTTCCAGTTTTTAAAACAAGCTTTTGTCACTGCTCCTATCCTGTCCCAGCCTGATGTCGACAAACCCTTTTTTCTTGAGGTAGATGCCTCTCACATAGGAGTCGGTGCTGTACTATCTCAAAAGAACAGTGATGAAAAACTCCACCCCTGTGGGTTCTTCTCTCGCAAGTTTCTTCCAGCAGAAAGAAATTACTCCATTGGAGACCAAGAATTACTGGCCATCAAATTAGCTCTCGAAGAATGGAGATATCTTTTAGAAGGTGCTAAGTTTCCCGTGACGATCTTCACAGATCATAAAAACCTCCTGTATCTCCAGTCTGCCCAGTGTATGAACCCCCGACAGGCTCGTTGGTCCTTGTTTTTCTCTCGTTTTTCTTTCAAGCTCTTATACCGTCCTGGCACTCAGAATGTGAAAGCAGATGCCTTATCACGTTCCATGCAAGAAGATTCTGATCTACAGGAAAATCGGCCCATTCTGGACCCCATCGCTTTTGCTCCCACTCAGGTGTCGCCCGTGCCTCCTCCTGGTAAAATCTTCGTTCCCACTGAATTACGCCAGAAGCTTCTTTCCTGGGCTCACAAGTCATTATTCTCTGGGCATCCTGGCGCTCAAGGGACATTAAAAATTCTTCAGAGATCCTATTGGTGGCCGCAGATTGGCAAAGAAGTAAAGGAGTTCGTGGCATCATGTCCAGAATGTGCACAGCACAAAGTATCCCGACAAGCCCCAGCCGGCCAGCTCCATCCTCTGTCCGTTCCATCTCGTCCCTGGACTCACATCTCAATGGACTTTATCTGTGACTTACCCAAATCCCAAGAGTACAACACCATATGGGTAATAGTGGACAGGTTTTCCAAGATGGCCCGATTCATCCCATTACCCGGCCTACCGTCCGCTCCCACTCTGGCTCAGCTGTTTGTACAACATATCTTTAGAAGTCATGGCTTGCCTAGCGAAATTGTGTCCGATCGGGGGGTACAATTTGTGGCACGCTTCTGGAGAGCTCTGTCTCATGCATTCCAAATCAAATTAAAGTTTTCTTCAGGCTATCATCCCCAATCCAACGGTCAGACAGAAAGGGTGAACCAAGATCTGGAGACCTTCCTTCGTCTTTATATATCATCCTCGCAAGATGACTGGTCGAGACTCCTCCCGTGGGCAGAATTTGCTCATAATTTCAGGTACCACACAACCACTGGTCATTCCCCTTTCTTTATAGTCTATGGACAAAATCCCCGGGCCCCCAATTTTGAAATGTTACCAGCGATAGAGGTACCTGCAGCCGCAGCAGCCATTAACCATTTCTCTCAAATCTGGCGAGAGGTTCATTCCAACATCACGAAAGCCTCAACAAGGTATAAATTCTTTGCAGATCGCAAGAGAAGAGCTGTTCCTGAGTTGCACCCAGGAGATAGAGTGTGGCTTTCCACACGGAATCTCAGACTGAGAGTTCCCTCTATGAAATTTGCTCCCAGATTCATCGGTCCCTATATGGTTCTACAAAGGATCAATCCTGTCGCATACAAACTAAAGTTGCCCAAATCTTTACGCATCCCCAACTCATTTCACATCTCTTTGTTACGTCCTCTCATCCTGAATCGCTTCCATACTTCCTCACCCTCACTACCCAAAGTTCAAACCAGCAGAGGAGTGGAATTCGAGATTAATAAAATCGTTGATTCTCGTCGGAGGTATGGGCATCTCCAATATCTCGTTGATTGGAGAGGATATGGTCCTGAGGAGAGGAGTTGGGCAGATGCAGAAGATGTACATGCCCCCCGACTAATCAAAGTATTTCATGAAGAGAACCCGTCCAAGCCTAAAGGGTGTTCGGTGCCCACCCTAAAAGGGGGGGGCACTGTCACAAACCGTGGGTCTCAGCCCCGTCTGAGACCACGTCCATTACCTTCCCGGTGGTCAGCGCTGAGAGTAAGGCCTCTGGTAGCTATCAGCGCCTGGCGAGATGTCCCATGTTTGGCTGGTGTTGACCCGTGCAATCGACATGCCGGCACGCTGGAGCCCGCGCGTCATGGGCGCCGCCATGACACATGCGCTCAGCTGACCAGAGGGTCCAATCCCGCGGTCCAGCCAGGGTGACCTCTGACCCACACACCTGCACACCTCTCAGGTGTACTCACTCTTTCCCTGGACTGATTGGTGCTGCTGACGCTAACCAATCAGTGCGCAGCAAGGGGGATATATTCCGGCTTCTAACTCACAGTCATCGCCTTGAATATGTGTTCATCTGACCTCAGTCCCTCCTGTGTTCAGCTGTTTCCAAAGGCTCCTGGTTATCCGGTCTCCCCGTGTACCTCTCGCAGTTTCCTGCATACTACCTGGTTTATCATCTCCAGAAGACTCCTGCCATTCCACTCTGCAGTCGAGTATTATTCCTGTTACCATCTTTACCTGGCATACCATCTCCAGAAGCCTCCTGCAAAATAACCATCGTGCAGTTGAGTGATCTCATCGACCCTGCTGTCGACATCAGTGTTGACACTTTCACACTGTACCCTCCAGAGACTATTCCAATTCCCAGTGTCTCCAATATCACTACCACTCTCCGCCTACGTCCAGAGGACCAGGGCAGAGGGCCGCGACCTGCCTGTCAGACGCAGCGAAGTCCATATCCCCTTGCGGGGGTCTCTGGTGAATACCGCTGGCAGGTTAGACTCCGCGCCTCTGTTTCTGGTTTCAGCCAACATTCTGGTACGCAAGGCAGTGCCTCTGTGCATGTCATTCATCAGGCCTCCGGCCTTCCGCTACACAGCGCCCTCCACTGGTCCACCACGGTCAGGGCCGGGAACACAGCAGACCCAGAACCTGACAAACTTCTTCTGTTTATTCTCTAAAATCTCCCTCTCAAATTTCTCTATACGTTCATTGATAGCAATATCTTTGTCTCTATATTCTTTTTTGCCTGAAAAAGTGTCAAGTCGTGTCTTGACCACCTCTATCTCTTTTTCTAGTTGGCTGGTCCGCATGGTTCTATATTTTATAACCAATCTGAGTAATCCAGCGGAACAGTCATCTAGCAATCTGTCCCAATCCTTTTGAAATTCTGTGTTACCATTAAATATTGATGTTTTTGTTAGTCTTAAACCTCGAGGTACCATGTTTCTATCAACATAATGTTGCAGATTGACACTGTCCAACCAATTTCTAGATTCATCTTTAAGTAAATCCTCTAAGAGATGTAAATCTTTAGTCATATCAATTAACTCCGGTCTTTGTTCAGTGGGTTGGTCTTGACCCCACTGTGAAAAATACATTTTCCTCCTGTGCATACGTTCAGAAAAACCACTCATGGCTCGGCCTGGGGTTCAGATATACACTAAACCAGGTATAGAAAAAAGTATGAACCGCAGGCACGGCCAAAGCTGCTGTACAGGGAGTGTGTAATTCTCCCAATAATATAAGCAAAAAAGGATGAATGTACAGCGCTAGGTTGTCTGAAAAAGTATGTACTACCACATGTTGATAATCAAAACATTTATTAATGAAAATACAATTTTAATGAGAGCTCTCATAATAATTCATAACAATAGAAATATATAAAAATTTTAAAAAAATGTATAAAAACATACATGGAACAGAGGCTCTCTGATGCAAGTATCTCCACAGTAGTCACCAATAAGTTTTATATTTACCAAGGGGAGACGGGGGGAGGGGAAGTCTCCTTAATGATCTGGCTGCAAAGGTAGTGTCCCAATCCGGGTAAATGCCCAGTATATCCAGGTGGTCCAAGCAGATGATTTTTATGGCAGTCCTTTTGGTATGTGTGTACCTTGCATGACACTGCTGCTGTCTGCTGGTTTAAACGAAGTCCTGGAAGCAATGGATGAACCGGTCCGGATTAAAGTGCGGGATAAGTGCAGTCCTTGGTATTGTGCAAAATGGCAAATGGCAGTTAGGTGCGGTGGAGAGGTGCTGGATACTGCTCAACGCGTTTCGACGCTGGCTCGCGTCTTCATCAGGAGCTTGGGTATGGGGTCTTGTTCAGGGACCCTGTATAAATACCCTGGTTTGATTTTTCCCATGATTGCAGGTGTGGGAACTTCAGTGATCATTACAATCAATATACATCAAAATACATAGTAAATACATTAAAAACAAACATGTGGTAGGTATGCACAGGAGGAGTGCATATAAATCCGTTTATTATCTACAGTAAGTAGGAAAAAACAAGTTTTAAAAAAACGACAATGAGGTCATGTGGTCATGTCACATGATCGGAGTTGGTCACATGACTCCGGGGTTCACAATTATACCCAAGTATTTATAGATTCAAGGATAGCTCGGGATGTGGGTGTGCATAGGTATGGTAAGTGTCTATAAGGCAACTGTCTCCTAAAAACATTTTTTATTTTATAGCGCGCACACACATTAAACCACTCTCTGTGGTTGGCAGAAGTGTTTAGTGATTGCGCTTCCGGTCCATCGGGATCCCCCTTGGTTGGCGGAAGTTAGTTGCGCTGATGTCAGCGCTCATTTTTGTACAAGACTGTACTCGATTATTCGGAATGACGCTCCCGGAAGTGATGCTCCCGGAGGGCGGAAGTGCAATCTTACTGCGTATAATGGTTGGAATAACCAGGGGTGTAACGCAGTATACTGTCACCGGAAATGGGACTCTGGATGGCGGAAATCCAGACCCATTTTACACATTGGATGGCAAAAAAGAGATAATAAAAGGGAGAGGTAGGCGTAAGGTATATAGAAAATATGTAGCAATTCATTGATGTTCAGAGAGACGTTCAGAGAGTAGGATTTTATCACAGATCTATAGTACATGGTGGAGTAAAAATAATAATAATAATGATAATAATCGACCAAATAATATATAAATAAATAAATACATAAATAAAGAAATGTAAAACATATGGAATCTATCTATTGTCTATGGAAATCATATGGAACAGAAGCATATATATTTCTCTATGTAGTCATGATTAGAGAGATATCATAGGAGGTTACTTTATAATTATAATTTATTTCACAGATAATCAGATATTATTATTATGGATGGTCAACTAGGCGAAAAGGAAGGGGGGGGGGATTTGTTCAAATACATATTATTCATTATGATGTTATATTCCGAAAGGAGATGGGGGGAGGGGGGGGGGTAGAGGATTTAACGGACCAGGTGAGTGGCCCCCAATTACAATACACTATTTAATTCTAACGCCTCATTGAGGCCATCTGGATGTAGACTATTCAGTTTAAAGGTCCAGAATACCTCTTGACGGCAAAGGGTCTTGTACCTATCCCCTCCCCTCATGGAGGGGGGGATATGTTCAAGACCTACGATCCGCAAACCCTTGGGATCATTACTGTGAACCTGCGAAAAATGTCTGGAGAGGCTGTGGCTAGCCAGCCCCTTGATGATGTTACGGCGGTGTTCCATGAAGCGGGTTTTTAGTGTACGTGTAGTACGTCCTACATATTTTAGGTCACAAGGACATATCAAGAGATATATGACGAATTGGGTGTCACAATTAATGAAATTCTTTATTGTGGCCAATTCGTCCTCAGTCTGTACCTGTAGGGTTCTGTGGTTGGCATGATTGCATGTGGTGCAGCGGTTTTTGCCACATTTATAGAACCCAACGGGTCTCTGGATTAACCAGGAATTGGTACTGGGATTATCAGTTTTTTCTTTTTCCATTTTTAAATGGCTGGGTGCCAACATAGTCTTCAAGGATCTATTCTTTTTATAAATGATGGTGGGTCTATTGGGTAATAGGTCCCTCAGAATCCTGTCATGTTTTAGTATACCATAATTTTTATTGATAATTTGTCTGATTTGGAAATGAGCTGTATTGTATTTACAGATAAATGCCATATCATGGCTTCCATCTTGTTGTTTCTTTGGTTTATTAACCAATAGGTCTTCCCTTTTCATTTTACGGACTTCATTTAAGGCTTCTTGTAGGAGGGGGTCTGGGTATCCTCTTTGTTTGAAAGAAGCAATGATATCAATAGCTTGCTCATTAAACAATTCCAATGAGGAACAGTTGCGGCGAATCCGTATCAACTGTCCTTTAGGAATGTTGGTTTTCCACGGTTTGTGGTGTGAACTTTTATAATGTAGATACGAATGGGTATCAACAGTTTTGGTATAGTTTGAGGTGATAATGTTAGAGTTGACTATATCCAGAGAAATATCCAAAAATTCAATGTGAGGGGTTATAATGTGAGGTGAGAGATAAATTAAATTGGTTGTGATTAAGTGAGGTGACAAAGTGTTCTGCTGATAGATAGTCCCCATCCCAAATGATAAAAAGATCATCTATATAACGGCCATAGAACACCAGATTCGCACCAAAGTCGCCGCCCCACACATGGGTGTCCTCGAACTCCCCCATGTATAGGTTGGCATAACTTGGCGCAAATCTGGTGCCCATGGCCGTCCCCATCACCTGAAGATAATGTGTGTGGGAAAATAAAAAATAATTGTGAGTCAAGATGAAAAAGATAGAAGAGATAATGAAGGATTGTTGGTCCTGTGTCAGGTCGCTGTCCCTTTTTAATTTATTGGCAAGATGTAAAATGCCAAGATTGTGTGGTATGTTGGTATATAATGCTTTGACGTCTAAGGTCATAAAGGCATAGGTTTCCTTCCAGACTATGGTCTGGATTCTTTGGAGAAAATGGGTGGTATCCTTGAGATGCGACCTGAGCACAGGAACAAGAGGTTGTAAGAAAGAATCCACATAATGTGACAAATTGGTGGTAATACTTTGAGCGCTTGTAATGTCTGTACACAAAAGTTTGTACCTGAGCAGATGGCCAAGGGTGGTTTGTGTATTACTTGCGCTGCTTTGAGACCCATGGGGAGTGAACCCCAGAGGGTAGAGCAAATTGAACCCGCGTGGGCAAGTGCCCTGGGCAGGTCTGTTAACACTTTAGTGCAATTGCTGGACAGACAGGGTGATGCCTTGGTAGTATCTCAGAGACCTATGTCATCATCTCAGCAGTCCTCTGGTTCCTTGCCTCTAACCCAGGCAGATCCTGCTTTCATACAGGTGATGCAGGATACTGCAAAGGGGATCAACAGGTTTAGTGACTTACTAGACAAGATTGATGTTGATGCTGTAGGGACCCCTAAAAGGTCTTACTCGGTGCCTTTATTGGTAGATGAAGAGGAGGGAGCATATACAGACATTCCCTGGGAGCAGGGTGATGATTTTGAAGATGCCGCAGGGGTAGAGGATTTGATTACTGCTGTTAAACAAGCTTTAAAACTTTCTGTGGAGGATAAGACTCCTGCAAAAGGTGTATTTAAACGACAGCGTAAGGAAGCTGTTACTTTTCCTTCAGATGAGGGTTTGCAAGAATTGCTGGAAGGGGCTTGGAAAACGCCCGATAAAAGGCTGCAGATGCCAAAGAGATTCTTAAGTCTGTACCCCATGCCGGAGTCTCATGCGGAGCTCTGGGAAAAAGTGCCAGTAGTTGATGCTTCTGTGGCACGTCTGTCGAAAGCTACTGTATTACCAGTACAAGGGGGAGCAGCTTTTAAGGATTCTGTGGATAAAAAGCTGGAGGGTAACCTCAAAGCTATATTTGAAGGGGTGGGATACACGCTACGTCCCCTTATTGCTTCAGCCTGGGTCTCTAAGGCCATGATTGAGTGGGCCAATGATTTGTGCACCATTTTACATGCTGACCCTTGTGTGTTATTACTGGTGGAGAAGCTTAAAGCGGCGGCAGAGTAGGTGTTGGAAGCTGAAGAGGAAGCTCTCAAAATGGCTACCAGAGTTTCCACAGTGTCTATCAATGCCAGGAGAGTACTCTGGCTTAAGGCTTGGGAAGCAGATAATGAGTCTAAGAAGGCCTTAGAAACATTAGCTTTTAAAGGAAAGCTGTTATTTGGCTCTGAATTAGAGGAGATTATTAAGCAGGCCACGGGTGGCAAGAGTACCTTTCTGCCTGCCCCCGCAGCAAAACAGACATCAAGATTTTCTGCTTTTAGGCCGTCCTTTCGGCCCTCCCCTAGAGGTGGTGCGTCCTTTCGAGGACAGTCATTTAGGGGAAAGTTTCAGTCCTCCAGGGGTAAGGCCCCGAAGTCAAAGTTTGGTTCCTTTAACAAGAAACCTAACCCCAAAGGAGAGGACAAACCCTCTGCATGACTGTCAGGGGATTTGCCCGGCAGTGGTAAAGGTGGGGGACGTCTTTCACAGTTCAGGGACGCATGGGCATTACTAGACCAGGATTCCTGGGTATTAGACATTATAGCCCAGGGTTACAAAATTCCCTTCAAAGGTCTTCCTCCGAGAAGATTCATTCCCACTTCACTACCAAAAGATGCTCGGCTACGTACAGCTCTTTTGGGGGCGGCTCACTCTCTATTAGAGAAGGGGGTGGTAATCCCGGTTCCCAGGGCAGAGTGGAAGAGAGGATTCTATTCCACTCTGTTTCTGGTACCCAAACCAGACGGGTCTTTCAGACCAATCCTGAATTTAAAGTCACTAAATGTCCATTTGTGGGTAGACCATTTCAAAATGAAGTCTCTACGGTCAGTGCTGCTAAGCCTGGACCAGGGGGAATTTTTGGCATCCATGGATGTTCAGGACGCGTACCTTCATGTCCCTATACATCCAGAACATCAGTCTCTGTTGAGGTTTGCGATAGGAGCTGTTCAAAGCAGAGTCAGCTGACATGTTGCAGAGTCACTTGGCAGAAGCCATCAGTTTTTTGCAGGCTCACGGCTGGCTTTTAAACTTACAAAAGTCTCAGTTGGTGCCGTCACAGAGACTCCAATTCTTGGGAGTCATTCTGGATACCCATTTACATCGGGTATTCCTACCAGAGGCAAAGGCCAGGGATCTGGTCGCCTTAGTCCAAGAGATTCTCAGCTCTCGGAGCACATCAGTGTGGAGGTGCCTCAAGCTGCTGGGGAAGATGGTGGCGTCTTTCGAGACGCTGCAGTTTGCCAGGTTCCACTCTCGGGTTTTCCAGTGGAACATTTTGACGGCTTGGTCAGGAAGCACGCAGACCATGAAGTCAGAACAAATAGTGCTGTCTTCGGAAACTCGAGTCTCTCTGAGATGGTGGACAGACGTGGACTCCCTTGAGTGGGGTCGGTCCCTGCAGTCCTGGAGCTGGCTGGTAGTCACTACCGACGCCAGTCTCAAGGGCTGGGGAGCAGTAGTCTTGGACTTGCGTCTGCAGGGCTTGTGGACTCCAGAAGAGTCTGCATTACCGATCAACATCTTGGAACTGAGAGCGGTCTGAAAGGTGATTTCTCTGGCGGGAGACAGGTTACAGAGGCTCCCTTTAAGGATTTAGACCGACAACGCAACAGCTGTGGCGTATCTGAATCACCAGGGAGGCACACGCAGCAAACTGGCCATGTGGGAGGTGTCCAGAATCCTCTTGTGGGCGGAACAGAATGTTCCAGCATTATCAGCGATATTCATACCAGGAGTGGAGAATATAGAGGCCGACTTCCTGAGCAGGGAGGAGCTGAAGGAAGGGGAATGGAGCCTGAACCCTCAAGTATTTCCCCAGATCACCTTGAGGTGGGGAACCCCGGACGTGGACCTGATGGCATCCAGGTTCAACCATCAGGTGCCCAGGTTTTATGCCAGGACAAGGGATCCTCTGGCAGAAGCAGTGGATGCCATGACTATCCCCTGGGAGGGGAATCTTCTTTATGTTTTTCTGCCAGTTCCAATGCTGGCGAGAGTGTTAAAAAGGATACAGGCCCAGACAAGCCCAGTGATTTTAGTGGCCCCAGATTGGCCAAGGAGGTCCTGGTACTCAAGGCTTCAGAGATTGTCTGTGGACTCGTGGCGTCTACCTCTGAGGTCAGACCTTCTAAGACAAGGACCGTTCAACCATCAGGATTCAGCTCGATTAATTTTGACGGCCTGGCTGTTGAAACCGCCATTTTAAGGAATAAAGGGTTCTCAGAGGCGGTGGTTAACACCATGATAAAAGCCAGAAAGTCAGTGTCTTCGGCAAATTATTATAGGGTATGGAAAACCTATATTCGATGGTGTGAGAGGCAGGAGTCACACACATCACGATTTAAATTGGCAAAAATGTTGGAATTTTTGCAGGATGGTTTTTCCTCCGGGTTAAGCCTTCAGTCACTCAAAGTACAGATCTCGGCCTTGTCCATTTACTTTCAGAAAAGGATTGCATTATTGCCGGAAGTACAGACTTTCTTACAGGGGGTGTCTCGGTTGAAACCTCCCTACAAACAACCAGTAGCACCATGGGACTTATCTCTGGTTTTGGAATGCCTTCAGAAGGCACCTTTTGAACCATTAAGGTCGGCTGACCTTAAGTTCCTTACATGGAAACTGGTATTTTTGTTGGCAGTGACGTCAGCAAAAAGGGTGTCAGAGTTGGGAGCATTGTCATGCAAGTCCCCTTTCCTGATATTTCACGATGATAGGGTAGTCCTTCGGACGGTACCCCAGTTTTTACCAAAAGTAGTCTCTGCTTTTCATCTAAATCAGGAGATAGTTCTGCCTGTGTTTCAACCCCCAGAGGGTGCAAGAAAAAGGGACAAATTGAGGAATTTGGATGTTGTGTGTGCCTTGCGCGTTTATGTGGACAGAGTTAAGAGTGTCAGAAAGACTGATACCTTGTTAGTGCTGTATGACATACACAAGATTGGTTGGCCTGCATCTAAGCAGACCATTGCTAGGTGGTTGCGCTCTGTTATAGTGTTTGCATATACTAAAGTTGGTAGGCCTGTACCGGCCAGAATTAATGCGCATACCACCAGGTCAGTCGCCACCTCTTGGGCGGTTCGACATGGGGCTACAGCTGAGCAGGTTTGCAGGGCTGCCACTTGGTCATCTGTTCATACTTTTGCCAAATTCTATAGGTTCCATGAGTTCGCGTCGGAGGACGCATCATTCGGGCGAGCAGTGATGAGAGCTGCAGGCCTGAGCGTACCCACCCAAAGGACCGGCTGTGGAACGTCCCAGTGTTGAGCTGTGTCACCAGGACCATTGAAAGAGAAAAAGGGATTTTTGTAAGAACTTACCGTTCGAATCCCTTTCTCTGATATGGTCCTGGTGACACAGCGATCCCTCCCTTACGCTCAGTAAGTATGCCAGGTTCATGATGTTTCATGTTACATGGTTAAAAGTTATGTTGAAAAATGTGCATATAATATGTGCAGGCGCTTGTACTGAGATAATGTATTCCAGTGGCTTTGAAAGATTGAACTGAAGAGTCCGGGATGCAGTAGGGGAGGAGCCTACCCTCTAAAGCTTTAGGATAGGTGCCTGGCTCCTTCGGACCCTCCTACATCCCAGTGTTGAGCTGTGTCACCAGGACCATATCAGAGAAAGGGATTCGAACGGTAAGTTCTTACAAAAATCCCTTTTTGGTCATTGGTTTCACTACACACAAAGGTTCATCTGATTACATTGATTTAGGTATCTGGGAGGGCAGGTATAGTGAATTGTTTCACCCCCCCCCCCCCCTCCTCCCTGCAGCTGTTTGACGGCAATTGTAACAAGTTAAATAATACAACATTGGGGGTTTAATCAGTGAGCTTCGCACAAACAGAGAAAACAAAAGGGAACATATCTTACAGAATTTACCATTAATGTTTAACATTCGACCTTGGTAGTTACATTTAAGCTAATTTAAGACACAAATGGCGTAATGAAATTGCGCAGAGGACGGTCGTAATAAATTAATGGCGTAGAGATGCAATTTCGTTTTCCACACGGGGCAGGAGGCAGGGCAGTGATAGGGTTGTTTGGGCATGAGGGGTAGTAAAGGATTTTGGCTGTTGCAGAGTAGGGATGGCCATTGGTGCAGACGCCATCGATGGTTGATCAAGTGCGAGGGGGGGCGCGAATCGTGCGCAGGGGGGGAGGGGACGTGAATCGCGGGAGGGGGGCGGTGTCACCTGGTGACTGTAGCCCTGGTTGGGCGGGGGGAGGTGATGTCAAGGGGGTGGTGGTGTGTGTCACACTGGTCTTTTCCCTAGGGGGGGCGGGTTTGTGTAGAACGCTGGGCGGGAACGTTACACACACAGGGGATGAGTGACATATCTGGCTAATAGTATAAATGGCACTATAATGGAAACTACTGAGGAAGAGAGGGATCTAGGTGTCACTATTTCAGGTGCCTTAAAGGCAGGTAGGCAATGTAACAAAGCAATGAAAAAGGCAAGTCAGATACTTGGTTGCATAGGGAGAGGTATCAGCAGTAGAAAGAAAGAAGTAATAATGTCACTGTATAGATCATTGGTACGACCTCATCTAGAGTACTGTTTAGTTTTGGAGGCCATATCTCCAGAAGGATATAAATACATTAGAGACTGTTCAAAGAAGGGCAGCTAAAATGGTGCATGGCCTACATCACAAAACGTACCAGGAAAGACTAAAATATCTTAATATGTAAAGTTTAGAAAAGGGAAAGGGGGAACATGACAGAAACTTTCAAATATATCAAGGGTTTTAACAAGGTACAGGTGGGAGACATTCGTCACAGGAAGAGGAGCAAAAGAACACAAGGACATGCACTAGAGGGAGGAAGATTCAGGGGAAATTTGAGGAAGAATTACTTCACAGAAAGAGTAGTAGATAAGTGGAATAGCCTCCCATCAGAGGTAGTAGAGGCAAATACAGTAGAGCAATTTAAACAAGCTTGGGACAGGCATAGCATATTGATTTCCTTACAAAGAAATAAGGTTCAAATATGGTTTGAGGCAACCAGTTTAAAAAGGGGGCAGATTAGGTGGGCCAAGTGGTTCTTCTCTTCCATCAAATTTTATGTTTCTATGGTCCTAACTGTGTGGCATTTTTATAGTCTCCCTGTGCTCAGTTGTGCTTAGAGGGGGGGGGGGGGGGGTGTCCAATTAAATAGGCCCTGGCTTGTTGGAGGAGCCTGAGTCAGTGTGCTCCTCCCATTCTACCTGCCCTGTGGTAGCTGTAGGGAGGCAGCTGCTACTGGGGGAAGTTGGCTATCGCTCCGGGGCCCCCATCTACGGATCGGTCTCTGTGAGCTGATGCCTCAGTATGTGTGATGTAGTGGTACAGTGCTGCCCTCTTCTGTGCTGCTGTAACCAGTCAGTTACAGGTAGGATGAAAATAGAAAGTTCAAAGGGCAGGAACATAGACATTGCTGCAGAATACCTGCAAAAGGCATTGGCTCGCTACAGCTTTGGCAACTAAAGCGTTTTAGTTACACATTATGGACCCAATTCATATCTGATCACAGGACAAAATTGTTCTCAAAATGGCCAAAAACCATGCTGCACTGCAGGTGCAGCAGATGTAACGGGTGCAGAGAGAGTTAGATTGGGGAGGGGGGATTTTGTTTTCGTGCAGGGTATATATTGGCTGGTTTATTCCTTTACTGCAATATAGATTTCACTTTCAACACACCCCCAACCAAATCTGACTCTCTACATGTTACATCTGCCCCACCTGTAGTGCAGCATGTTTTTTCCATTTTGAGAACAAATTTGTCCTACGATCAGGTCTGAAATAGTGACACCTAGATCCCTCTCTGCCTACTGAGGAAGAGAGGGATCTAGGTGTCACTATTTCAGGGGACTTAAAGGCAGGTAGGCAATGTAACAAAGCAATGAAGAAGGCAAGTCAGATGCTTGGTTGCATAGGGAGAGGTATCAGCAGTAGAAAGAAAGAAGTAATAATGCCACTGTATAGGTCATTGGTACGACCTCACCTAGAGTATTGTGTACAGTTCTGGAGGCCATATCTCCAGAAGGATATAAATACATTAGAGCAGTGGTTCACAATCTTTTTTGAATCACGGCACCCTAGGGTATCAATATTTTTTCAGGGCACCCCTAGGTCAAAAAAATAAAATAAATTAGATTGGATTTATATGTGATTCCTAGGGTCAGTTATGTGGTAAAGGGCAGGATTTGCTTATATTTGTACACCTTTTATTATTGGCAGCCACCAGCACTGGTTTTGCCCATAAATAATTAACCATAAATAATTTGAATTGGTCCTGGACCACCAACCCAGAGCACCCCTGCAAGTGTCCCGAGGCACCCCAGGGAGCCACGGCACACAGTTTGGGAACCACTGCATTAGAGACTGTACAAAGAAGGGCAACTAAAATGGTGCATGGCCTACTTCACAAAACTTACCAGGAAAGACTAAAAGATCTTAATATGTATAGTTTAGAGCAGAGAAGGGAAAGGGGGGACATGATAGAAACTTTCAAATATATCAAGGGTTTTAGCAAGGTACAGGTGGGAGACATTCTTCACAGGAAGAGGAGCAACAGAACACGAGGACATGCACTGACACTAGAGGGAGGAAGATTCAGGGGAAATGTGTGGAATGATTTTTTCACAGAAAGAGTAGTAGATAAGTGGAATAGCCTCCCATCAGAGGTGGTAGAGGCACATACAGTAGTACAATTTAAACATGCTTGGGATCGGCATATTGATATCCTTACAAAAAAATAAGGATAAAATATGGTTTGAGGTAACATGTTTAAAAACAGGGGCAGACTAGATGGGCCAAGTGGTTCTTATCTGCCGTCAAATTCTATGTTTCTATGTCCAGGTCTCTGAGAGTCTTCTGATACTGAATCCTCCCTTTTCTGTCCATTTGTTTTCTGCAGACACAACAAAGATATTGCTCTGCTGAACATGGCGAATGTCCTGCACCGGACGCATTTCTCAGCCGATGCTGCTATTCTTGTACACGCTGCACTCGACGTGTCCCCTGGAGCAGACGTCTCTGCGGACTCTCTGGTCAGCCACTACACACTGGGGAATATATATGCAGTAAGTATGGAGCTCTGCTGCCCTGTGCTGCCCTCTAGGGGCTGCTGACCTGCATGGAATATAATCCACTATCATAAAGTCATGGAGCAGCACCATGTCATGAGCAGCGCAGCACTGATGTCACTGACGCTCTGCACACATCATGGAGCATCGCTGTGACCTGAGCGGATCTGCACATATCATGGTGCAACGCTGTGACCTGAGCGGATCTGCACATATGGTGCAACGCTGTGACCTGAGCAGAGTAGCACTCATGTCACTGACGCTCTGCACACATCATGGAGCATCGCTGTGACCTGAGCGGATCTGCACATATCATGGTGCAACGCTGTGACCTGAGCGGATCTGCACATATCATGGTGCAACGCTGTGACCTGAGCAGAGTAGCACTCATGTCACTGACGCTCTGCACACATCATGGAGCAGCACTGATGTCACCGGCGCTCTGCACACCTCATGGAGCAGCAGCATGAGCTGAGCGATGCTCTGACACTTCCTACAAAACAGGAATGAGTACAGTAAACCTGATAACAGCAGAGGGCTTTAGGATAGGCCTGGCCAACCTGTCGGTCTCCAGCTGTTGTGAAACTACAAGCCCCATCATGCTTTGCCACTCTTTTGCTAATATGTTAAAACTGGCAAGGCATGCTGGGATGTGTAGTTTCACAACAGCTGGAGAGCTACTGGTTGTCCAGGCTGATAGATCTGGCTGATCTCTTAAATAAGACGTAATACAGGCAGGTCCCTAGGGTGGGCCACTCACTAGGAAAGACCTATTGCCAGTGTCATCCTGACCAGAGTCCAGGAACTATGTCTGCACAACCGCGGGGCTTACACTGGACACCCTGACCCATAGAGTGCATGCGGCACCCTGCACCCCAATACACATGTCGCTGTAATATAAAGTACTGCTGACTTCTCTCCTTGTCCTGCTGCCGCAGATGCTGGGGGAGTACAATCACTCTGTGCTGTGCTATGACCGGGTGCTGGAGTCCAGGCCGTTCTTCTATGAGGCTGACAAAAGAAGGAGAGCAGTGTTATGCCAGCAGAAGCTAGAGCAGAAGCTGGAGGCCCAACATAGGTGAGTCTCTGTCATGTTACCCCATTGTGGGCTTTGATTGCGCAGTCCTGGCTATGCCACAATGAGCTCAACGGTGCCAATGTCTCTGCTGCTAGGTCTCTCCAGAGGACGCTGAACGAGCTGAAGGAGTATCAGAAGCAGCACGACCATTACCTGAGGCAGCAGGAGGTGCTAGAGAAGCACAAGCTGATCCAGGAGGAGCAGATCCTGAGGAACATAATCCACGAGACTCAGATGGCCAAAGAGGCCCAGCTGGGTAACACAATGTTCTTGTGATTATTAGTATGGGATGTCATGGCAGAAGACCCTCTAATCTGTGTCTTGGATGAAGGCAGGCTAAGAAACCGACAGAGGCAAGGATAGGGGCCCCCAGTATCCACCAGAGGCATGGTTAGGGGTCACCAGAGGCAGGTTTAGGGACCCTGATATCCACCAGAGGTAGTTAGGGGCCCCCAGTATCCACCAGAGACGGTGTTAGGGGCTCCCTGTCTCCACCAGATGCAGGGTTAGGGGCCACCAGAAGCCATTAATAGCATTGACTATCTTCAGAAGTAGGGAATGTGGTGATGGGTGTGGGAAGAGCCAGAGGCTCCTGTAAGGGAAACAATGGGAAGCTATAACCTAACTGAGATTGTTAAAAAAGTGAAGGGATTTAAAGAATATGGGGTACTGCTTTCCTAGCATGGCGCCCGTCTCATTGATTGTATGCCTTAAGTTTACGGTACTTAAGGCATACAATCAACGCGATGGACCCGCCAGCACTATCCATGCCAACCCGAAGCGTGGTGAGCGCAGCGAGCCCGCGAGGGGCGGCGGTACGCGTCCTCCGACCTTTTCATACCCCCCACTATCCACGTCGGCGTGGAGTTGATTTTATATAGTGTGGCGAGCGCAGCGAGCCTGAAGCGTGGCGAGGGGACGCGGACTACTTTACATGTATTCCGCTTCCCCTCGTGGGGAATTTGGGTTTTGGGGCCTTTTTACATTGATTCCAATGTAAAAATTGCATAGATTGCATCTTGCAGTACCGAATATGGAAACAGGGAAGTGACATTGATCCCGCGAGGGCCGGGAAGCTGCATTATTTCCCCAAATTTGGGAAAGCAGAAGGGTTCTGCTTAGTCTTGTATAAGATTTGTAGTACCTTCTTAAGAAACGTACACACTAGACCATTTATCAAACGATCTGCACAATAGCAACATACTGTAGTGTCCTTTTTGTGTATATCGTTTAGTGTATACGTGCTATATTAACGATGTGCGCTCCAGCGATGTCATCTTTATATACAGCTCAGTTTGAGTATATACTCAACAACGGCTATACTGCTTGTTGTAACCACTGGCTTTTTGTGTGTTTGCAATGTTGTCTAGTGTGTATTCCCCTTTAAAGTGCATACACACTATGTGATATTTAAACCATATTGCTCATTTTGGCCCTTCTGGGCCATTATCGGTTAAATATCGCCAGTGTGTACACTATGAATGATGCGCGCTCCTGCAGGTATCCACAAATACCTTGTCTGTAAATGCAGCTCAGTTTGACGATCTCATCAACGACTGCATGTACAGAGGGGGGAGCCTATGACATCCTTAAATGAGACATTGTTCACTGTGCATCTGCATGGGAGTTAAGGGAGTTGTCCTTTATCTCTCAGGAAGTGTATGGTACATTATGTATGTTGCTGACTATGTAGATTTATTTTTATTACATTTTGAAGTCAATCCCACAATCCCTTCCTAGGAAACCATCAGATCTGCCAGATCAGCAGCCAGAAGCACAGTCTGCACTGCTCCTGGGATTTGCCCGTGCGTTACCACAGAGGAGACATCTTTGAGAACGTGGAGCAAGTGTTGGTAAGAGTCTGTCAGATTCCGCAGCAGCAGAGGATAGGACGGGGATCTGGAGAGTGCCCCAGCTCACCCCATATCACATAATCCGTATTATCAGTGGTTTCTAGTGACTGCTTCTTTTTTGTCTTATATGTCTTTCCCACTTCTGTGGAACTACGCATCCCAGAATGCCCTGCCACAAATTTGCTATTAGGGCAGTCTAAAACGATGGCCGGCTATGTTGGGACATGTATTTCCACAGCAGCTGGAGGGCTGCATGTTGACTACACCTGTTACATGGCATGAGAGCAGATGTAAAATGTGCAGGCAGATTTAGTGCTGGGGGTGGGAGCGTATCCAGGTTCTACAACATTCAAACTGTACACCCTGGCAGGCAAATCCCCGACATCTCAGCTTCTCTATATATAAAAGGCTAACCACTCCTCACCTCTATGATGTGAAGTATCGCCAGTGACCACTAGAGGCCACTCGACGGACTGAAGTGAAAGCAGTTTTTGCAGGGACACTGATTTGTTTCAAACTTGCTGGATATGGAGAGAGGGAGCTGTGAAGACAGAGATTGGAGGAGCAGATGGGGACTGGGTGGGATTTTTGGGCTCAAAACTGTCACAGCTCAAAGTGATAGTTTGGAGTAAGTGGAGCTTTGTGCTGAGAGACACTGAATCGCTCAGCGATCTGTAACTGCCCATGTTCTCCATAGAGAATGCCCCATCGCTATCGTTATGGGGTATACACACAGCGATTTGTACTTTAATTTCTAGGCGATCTCTTCAGATCGGGCTTAAATTGCCCTGTGTGTATATCCCATTAAGCCTTTCCCGTGTCTCTTGTATTCCATTAATTCCGTTAATTTTTAGTTTCAAAAATAAAAATACAACCTGTGTGTCTAGTTCTGTATTCTAATATAATGGGTGTTTTTCGCCTTCTCTGCAAATGTAAAGGAGTGTACACACGCTTTGATTTGGACAGGTTTTCAATTCGATTTTGTGTATAGAAGCAAAATTTGAATTGACATCGAATGGTTTTTAAAAAGCTTTTGATCCGCATTCTCTTCGGTGTGCTCTCGTCTTCTCTATATCGAAAAGAAAAATATCCTGCGCAGGCAAGGAAATATTGAATTCGATCCAGTAAATAGAATGTGTACACTGCGCCTTGAATGCAAATCGAATGCGAAAGGGGGTGGAATTGGGGGAAATCGAAAGCAATTTGAATCGAAAGCAAATCAGTGCGTGTGTACATACCTTAAAGTTTTTATTTATTATTATCATTATTACAGACACAGTTGTCCTTTTTTTGTTTTTAGTTTGGGGACGATACCTCATCTGCATACATGACCTCTGTGAATTTTGACCTGCAAGCTAATCAGAGTATGCTGCTGCAGCGCCCCCTGGTGTCCCGCTCTGCAATAAGCGTCTGGGGCATGGATGCTGCCACTTATGATGTAAGTCACATCTTATCTGTGGTAGTATTGTAGAGCAGGGGTAGCCAACTCCAGTCCTCGAGAGCTACCAACAGTGCAGGTTTTCCAGCTCACCTCGCAGTTACACAGGTGCACTCATTACTGACTAAAATATATATATAAAGATCCACATGTGGAGCTAATTACTTCACTTGTGATTCTGTGAGGAGACCTGGAAAACGTTAACTGTTGGTAGCTCTCGGACTGGAGTTGGCTATCCCTGTTGTAGAGGATCTGTCTCCAGGATGCCGCTCTGCTGCAAAGATTGGAAAAGTGACCATGTAACATGAGGTCTGGGGACCGTATGCTTGTTTCTCCTTCATCCACTGGTGGTTTACTGGGGTACAGATAGTGATGTGTGGAGCCTGGTCATTGTCACATTGGCTTCTTTTGGTCATTCTGCAGGCTAATATTGGTCAGAGCCAGCCGGTACCTTCCAGGTTTATGTCTGTGTTGGTGGTGCCTCTGCTGTTTCTGGGTACCATCTGTTTCTCTGTGCACACTTTTGTAAAGCCTATCATTATAAATCTTTGCATCGGCGGAGGCTATCTTTGGGTGCCGGGTACTTGGTGCAGCCATAGTGTGCTCCCTCCTTTGAGGACGGCATTAGGACATCCCCAGAGTGGTTTCCAGTGTCTCCCAGTGGATGAAGGAGAAAACCGGATTATTCTGCATACCTGGAAAGTCCATTTCTGGATTCCATGGTGCCCACTGGCCGCCCTCCCTGCACTTGTTATGCAGGTTTTATTCCTGTTTTAGTTGCGGTGCTCAGTTGATGTGATGTATTCTGGCACTCGGTTGGGTGATTTCCTCTCCGGCGAGGTTAAACTTTAACTGAGGTTAGGTGGTGTATAGAGGGTTATATTTTTTTTATACCTACATGCTTGTTGCCAGTGGTCTACATGCTTGTTGCCAGGGGTCTACATGCTTGTTGCTGGGGGGTTACAAGTTCAGTGTGCCAGCACTTCCGTGTAGCGCTGCACGAGCTGCGCTCCCCTGACAGACTCTAGAGTTCCTGTAGGACCTCTATCATCTGTCTCCAACAAGGCAGCAGCCATATTTAGAAGATTCCATTAGGACGGTCAGACCACATGGAACCTGCTGAGACTCTGCACTCCCGCGGTACCGGCTACCCTCCCCACAGATTTACACCGCGGTGCTATAGTTATGCCACTGGGAGAAGCAATGTTCAAATTTATCTTTAAAAGTTCCAGGCTCCCAACAGCAATATCTATACCCCAACATTATCCAATGTCCCACCTGTCGAATCGAATGGCTTCACTAGTAAGCAGAAAAATCCTCTATTATGTCACCTCTGAATAGAATTGCAAGAACCAACGCTCCACCCGTACCCTGACGTTCCCCTAACTGCTGTAGCATCCCATCATTACTTTGGCCACTGCTCCATAATGACCTGAAACCCTCCTGGAAAACTAAGGAACCGACTGCCAGACATTATTATATTTGTGATCTGACCTGATCATTTCATACCTCTGTTATTGAGTTACCACGCTGACCGGTGATAGAAAGAATAGATTACTTCTTATGTAGTTTACAGAAAGACTATATATATATTTATTTTTTTTATTCTATTGCCTGCTTAATTTAAAAGACCTTGTAGACATGTTGGGAGATCGAAAGTTTATCCGACAATAAGCAATTTATAGCGGAACAGTTTTTTAAATGTATTTTTTATTCATTTCTCATGTATTATTATTATTATTATTATTATTATTATTATTAATAATTTTTTTTAGCAAGAAACAGACCAGCTATGGCCCAAGAAAGCAGATTGTACTACGAGATTCCCCTCGGTTCCTCTACCTGGAGAGCTTCCAACATACCACCTACCTCTTGTGCAGTCAGGACTGAGGTGAGTCTCGGTGCAGGTTGGTTGTCATTCTCCTTGTATCAATACCAGACATCAAGATGCCTTTAGCCCAGTGGATCCCAAACTGTGTGCCGTGGCACCCAGGGACAAATGTAAAATTAATTTTGGTAAATGTATTCGGCAAAGCCGGTGATTTATTGCTGGCGATTATTAAAATTTGTGGACAAAGGGAAGCTAATGCTGACCCTCACTGCATAATTAAACCTAAAGATGACATCATAAACAAAATTAATTTGATTCAGATTTTTTTTTTTCTTAATTTCTCAACAAGAACATTTTTGGCTTGGGGTGCCATAGATAAAATTCTGATACTATAGGGTGCCATGTTTCAAAAAGTTTGGGAACCAATGCTTTAGCCCCTAGAAGGCAGATGCTGGGGAAGTGAGACTCCTTGTTCTTGGCCTTGCATAGGAGGTGATTGATCACGGAGCAAGGTCCTCTCGTTCGCATGAGGAATAATGGTTTTTTTTGCGCTTGCTGCGCATGGCCACGGCGAACAGATTGTTCGGCAGGTGCGCGCAAGTCTCCACTCAACAGTTTAGTGGTCTATTAGAGTTCAATGATGTCTGGCGTTGTTGGTGGCCGCTCTGAAATAAATCTGTTTGTCGTCTTCCTCCTCCAGTGTCAGTCCGGCTGTACTGAAACAGATAGATGCTGCCAGTGACCCGCACAATCCAGACTGCACATCAATTCCAGATGTGCGTAAGAATGAGACGCTGCAGCGGCTGATGGTGGAGCTGGAGGGCAAGCTGGATCTGCAGCAGCTGAAGCCGGACAGACATGCGCAGCGGGTATGCGGGGTGAGGGGAGGGCAGTTGTAGATGGATAACGCTGGCACCCTGGTAACTCTCTTCACTTGTCTGTCTCTGCTTAGGCCTTACTCACCCTGATCAGTAACCTGAGTATATCAGAGGAGGAAATGAGGGTCTCTTTGTACTACGCTCTCGCTCAGGTTGGTATCACTCGCTGCACAGTGAACCTGTTGCATACTAATTTTCTTAGTCAATGTGTCCAGTGTGGTTTTCTGTCAGACTGTCTAACCGTTTGCTATATCTCCGGTATTCACGTCATCTCTCATTCTGTTCCTCTGTGTATTCATTATTTGTCTCTGGTACAATCTCTGTATTGTTTTACAATTGGGAGCACGTTCAGTAATAGGTAGAGAGGTAAGCGAGCCGAGCTTAGGAGCGGGCGTTCTATAGAACAGTAGGTCTGTAATATGAGGGTAAGCGTATTATATTACACATTGATCTGCCCAGATTGCCTTAAAAAGAGATAAAAGCAAGAGTGATAAATGTCTATCCAATTAGCTCCAAACTGTCATGTTATAGGATGTATAACTGTCATGTTTATATCTCTGAAGAAGTCCCCTTTTTGTTGGAAAACCGGCTGCTTTGAGGGATTTTGCTTTACCACGATATCCCAGATTAGTCAAGCGAACAACGATCTCCGGGAATAGGGTATCCCATTAGTGTCCAGACTCTAGCATGGATCCCCAAGACCCCCAGTGTCTCCCCGGAGCTTTTTTTGAAAAAGACAATGTAACAAATATAGAAGTCTCATTAAATGAGGAAAACATTCAGTAATATCACCGGTAACCTCCACATTGGGAAAACAGCATTTGGTTTACATAGACATCCCATTATGGCTGGCATTACTGATGGAAAGGCTGCAGTGTGCGGTTGATAAGTAGAAGTACAATAATATACGTTTGATTATACGCCGTGTTGGTTTTCTCTCCCCAATTGCTATGTCGGGGACTTGGCATAATGCGCTGTTTTTGCTTCCTTCCAGCCAACTGTGCCCCTGTGGACGGTGCTGAACGAGGCGGCTCTGTACTGGCGGGCCATAGGAAACTGCACCCAGGCCGCGGCTTGCCTGCGCAGAGCATTGAACCTGGCTCCAGCTCCGCAGCAGCACGTTTTGCTGTTCAATCTGGCCAATTTACTAATGCATCACGGACTGCCCCTGGACGCCAGTAAACTACTGCTGCACGCGATGACCTTAGATCGCTCAGAGGTGAGTGGCTGCCCTTGTCCCTGTGTACAGTAATGGAATCCTACAGTGACCGCGCCTGACTGCGGCCTGAGCACCAATACTACGTGTTCTAGTTATTTGGTACTGTCATACAAATGCTCGGATACCAGTGTTTAGTAATGTGCCTAACTATACACACATGACGTTCTGCACTCCTAGATCTATTGTATTTGTCTCCTCCGGTCATGCGGGATACGTACGATATGCTGGTGGTCAAAAGACTGACCCTGGCATCCCGGTACGGAGAATCCCACCAGCAGCTCCGTAATACCCTAACCCTCTTCCTCCTAACCCGAACACCCCCCTCCCCACAGCCTGACACTCCCCTTCTATTGCCTAACCACCGCACCCTGCCGCTTAAGCCTTAATTCAAAAAATGGCGGTAATGCAGGTTCCCTTTTTTTTTTTCTTCTAAATATGGTGCCATGAGAGAGAGCTACCGGGAGGGGCGGAGCTACCGCGTGGTATGCTCCTAGTAGCCCCAGCTTCTCCCCAGCGTGACCAACATAGCGGATGGACATTTTATAATACAAGGTGCCGATGCACGCTTCCAGGAGGCTCCACATGCTGTGACAGTCTCTGGACTCAAGAACAGCACTCTTCTCCCGGTGTCCAGACCTGCTACAGCTCCCCCATGTTCTGTGAGTAGACAGTGGGGTTAGAGCTTGGTGAGACAGTTTTGGGCTGTTTGCAAATTAGGCTATAGCGCTCCCTGATATATACCATAGCGGCCTCTTTTCCTCCTGCTGAGGAATTAGATGAGCATGTTTTGTTGGCATGGAAAAACCCTGATCTGAAATTCCAAATTTCTCGCATGCTGTTGGCATCGTACCCCTTATCTGCTGAAGGCAGAAAAAAGGTAGAAACACCCCAGGTGGTTGACTCTTCCGTCGCACGTCTATCAAAGAAGATGGTTCTACCGATAAATGGGGCCACAACTCTGAGACGCCTCGGACCCAAACTAGACCTTACACTTTAGTCCATTTATACAGCGGCTGGTGTAGTACAGTGTCCGGCTCAGGTCGGATGCTGGGTAAATAAGGCCATGGGGGTTTGGGCTTTTTAGATTGTTACTTATCTGAAACACGGTGCTGATGTAGATGTCCTTTTGCAATTAGCAGAACCCATACGTGAAGCTTCAGCCTATATGGTGGAGGCCTCTAACAATGTCTGCATCATAGGAGGCCGCATCTCTGCACTCTCTATTTCAGCACGCAGATCACTCTGGCTCCGCCAGTGGCTAGCTGATGCGGAGTTCAAGCGGGCTGTTGAGGCCCTCCCCTTTGCAGGAGATGTCTTGTTCGGACCCCTGGACAGTGTATCTCACAAGCCAAAGGGGGTAAGTCAACTTTCCTTCCTTCCACAGCCCCTCCTCCTTCTGCTCGCAGGACATTTCAGGGTACATCGTTTCGGTCCTTTCGGCCACAGGCAAAGTTCCTTGGACACTCTAGAGGGGGTGCTGCCTCTCACAGAGGTTCCCGAGGTCGTGGCAGAGGAGCCACCTCCTCCGCCCAAGAGGCCAAGGCCTCTGCTAAGCCCTCAGCATGACGGGCTTCGGGCCCACCTGGGGGACCCCAAGGTGGGAGCTCGTCTTCAAGATTACAAGCACGTGTGGCTTCAATCTTGTCAAGATGCATGGGTTAGGGATCTGATAGCCTTTGGCTACAACAGGGCTTGACAAATTTATTTAAAATCTAGGAGCCAGGATAAAAATTTAGGAGCCAGATAAAAAAATAAGACGGACAGTGCGTGCCGAAGGCGCACACCCAAAATTTGCAAGTGCCATAATGCCCATTACATGCCAGGGGTTGCATGCTGGAAGCCATGCAGCAATAAGCGGTGGCACTGGTGGTGTTCAACAGTGCCCCGGACAAGTGGAGGTGCGGCTGCAGGGCTGGGGGAAAGACCTGCATCCCAATGGGGGACTTTTGGCAGGTGGCGGAGGGGGCTAAGCCTGACAGGAGGGGGAGACAGGGGTCAGGCACTGCGGGCCGCTGGTGTGACAGGAGGGGAAGACTGTGCCCGGGTGCGCTGCCACTGGTGTGACAGGAGGGGGAGGTGGGGATCGGGCATCACGCTGCCACTGCTGACAGGAGGGGTAGGCAGGGGTCAGGGAATGCGGGCCACTGTGTTCACCCTAGGATTTTTTTTTGTGCAGGGTGCTGACACCCCCCCCCCCATCATCACCAAGCAGGGCACATTATTCAAACACACACACACCCCCGTTTGCTGGAAGCAGAGGGTAATTACATCCTACAGTTAAATTGAAGACCTATTTGAACTATGGGCACACAGACATAAATGTTATCATATATAATGGGCCGCTTGAATTGGGCTCACTCACCAAGATAGGAGACCATCTCTCGCCACGAGTCCTCACTGCTGTGGAAAGGCTCCCCTCTCAGTAGATGCATGCAGTGATAGAGCGGGCCACCTGTAACACCAGCCGCCCACCCGCGAACAGAATGTCCCCTGCTGCGCGCACCTCCACACTGTGGTGGCGGCCATCGTCCTGCCCCAGCACACATTGCGCATGATGTAATGAGCGGCGTCTTGAGATCCTGGGCAGCCGCTCATTACACACGCATAGGGGGAGGAGCTGCCTGCATTCACATGGAGCAGGCAGCTCCATGTGAATCTGGCCGGTGGGTCTAAATCGGAAAGGCTTCTGCAGCAGCAGCTTTCAGCGCCTTGGTTGCTGAGCTGCATGTCAGCACGAAAGGGGGCAGCGGAGGAGCAGGGCGTGTTTAGAAGTTTAAAATCCAGGCAGGGCACTGCGCCCTGCATAGAAAGCTTAGCGTGAACACCAGGGCGGCACGTGTGACAGTCACAGGAGGGGGGAGATGGGTCAGGCACTGCGGGAGACTGTGCCCGGCTGCTCTGACAGGAGGGGGAGGCAGGGGATCGGGCACAGCGCTGCCGCTGCTCTGACAGGAGGGGGAGACGGAGGTCAGGCACTGCGGGCGCTTGTGTGACAGGAGGAGGGAGGAACGGGGTCGGGCGCCGCTGATATGACCAGATTCTGCTTCCACCCTCACTGCAAAATAAATCTGGTCGCCAGGAAGCAGAATCTGGTCGCCGTGGCGACCTGGCCCCCGGGTTTTGTCGAGCCCTGGGCTACAAGATACATTTTCAGCTTCCACCGCAATGCCGGATCTTAACAGCGGCCATTTTGAAACTTTGGGGTTTTACTCCAGCCTATTCCTTGTTCCGAAGCCAGACGTAAGCTCAACCCATCCTCAACTTAAAGGATTTGAACCCGTACCTGCAACCGGTCACGTTCAGGATGGAGTCCCTGCAATCAGTGATCACCGAATTGGAGGAGGGAGAGTTCCTGGTATCTCTCAATATCAAGGATGCATACCTCCATGTTCCCATATGGCCGCACAATCAGGCGTTCCTACTATTCGCGTCCGCAACCAACATTGGCAGTTTCAGGCCCTACCATTCAGCCTCGCCTCTGCTCCTGCGTCTTCACCAAGGTCATGGAGATACTGCGGACGCATGGGATGACGGTAATTCCGTATCCTTACGATCTTCTTCTGTTGAAGGCTCTGTCCAGGGAAGCCTTGTTGACAAACATCGCTCTGACACAGAGCACTCTCCACCATGGACGGATTCTGAATTTTCAGAAATCCCAGCTCCAGCCCTCACAATGGCTACAGTTTCTGGGAATGATCTTGGATACAGCCCTGCTACGAGCCTTTTTGCCGGGCGACAAGATACAGTCCCTTCAGGTATTAATCCGCCTGGTGCTCTTTACCCGGGAAAAATTGTTGCCGCTTTCGAGGCGATCCAAAACGGTCAGTTCCGGTCGAGACCGTTCCAATGTTGCCTACTGCAGCAGTGGTCAGGCTCTCACCTGCACCTACACCACAGAGTGAGGCTGTCTGTGCAGGTACAATACTCTCTCCTGTGGTGGCTTAACTACAGCAACCTCAGAGGAGGGAAGAGATTTGGCATCTGGAATTGGATACTGCTCACCATAGAGGACAGCCTTCGCGGTTGGGGAGCAGTCACCCTGGATTGCCAGTTCCAGGGAAGTTGGACTCCGCAGGAGTCTCTCCTATCGATCAATGTACTGGAGCTCAGAGCAGTATATTATACTCTTCTGCAGGCTCATCATCTCCTTCAGGGTCAACCCATCAGGGTACAGTCCAACAACTCCACAGCTGTTGCCTATATCAACAAGCAGGGTGGCACGCGTAGTCGTGCAGCCATAAAGGAGGCGAGTCAAATCCTGATCTGGGCCCAGGCTCACGCGTTGGCCATCTCTACAATCCTTCATACCCGTGTACAATTGGGAGTCCGACTTCTTAAGTCGACAAGATGTACACCAGGGAGAATGGTGCCTCCATCCTCAGGTGTTTCAATGCCTGATTCGCCGGTGGGGTTGTTTTCAAGGAGACCAATTACCAGTTGCTCCTGTACTTCACGCGGATGAAGGATCCAGAGGCGGTAGAAGTGGACGCTCTGGTAACGCCTTGGCCGTTCCAATTTGTTTACATCTTCCCTCCTTTCCCACTGCTACCTTGGGTGCTACAGAGGATCCGTAGGGAGAGGGTCACGGTCCTCCTGATAGCTCCGGATTACCCTCACAGGTCGTGGTACCCTCACAGGTCGTGGTACACCAGCCTCACATCTCTGCTAATCGATGAACCATGGTCCCTGCCCCTTCAAGAGGATCTGCTTAGTCAAGGGCCTTTCGTCTTTCCGGACTTGGGTCGTCTTCATTTGACAGCGTGGCTGCTGAAAAGTCCATCCTAAGGCGCGCAGGAATTCCAAGGGCTGTTATCCCTACCATGATGAAGGCCAGAAAAGAAGTTACCTCCAGGCATTACCACCGCATCTGGCGGGCTTACGTGTCTTGGTGTGAGGGAAGTGGTGTTTCCACTACCCTTTTTAAGAAGGCGAGACTTCTCTTCTTTGCAGGCCAGCTTAGCGGCAGGGCTATGTCTAGGTACCCTGAAGGTGCAGGTTTCGGCATTGTCAATCTTTTTTCAAAAAAGCCAGAGGTACATACCTTTTTCCAGGGGATTTTGAGGCTGCAACCACCTTTCCATCCTCCTACGGCTCCCTGGGACTTGGATCTAGTCCTTGGTTTCCTACAGACGGCGGATTTTGAGCCGGTAAGAGGTGGAGGAGGGTCTCGGATCTTGGGGCTCTCGTGTCGACCACCCTTTTTTGGTGTTCCATGCTGACAGAGCGGAGCTCCGTACTAGCTTCTCCCTTTTGCCAAAGGTAGTATCGGCTTTCCATATCAATCACCCGATTGTGGTACCGGCCTTTGTGGAGGATACTCCTGAAGCCAGAACTCTTGACGCTGTCAGGCATGGCTGGCCGGCCTCCAAACAGGCGTTGTCTCGGTGGATTCATCTTACCATCCGCCAGGCCTATGTCGCTGATGCTCGACGTCATCCGGTTTCCATTACGGTGCATTTGACGCGCTCAGTTGGACCCTCTTGGGCGGCTGCCCATGGGGTCTCTCTTCAGCAGCTCTGTAGAGCTTCCACCTGGTCGGGTCATCAGACTTTTGTCCAGTTTTACTGGTTTGACACCTTTTGCAGCTCCAGCTTCTCAGTTTGGACGCTCGGTGTTAAGGGGGTCTCGGCACGTTCCCGCCCGTGTTGGGAGCTCTGGGATTTACGGTAAGTACAAAATGCATGTTTTCCGGGGCGGTGGCTAGCCCTGCCCTGGCTTCGGCTTGGGTAGCCAAGGCCATGGTGGAATGGACTACCACCCTCGCGGCTACTGCTGCAGAGGGGGTACTGCAGATGACCTGTTGCCTCCTATTGACATCATGCATCAGGCTGCACTATTTGGGAGAAGCTGCACTTTATGCAGCTACCCTAACCTCCTGTGTGTCTGCTTCTAGCTGTGGCGGCACGTTGGACGGTCTCTGTGGCTACGCTCCTGGAAGGCGGACTATGACTCTAAGAAAGCCCTAGAGGTTCCCTCTTAATCGGGTCGGAACTAAAAATTGTGGCTACGTTGGCTGCATCCAAGACCGCTTTCCTACCATCCAGCCCTACTCCACGTCCCTGTGCGGCCTTCCAGTCCTTTCGTAACCAAGGTAGGGGACATTGTTTTGCAAGAACCCAGTCCTCTTAGGACAAGGGCAAGCGTCCGTGGGCCACCAGGCGACCTGAATCTAAGCCCTCAGCATGATGTGGCGGCCCTTCACATGAGGGATCCCATGCTGCGGTTCTTAGACATCTGGCTGGAATCCACAACAGACGCATGGGTTTGGGACGTGGTCTCCCGAGGCTACTCCATAACCTTTCAGCGTCGTCCACCAATTTCGTTCTTTTCCATAAATTCTCCATGGGACTTGGCCTGTTCCAGAGCTCTGTGCTTTTCCATCAGGAAGCTCCTGTTGTCCGGGGTCATATCTCCAGTCCCTGCATATTAGCGAGGCACAGGTTTCTACACCAACCTCTTCTTGGTCCGGAAGCCCAACGGGTCATTCCGCCCCATCCTCAATTTAAAACGGCTCAACAAATTTGTCCGAGTCCCAAAATTCAGGATGGAGAACTTGTGATCCATGGTTCTGGTTCCCTGGACATCCGGGACTCATACCTGATATCCCCATCAGACTGGAACATTGACGGTTTCTGCGGTTTGCACTGCAGGACTGTTATTACGTTTCAGGCTCTGCCCTTCGGCCTGTCCACAGCACCTCAGGTGTTTACGAAGGTCATGGCAGTGATGGGCAGCAGACTGCGCAATCAGGGTATATGGATACTGCCATATCTGGACGAGCTGTTGATCCTGGCTCAGTCGCCGGAGGTTCTCCAGGCTCATTTGGCCACGGTGGTGACAGTCGTGGAACGTTCCGGCTGGATGATAAATTGGCCTTGGTCCTCCATGCTTCCAGCACAATCCATGATCCATCCGCGGGCCCAGTTGGATACTGTTCGTCAGCGGATATATCTGCCAGAGGTATGTTGCAGGACTCTGCAGTCCCATGTCCGGCGTCTCCTCAACATTGTAGAACAAGACTTTTTTTCCTAAGGTGCAATACTCCCCAATTACAAAGTTTTTATAATGGATCATAAAGCATTTATGTAATGTTATTTTAACCCTGATCTTATATTTATTATCATAATTGTTAATAAATTGTTACAATAAATTCTTATTTACAAACAATCCGACTTACAAATCTTATTATAGCGCTGTTTTAGATTTTGTAGTATATTTGTTGATTAGTCCAGGGGCTTGACTATACCCTCACCCCAAGCAGCTACATAATAATAAATTGTTAGAAGAACCTTCTATTTGGCACCTAATGCCTTTTACTTTGGTAGAAAGATATCCTAGGGTATCCATTCATGCCTGCATGAGGGTATTGGGCTCGATGTTATCGGCATTCGACATGGCGGAGTATGCATGGTTCCACTCTCGCCCTCTACAACGGGAGATCACCAAGTGGTCAGGATCCTACTACCACCTGATTGTCACCACCGCACGGATCTCCCTGTCCTGGTGGCTTCTAGACTAGAACCTCACAGCGGAGAGACTGTTTTGGGTTCACCAGTGGACTCTTCTCATCACAGATGCCAGCGTCCACGGTAGAGGAGCGTTGACTTGCCAAGCTCTTTCAAGGGATTATGGAATGCACAAGAATCCCAGCTGTCGATCAATGTCCTCGAACTGAGGGCAGTCTTGCAGGCCCCTCAGCCTGGTGGAACCCTGGCTCCGAGGTCGCCCTGTGCAGGTTCAGCCGGACAATGCGACGATGGGGGTTTATATCAACCACCTAGGGGGCACTCTGAGTCGGGCGACTATGGCAGAGACATCCAGCATCTTTCAATCGTCTGAGGGGAAGATCCCTCCTCTCTGACCTTTATCCCAGGGGTCCTCAATTGGGAGGTGGCCTTTCTGAGCCATCAGACTCTGGATGCCGGCGAATGGGCCCTCCATTCGGATGTGTTGGTAGACCGTTGGGGCAGACCCAAGGTGGACTTGATGGCATCATGCCACAACCACAAGGTCATCCTATACAGGTCCAGGTCTCGCGACCTGGGGGCTTGGATGGTATATGCCCTGTCAGCCGCTCTGATGTACGCCTTTCCCACGATCTCGCTCCTCCTCAGAGTAATCTGCAAGTTGAAGGGGGCACATTGATCCTTGTGGCTCCACATTAGCCCAGACTTATCTAGTTCTCAGATCTTCAGGCACTTTTAGTGGCCCGATCCAATCCATCTGCCTCTACATCCAGACCTGGTCACTCAAGGTCCGTGTCTACATCCGAACCTGCAGTGTCTGGCTTTGACGGGGTGTTCCGCAGGAGGTTGGCATTATTGCAGGATGTCCGAACTTTCATGCAGTGTGTCCTCCATATCCAACCTCTCTTTATTCCCCCTGGTTGCTCCGTGAGATCTTTACCTGGTCCTCGGGGCTCTTCAGGGCCCCCCGTTTGAACCATTAAGGTCGGTGGACCTTTGCTGGCTTACCTGGAAAACCGTTTTCCTATCGGCAATTGCTTCAGCCCGGAGGGTGTCTGACCTGTTGGCCCAGTCCTGTCAGTCACCTTTCCTAATCTTCCATCCTGACAGAGCGGTTCTTCGAACTGTTCCTTCACACCTCCCCAAGGTGGTGTCTAAATTTCATGTCAACCAGGAGATTGTGGTACCTTGTGTGACTGGATGCCTCTCCTGAGCTGTCTTCCTAGATATGGTTCGTGCTTTGCGCATATATGTGCGCATATATGAGCGCCGCACTAAGGCTCTTCAGGAAGGCAGACTCTCTTTGTCCTATGCAGATTTCAAAAGAGCAGTTGGCCTGCTTTCCCGCTTAGATCGGTCATCAAGCAGGCATACTTGGGCGCCTCCTTCCCAGTTCCTGCGGGGGTCCGGGCTCATTCTATGAGGTCTGTGGGTGCGTATTGGGCTGTTAGGGACGGTACAACAGCAGACCAACTTTGTAAGCTGCCAATATCCTTCTGCGCTTCTACATATTTGATACATTTGCCTATTAGGACTCGGCTTTTGTCCATAGTGTACTGTCTTCAGCACAAGCCTTTAGGTGGCTGCGCTAGCCCTGTGGGCAATGACTTGTCCCGAGAATAAATTTGAGATCTATGTCTTGCCTGTTAAATCTCTTTCTTCGTGGACGTCGGGGGCCACAGGGATCCCTCCCTGCTGCGCCTGCTTTTGTTATAGTTATTAGTTCCTCTATTGAGTGAACTCACATTTATTAAAGTTAATGGTTCCTTTGTTGAGTAAACTCGCATAAGTTCAGAATATGTTTCTGCATGGTGTTTCTCTTCCTTCTCTTTTGTCTCCTGCCTTGGCTTGTTAAAAACTGAGCTTCCTGGCTTGGGGGTGGGGTAGAGGAGAGGTGGAGCCTGGCTGTCTGGGGAAACAGCAAGAAGTTTAACCTATCTGGTGCTGGAATGCTCTCTCTCTCCTACACCACTACCCAGCGTTAGCCCTGTGGCCCCTGACATCCTTGAAGAAAGTGATTTAACAGGTAAAACCTCAATCTCGTTTTCTGACCCGTTCATCCCTGAACATGTTGCAAAGTTACATCAGACTTTTAGCTTGTTTTCGCTCTGTGTGCGTGTATACATGTACACATACATACATACATACATACATACATACATGTGTATCTATATCTATCCCCCTGTTGTGAGGGTTCTCCCCCCATTTCCCACCTACACTCACACTCCTAATGGTCATAATCCATTGCAGAACTGCAAGTCGCAGCATAACCTGCTGGAAGGTTTGAATTGGGGAGCATTTTGTTAGACAGTGGTAGGTGTCCTTTGTACATATCATGTTGATGTTATTTGTAGTCCTTTTATGTATGATAAACAAATGAGATGACGTTTGTTATAGAGCTATAGTAATGATACGTGTACTGTTTGAGTATTCGTGTAACATATATGTTCTTCTTTAGCCTCTAACTTTGCTGGGCCTGGGTAATGCTTACCTGTCACTCAAGAATATGTCCGGTGCCCTCCAAGTCTTCCGCGCTGCGCTGGATCTGCGCAAACAGTGTCCTGTGTGCCAGGACAGCTTACAGATGATCCGGTGCCTGCAGCTGTACCCGCTACTGTACAACGTCAGCTCAGCCGTGTGCAGCGGTAAGCATGCCCTCCGCCTTCACCCACAAGTCCCCAACTGTAATTCATGGACCTGATTGTTATGTTACATTTTACCTTTTTTATGTTTGTTCAAATAAATACGTCCAAAATAATCAACTTCAGAATCCTTAACTGCAAACAGTGTGCTCTGTTCCCACGGCAGCAAGTGTGCTCGGTTCTGTGCATTCTCCACGACTGTCCCGGGTTATATTTGGCTGGTGATTATGTACCCTATAGCTCCACTTTCATACCTGACCCTCCTTCTGCGTACAGTGTGCTCGGTTCCCGCGGCAGCAAGTGTGCTCGGTTCTGTGCATTCTCCACGACTGTCCCGGGTTATATTTGGCTGGTGATTATGTACCCTATAGCTCCACTTTCATACCTGACCCTCCTTCTGCGTACAGTAACCTATCACAGCCCTTCTGTACTAGAATTTTGTACTAAGGCCGCGCTTTGCAGCGTCATTGCTGAAATCTAGTAAAGATGGAGCTGCAGGTGTCATTTCAGTTGTCTAAAAGTGTAGGAGGAACAAGAGTATTGGCACAATACAGTACACAATCAGAGCTCAGGGTGCGGCGATGCAGCGTTTTGTTGGAGTGGTCCAGACAACGCAGGCGCTTCCAGACTATTTCCGGGGTAGCTGTGTTAGGTCACACGCTGCCTCCACAACAGGATGCATGGTGGCGCTGTGTCTCCCTTTGCAGCAAGGCTGCGCCGGTAGGGGTCAACTATAACCCCTGCGATCGCGGCGATTCCTGCAATTAGATTGTGGTTTTATTGCTGGGCAGCCTTTAACATACCAGAGGCCCTACTGTATATTCACATGTCAAACTGTCTAGTATATTGTTAGCCCATAATGTATCCTTGATATGTCTTTGAACAACATCGTCCACAGCACGTGGGATTTTCAGCACAGCCAATGGCTGATATAACTGCTGATATACGCGTCTGGCTGTGTGTACGGGTGGTCCACTGATCACCCATATGCTTGTTGCGGGGGCTGATGTCAGAGCTGGGCGAGCAGATTTAAATGTTCACCCAACTGAGTATCCTGACTGACACGCCCAGCGTTTATTTGGTAGGTGACACTGACATTGATCTCCCGCCTGGTAGGCAGGTGGCGGTGAGGAGTATACCCCACCTAAAGAGGTATTAATTGGAATAATCCTCAAATATACTAAATTAACTATTACTCAAAAAAACATGTCAGATATGTATTTTACTCCAAAATCTACTTTTTTTGGACATAATCTTTATTGCGGAAATTGGCAAACCACTTCTTAGCGGAAGATCCTGTTTATGAGAATGATCTGGAGTGAGCAATGCACAGAATTAGTTGTTTACCCTGGAAGGATTTTATTAATATCTAGAAAATTCTGCTTTTATCCCGCTTTAGAATTTAAATGTTTGATTTAAGTTTTTAGGGTCCTGCCCCTCCCATTATTGTCACTCGTGTGACATTCGCATTGTTAGACCTGACTGCAGTGGAAGAACCTGAACGCAAACTCCGAATTCCCACCGGAAATAGTCCCTGCTTTCTGTGTCATGTCTCTCCGTGCATTGTGTTTTATGTGATTAGCCAAAACCAACATGGCATTTGCTCGCCTCCCCCTGGTTACAGAGCGTGAGGCTGCAGGGAGCTGGAGTATAAAGGCTCTTCAGCTGAAAATCACCTGCTGTGTATTCCCCAGAGATTGCCAGCTAGCGATGATGCGCGCTCCCACATCATTGCTAGGAAGGTGGCTCATCTGCTGGTTTTACCAGCAGATCTAGCGATGGTGGATGGTTTTTCATCCATCATCAGCGTGTATACGCCGCCGAGCTGAAAGATTACCTGCTTTCAGCCCGGCGGACCGCCACGATGCCTCCCCTGCTCATCCGCCTGTCATTGGTCCGTGCCGCCCCGCTCAGAGTCGCCTCATCCATCTGTGAGGCTGGATGCTGCAGAGCCCGGCTCCCCTGCCTGTCTCATCCTGCTGTCCGCTGTGTTTGTCCACGTGCTCGTCCTCCTGGGTCCAAGCTGTTCTGCCGCCCGGGCCAGCCACACTTGCAGCTGACGCCCCGCCCCCCTCCACCTAGCTCCAGCCGTCTACAGGGAACACCACTATTTATTTATTTATTTATTTATTAACAGTTTCTTATATAGCGCACACAGATTCCGCAGCGCTTTATAGAGCATAGTTATAATCAAAAACACATAACAAATTACAGTACAAGACAGTTTCGGACAAGTACATGGTTAATATGGATAGGTGCACCAGGGGACAGGACACTGAAGCAATTATCAGGGTGGCAAAGGTTTATATATTCTAAGAAAGGCACATAAGGAGAGAGGGCCCTGCTCGTGAGAGCTTACATTCTAAAGGGGAGGGTTAGACAGACTGGGGTGACACAGAAGGCGAAGAAGTGAGCTTAGACAGGTTAGGTTGAGAGATTGTCAGGTTTTATGCAGGAGGGTGGGAAGAGGTCAGCTTAGTCTTTAATATTTTAAGTCTAAAAAAGTGCTGGGTCATCCAAGAGTAGACAGCAGAGAAACAGTTGGAGATATGAGTGAGGATAGAGGGAGAGAGATCAGGAAAGGATCGGTAGATTTTAGTATTATCAGCATAGAGGTGGTAGTGGAAGTTAAGTGAGCAAATAAGCTCACCCAGGGAGGACATGTAGAGATAGAGAAGAAGAGGGCCAAGAATAAAATGTTGGGGGACACCTATTATCAATGGAAGAGCAGGAGAGCTAAAGTCATTAGAGGTACAGCTGTGCATTTTTAAAACAGACAGTGCATATGCAAGCAGAAAGAGTACTATTCAAAGTTTTAGCAGTTAAGAGTTGCACTTGTGTTGATTGTAGTTTCCTTCAGTTTCTGTCCAGTTTAAGTCCAGGCTAAGTCTAGGCGACAGTGTGCGGTTGTATATTCCTACTTAGAATCTTCCTACTTTGAATTCTGACAAAATTTCTAAAGCCAAATTTCTATAGCCAGCCAAGGCTTAGTCAACCTCCAATACTCTAATAAGTAGATCTGTAAAAGCTGTTTCTAACTTCAGTAATTAAGACCGCACCCAATGCCCCTCTCCCACTAGAGAATTAGCAATAAAACTGAGATAAGCAAATGGTGAGATGTTACAGACCATAACATCAATCAACTATCCACCAATGTTTTCTTTTTTAAGCCAGTAATATATACATTGCTGACATGTATCGGCAATATATACATTGCTGGCATGTGCCAGCAATGTATATATTTCTGGCTTATGAATATCATTGGTGCTGAGTGGGGCCAGTAATATATACATTGCAGGCATGTGCCAGCAATGTATATATTACTGGCTTAAGAATATTGGTGCCAGTAATCTATACATCACTGGCACCACTGAGCACCAATGATTACTTACTGAATTTATTAGCCAGTAATATATACCCGGCTGTCTCAGAGCAGGTCCATCCACCCGTGGCAAGGCTATTTTCAAATTACATGCTGGCTCGTGACTCCTGAGCCAATCGAAGCTAGCGGCCCGGCAGCCAATCAGGTACTGCCAGGCCGCGAGCTTCCATTGGCTTGCGAGTCACGAGCCGACGCATCATTTGAAATAGCCGCAGCACGGATGGATAGACCTGCTCTGATACATCCGGGTTTCCCAGCTCTCTGCCCTGCTTTCTCCTTTACCCCAAAGTGCAGTGCACAGAGTAACTTCCCCTGGCAAAGAGCATGTAACCCCTGGCAAAGATCAAGAAAGCCCTAGCAATGAGCATGTAGGTAAGCGGCACTTATGTGGCATAATATGTAATGGGCATTACTGTGTGTGGTATAATGTATAATGGGCATTACAGTGTGTGGCACTGTGGGGCAAATAAGGGGTGGTATTATGTGGCCCACATTATTCTTTTCATGGGTGTTTGGGATAGGCCATAAATTTAAAGCTTGCAGGGGGGGCTCCGAACACCCTAGCACGCACCCTGGCTGTAACATGAGGGGAAGGAGACGGGGAAGTGAGTTCCACTACCTCTCCTGGACCACTTAAAGCACTGCTGTCCACCAATATATATTAAATAGGCAGTAATGTAAACATTGCTGGTATACTACCGCTGCCACTGGCCACCAATGTATATATTTTATGGCGCAGACCAGCAATGTGTATGTTACCGCCGCCATTGCCCCCAAAGTATATTTATTTATGGCGGTAATGTGTTGCTGGCGCGGGTGAATGGATTTCTCCCTACCTGCACGGCTGTAAATGAAATCATAGCCCTGCACATGGGTGGAATTTCCCTGGGTGAGGCAGCGTAGGGTGGGGTTTACCTGATCTCTGGGCTCCGAATATACGCAGCCCAGCGATTTGTTCTGAATAAGGCCCCAAGAACAGAAATGCACTGAATAAAATTGCCCCTGCTCCTATCCTTGGTACTCAAACCCAGCCCATTATTTAAATAGACTTATAATGAAAGATTTTCAGCAAAGTCTTTCGCCTCCTGAAAATATCTTGCTCTTTTGGAAAATAGCTCAGTGTGTACGCACTACTTTGGTGAAATGAAAATCTAGTGTGTATGGGCCTTGACAATTCCCAGAGTGTATGGACAGCAATCCCCCTGCCCGGTGCTGTCAGTGGGGGGCGGACGGCTTTGAATAGTGTAGTGCTATGCAAAGCCGTCCTCAAAGCTCTCATCTTCTGGTAATACCAGCAGATGAACAGCTTTCCCAGTAATGTTGCGGGAGCGCGCAGCAGCGCTCACCACTCACCACCGGGGTATACACATTGGGCGGCTTTGAGCTGAAAGCCGCTCAAACAGGCTGTTTTGAGCGGCTTTCAGCTCAAAGTCGGCCAGTGTGTATGGGCCTTAAGGCGCACACTAGTACACAGGGGGAATGCTGAATATATATGCTGACTATATATTTAAATGGGGAACACTGTGCGACCAGCTTATGAAAAGCCAATGGTAAACCTGCAGACATGGACTACATGAAGTGCATAGCAATACACAATAATAATGGCATTAAATGTGACTTTTGGTTGGTTTCTTATACATACAGGCCCTTATTCAGACCTGATCGCAGTACAAATTTATTCTCAAAATGGGAAAAACTATGTGCACTGCAGGTGGGGAAGATGTAACATGTAAAAGGGCCATGGAGTGTAAGTGCAGGTCAGGTAAAGTAAGTGTTGCTTCAAGTGTCGTTGAACAGCAAAATCACACTGAAATATCAAATCACTAAAATAAAGAGGAAAGTGGTTGTTTGCGGTTATATCTACGCCTTTTTATTATAACGCTGAAACACAAAATAAAACTTTGCAAAGGTCTCCCATCTGCTGCATGTTCTGAATGAGACCTATACTATATTTGGGTGCGGGTTAGAGGCTGCTGTTTTATGTGCTCCCAGCATGCTCTGTAACTCAGGAATTGCAAAGGATGCTGGGAATTTGCCCTGTTTTTATTTTGGTTGGTTTGTTTTTTTAAATGATCACAGTCATTTTGTGTGCACTCTACACCTTTCAAAAGCCTTGCAGTTCTTACCTGGGGTGTGATGCTTCCAGCACAGCGTGGTCCTTTTTCTCAGCACGGATATGCAGACCATGCGGTGCTAGAACTATCACAGCAGAGAGCAGGTAGGACAGAAGAACTGAATATGTTTTGAAAGGTGCACGGTGGTAAAATGAACACTAGTCACTATTAAAAGCTCTCTCTGGTAAACTCTTTTTCAACATGTCCCTTTCCTCGGTACTCTGGGACTTATTCTCATACAAATGCCAGAGTGCGGCTATCCCAATGCCTTATATTTTATGTGTACCTTTGTTAGTGGTGCGGTTTGTGGCTTACAGCGAGGAATGTGGCTGTGTATTTTGTGTACATTATATCCTAGCCGCGCGTGAGGATACAGATGGCTGTGTTCTGTATGGTTTGACAATTGCGGTAAGTCAGTTTCTGTAAATGTTTCTCCGTCTGACTTTAAGAAAGATGCACAGTTTGCTTAGGGGGGGGTAGGGGGTGTCCAGACTCGGTGTAACTTATCCTGTTTTGTTTGGTCGTCTCTGATCACCCAACATTATATCAGTGTATTCACCTTGTTACATACTTATGTTTTAATGTAGAATATGGTTTCCCTCCCTTTGGGGGGGGGGGGGGTAATTGTATGAAATAAGCATGTCAGGGAGCTCCCTGCAAATTGGTGGCCCAATTGTTCTAGCCCTCAGAGAGGGGGCACTAGTGTGTGATGTTGCTTTTTCTGTGTTTTTTCTTTTTTTCTTTTTTTTATATTTTTTGTGCTTTTTGGGGGAGGGGGGGTCAAGGGTGCAGGTATACAGGGAGGCGGGAGGGTATATGTAATTTTTTCTTAATGTTGATAATCGTACTTCATGCAGTATACAATATAACGCTGTGGCGGCAGGGACAAAAATATGGAAAGCGGGCAATGGATGTGGATATAATGGAGGCACGATTGGGAACCATGGTTTTAATGCAAAATTATTAGGCTATTGTCTTGGAATATAAGGGGCATAAACGACAAAATTAAAAGGTCACATTTTTCGCCTCCGGGCCTCGGTTATAAACTTACGCCACTGCAGCTTAGGCACTATAATGCAGATGTGGTTGGAGGAAAATTAATGGCATTAATTAAACCATGGGTCGGATATTCTTACCACGCCTCTTTTACATCCGCGTCCAGGGGTGTCTCTGTGTTAATTAAAAAAAACTTTATCATTTGTTTGTAACAAAGTATAAATTGATACTGGAGGCAGATATGTTTTTCTTGACTGTACAATTATTAACAAGCAGGTACTGTTACTCGCGGTATATATCCCCCCCACCCTTCTCATATGAAGTTCTCAGCAAAGCAGCTGAATTTGCCGCCCTGGCACCGCATGCCCCTGTTGTCTGCTTAGGGGATTTCAACAATGTACTGGATCCCCAGGTCGACAGGAGGGGTGCGGGGCACGGGTTGGCTAGGGGAAATAAGGGGTTCATAGAATTTATAAATAATATGGGATGGGTGGACCCATGGAGGGAGCATATAAAACAATACAATTTTCTCCTACCGCAGCAGGGGACACTGCAGTAATGACGTATGAGATAGAGTGGGTGCGTAGGAGGAGTCGGCACTTAAGTGAAAATTTCATCTGTGGCTGGCTCCTCCCCCCTCTATCTCCCTCCAGACCCCAGTCTTAAAAAAGTGCCGGAGGAGTCGGTATCCTCGGCAAAGTCTCCTCAGGAGACTAGGTTTTTATTTGTGTTTTTTACTTTGCTGTACGTTTTTAGTGACACAGGCATCCCTGAACAGGGTGCCTGCTTCGTTGGAGGCTCTGGAGGGTCTGGTCGGTACTGCTTGCAGCTACCTTCCTGTACCCAGCCACCGGAGCATCGGCTCCGGGGACCCGCCGCAGCTGCTTGCGGCTAGCGTTACGGGTCCACGGCGGTTTCCCCCTCAGCCAGAGCAAGGAGGTGCGTTGCACCATACAGGGGGCGGCCAGAGAGAGAGCGCGCTGGCCGGGCAGTAGCGTCGCGACGTCAGCGCGACGATGACGTCATCAGTCTCCGGCGGGCGCGGGAAGAGGTGGCTTGTGGGAGGTCCTTCTTCCGCGCGGACGCCATTGAAAGAGGTGACTGCTGCTACAGAGAAGTCTGCAGGCTGGTTCACTTTCCTGACAGTCTTCATTCAGCGCTGTCCTCCGTTTTCTACAGGGGTACTGTAAGTAGCGGAGGTTTTTTACACACACACGCATTGGGAGGGTTTGTGGCTCCTCTCTCCCTGTTGACACCCAGACTCTAGGCTTTCTCTTTTTCTTAGGAGATTGTGCTCTAAGGGGTGTTTTGTGTGTGTGTGTTTGTGTGTGAGCCTGTGTGTCTTTATATCTACTGGGACACCTGGGCTGTTATGGCTGGAAAGGGTACTTCTTCCAAGGCAGCTGTTAAGCTGTATGCTTGTAAGAGCTGCAAGGGGCAATATACACAGCACATGAAGGGTGTTTCACTCTGTGCTCCCTGCTATGATTTATCAAAGGCTTCTGCAGCTGTCCCTCAGACTCCTCAGTCTACTGTGGATCCTATTCACAGTGTGTTAGCTAATCTTACTGCTGAATTGGTGGCCTCTAGGAAGGACAGGGAGCTGATGCAGTCTCAGCTTTCTAGCATGGCTGCAGCAGAGCCTGGTTGGGCCAGGACACTTATTTCTTCTGTGGATTCTCTGTCTCAGTCGCTGGCTGGCACTTCACAGAGGATGCCTACTTCACAGGTAGCTGCCAAGAGGAAGGCAGGGGTGTCTTTGGCTATCCCTCATCATTCAGATGATGATGATGGGCTAGAGGTTTTAGAGGATGGTGAGTATGTAATGCCACAGGTTCAGGACTCTCCTCAGGAGTTTTTGGATGAAGAGGACGCTCAGGGAGTGGACGGCCTTATCAGGGCCGTTAGGTCTACTTTAAATCTAGAAGAGACACGGGCTCCGCCTCAGGTTTCTATCTTTGGTCGAGTACAGAAGACGCCAGTGTATTTTCCAGACTCGGCTGAGCTGGATAACCCGCTGTTAGATATCTGGAAAGTTCCGGATAAGAAATTTCAGATTTCTTCTCGCATTAAATCTCTCTATCCCTTCTCCCCTGAATCCAGGGAAAAATGGGAGGCTCCGCCTACGCCGGATGTGTCTCTTTCTAGGCTTTCAAAGAAGTCGACTCTTCCAGTTCCGGGGGCGGTCGGCTTGAAGGAGGCGCCAGATCGGCGGTTAGATACTACCTTAAAGACTATTTTCTCCACAGCGGGGGTTTTGTTAAGACCAGCGCTGGCTTCTGCCTGGGTGGCTCGGGCCATGGAGGTATGGGCCTCTCAGCTAGTGTCTGGTTTGGAGCAGGACAGTCCTAAGGAGGATTTATTGTCCTTGGCTGAGTTTATCAGAGATGCTTCCACTTATATAGGGGAAGCGTCTGCAGACGTGGCGTCCCTTGGAGCAAAGGTTTCGGCTTCAGCTGTTGTGGCCAGGAGGGCCGTTTGGTTGCGGCCGTGGCAGGCTGAGGCTGAAATTAAAAAGGCGGTTGAGGCTCTGCCTTTTTCAGGTGATATGTTGTTTGGTGCGGAACTGGACAAGCTTATCGCCCAGGCTACGGGTGGTAAGTCTGCGTTTTTACCCTCCGCAGCTCCGCCTCCTAAGCGCCAATTTGTGGCGCCTTCCTTTCGGGCCTTTCGTGACCCATCAGGTTTCAGAGGTAAGGCAAGAGGGGGCTTCTCTTCTTTCAGAGGCCGTAGAGGAAGAGGTGCCAGAGTGGCCCCGACTGCACCCGCCACTGCCCGCAGGCCAGATCCCAAGGCCGCTGACAAACCAGTGGCATGACGGTCTCGCAGCCCACGTGGGGGATTCCATTGTGGGCGCGCGTCTGTTGCAGTTTGCAGAAATCTGGAGGTCCCACTGCAGGGATGCATGGGTTCTGGACAGCATTTCCCAGGGATACAAACTGCAATTCGCGTCGACCCCCCCCCTCAAGATTTTTTCGGATAGGTCTGCCAAAGAAAGAGGAGGAAAGTCAGGCTCTGCGTGGATCCATCCAGGGTCTTTTAGACGCAAGAGTAGTGGTTTCAGTTCCGGCTTCACAGCAGGGCAGAGGTTTCTATTCCAGCGTCTTTGTGGTGCCCAAGCCGGACGGCTCGGTGCGGCCTATCCTAAATTTAAAGGATTTAAACCTCCATGTCTGTTATCAGCGGTTCAAAATGGAGTCCATTCGGTCCGTGGTGGCGTCTCTAGAAAAGGGAGAATTCTTGATGTCATTAGACATCAAGGATGCATACCTGCACGTGCCAATTTGGGAACCCCATCAGTGTTTTCTGAGGTTTGCGATAGACGATTGCCATTACCAGTTTCGGGCTCTTCCATTTGGCCTGTCCTCGGCTCCCAGAGTTTTTACAAAGATCATGGCGTGTATGATTGCAGCACTCAGACTCCAAGGAATAACAATTATTCCGTATTTGGACGATTTGCTGATCAAAGCGCCAAGTCGGGAGAAGCTGGTAGAGCACGCCATGGTGACTTGCAAGTTTTTGGTAGACCATGGTTGGGTTCTAAATTTCAAAAAGTCTCATCTAACACCATCAAGGAAACTAAAGTTCCTGGGGCTCATTTTGGACACAGAAAACGAGACGGTCTCGCTTCCCTTGGACAAGGCGCGAGCTATTCAACGGATGGTGCGACACGTTTTGTCCTTACGAAGGGTGTCAGCACACACATGCACGCGTTTACTGGGAATGATGGTAGCCTCTTTCGAGGCTCTACAGTATGGACGTTTTCACACAAGAACTTTCCAAGGAAGTCTTCTGTCCCAGTGGTCGGGATCCCACTTGGAGATCCACAAAAGAATTCTTCTTTCAAGGGAGGCGCGTCTGTCTCTGAACTGGTGGCTGTCAACTTCTCATCTTTTGAAGGGCCGAAGCTTCAGACCATGCGTTTGGACTATTCTTACGACGGATGCCAGCCTGAGAGGTTGGGGAGCTGTGACCCAGGGTTATACCTTTCAGGGCCGTTGGTCTGTTCAGGAGGCCAAATTATCAATAAACATTCTGGAGCTCAGGGCCATCAGGTTGGCACTCCTTCAGGCACAGGACCTGCTCAAGGGTCTGCCAATAATGATCCAGTCCGACAATGCGACCGCGGTTGCTTATATAAACCGGCAGGGCGGGACGAAGAGCAGGGCAGCAATGAAGGAGGTTCGTCCAATTTTGCAATGGGCAGAAGCTCATGCGTCCAGTCTGGCAGCAGTGTTCCTTCCGGGAGTGGAGAACTGGCAGGCGGATTACCTAAGCCGCCAGGATTTCCATCCAGGAGAATGGACCCTAAATCCGGAAATTTTCCATCTCATCACGCGCCGGTGGGGGACTCCTCAGATCGACATGATGGCGTCCAGACTGAATCACCTGCTTCCTCGTTACTGTGCCAGGTCCAGAGATCCGGGAGCCTGGGCGGTGGATGCTTTCTCGATCCCTTGGAATTTCGACCTCATCTACATCTTCCCTCCGTTTCCCTTGTTAGCACAGGTACTCAAACGGATAAAAAGAGGGTCAGCTTCAGCGATATTAATAGCCCCAGATTGGCCAAGGAGGGCTTGGTATTCGGACTTGAAGCTTCTTCAGGCCGATGTTCCGTGGCGTCTTCCTCTCAGGGAGGATCTGTTGCAGCAAGGACCGTTTGCCTACCCAGGCTTGACGCAGCTACGTTTGACGGCGTGGCTGTTGAAGCCGACCTGTTAAAAAGGCGGGGTGTTCCAGTGACAGTAATCCCCACCATGCTCAGGGCTAGGAAGGAGGTAACTTCTAAGCATTATCACCGCATTTGGAAGTCTTATGTGGCATGGTGTCAGAGGAAGAAGGTGGAGAGAGCGGTTTTTCAGTTGCCTCGCCTTTTGGAATTTCTTCAGGCAGGTCTGGACAAGGGCCTTCGGTTAGGTTCTATTAAGGTCCAGATTTCCGCTTTGTCTGTATTTTTCAACAGAAAATTGGCACTCATTTCGGAGGTGCAGACTTTTCTGAAAGGAGCTTTACGGTTGCAGTCTCCGTTTGTTCCACCGACTGAACCTTGGGATTTGGGGCTTCTGTTGGAGTTTCTCAAATCTGAGTCTTTTGAACCACTGGATTCAGTGGACTTGAAATGGTTAACATGGAAGACTCTGATGCTCTTGGCATTGGCTTCGGCCAGGAGAGTTTCAGAACTAGGGGCTTTGCTGTGCCGTCCTCCTTTCTTGGTTTTTCACAGAGACCGGGCAGAACTGAGGACTAATCCTAAATTTCTTCCCAAGGTAGTCTCTTCCTTTCACGTGAACCAGCCGATTGTGGTTCCGGCCCTGTCTGGGTCTTCAGAAAGTTTGGATGTCGTAAGAGCTTTACGCATTTATGTGGATAGGACTGCTTCCTTTCGGAAGACGGAATCTTTATTTGTTTTGTTTGGGGCAGAAAAGAAGGGTTGGCCAGCGTCGAAGCAGACTCTGGCCAGGTGGTTGTGCCTTACTATTAAGGAGGCGTATGCAAAAGCCTGCATTCAGGTTCCTCAAAATGTTTCTGCCCATTCTACTAGATCGGTCAGTACTTCCTGGGCGGCTGCCAGGGGAGTGTCACTGACTCAGGTTTGTAGAGCCGCCACGTGGGTAGGCTCCAACACCTTTGCTAGATTTTACAAGTTTGATAGGTTTGCCAGGGAAGATTCTTCCTTTGGCAGAGCTGTCTTACAGGATCCTCAGCGTTCGCCCTCCCGGGTGTAGTGGCTTTGGTATCATCTCATACGTCATTACTGCAGTGTCCCCTGCTGCGGTAGGAGAAACAAGGAATTTGGTACTTACCGATAATTCCCTTTCTCCGAGGCAGCAGGGGACACTGCACGCCCGACCAGCGCTTTGGTTCTGTTTAGCAGTCCCGCTCCTGCCATGATTGTTTGGGGGTCCTGCTAGTTCTGTATTTTTACAGATTATATTATTTTTCTGTGGTTGGTTTGAAGAATGCATGACTGTTGGTTGAGGTGTTTACCTAGTATTCTTTGTTTTCCAGTCTGTGGTTCCGCTTTGCCTGTCCCCTTCCTCTCTCGGTCACGTTTTTTAAGACTGGGGTCTGGAGGGAGATAGAGGGGGGAGGAGCCAGCCACAGATGAAATTTTCACTTAAGTGCCGACTCCTCCTACGCACCCACTCTATCTCATACGTCATTACTGCAGTGTCCCCTGCTGCCTCGGAGAAAGGGAATTATCGGTAAGTACCAAATTCCTTGTTTCTTGCTACTCGTCCTCGCACCATACTTTCTCCCGGATAGATCTGGTTTTGGTCTCCCGCAGCCCACTGCCACAGTTCATAGGAGCAACATAGAAGCCAAGGGGGATCTCTGATCACTCCCCAATCATGGTGGAACTGTCCGAGGCTAGCATGAGAGGGCAGTGTTTCTGGAGACTAAACCCAAATTGGATAGGGCAAAATGAGTCTTTGATAATGCAGTGGGGTGAGTTCTGGGACCTTAATCAAGGGACAGCTACGACTGCAGTGATATGGGATACGTTTAAGGCGTATGTGAGGGGTACTTTTAAAAAGTGTATAGTAGAATTGAAGAGGGAGAGAAGAAATAAAATTCTAGAAAAAGAGAAAAAATGTGAGGACTTAGAAGCAACGTATCTGCTGTGTAACACTGATGATACACGAAAGGAATGGCACAAGGCCCAAAAAGTATGGCTAGATACATTAGAAGAGGAGAATATAAAAATAATGCGATATAGGTCACAGAGGAGGTATCAGCACTCGGATCGAGCAGGTAATTATCTGGCCTTTTTAGCACAAGCTAACAGCCCCCTAATATAATTAGCAGTATAGAAGATAGCAACGGGAATCTAATGAAAACACCCATACAGATTGGTGAGGCCTTTAATGAATATTTTAGTAGCATATATACCACCAAACTGCAACATAGTCAAATGGAAATACAAAACTATGTTAATAATATCGCGCTTCCAATATTAAATGTGATGGATAGTGCTAGTCTTGAAGCCCCCTTGACAGTAGAGGAAGTTATGATAGCCATAAAAGAACTCCCGTCGGAGAAAGCCTCCGGCTTAGACGGACTACCGTCGGAACTGTATAAAAAGAACAAGGATACAATAGGGCCACTTTTACATGAGGCACTATGTGCAAGTTTTGACCAGAAGAACATAGCAAGGTCCATGACCCAAGCAAACATTGTAGTTATCCTTAAGCAGGGAAAGGACCCGAAGTGTATGGATTCATACAGACCTATCTCCCTTTTAACACGTGAAGCCAAAATTTGGGTAAAAATACTTGCGGCCAGACTTAATAAGCATATACTAAAAATTGTACATCAAGATCAGACTGGTTTCATGCCAGGGAAAGCGACATCACTTAACCTTCGGAAACTACATAGTCACCTGCAGATGCCAATTGAGAACGGGGGTGAGCCAGTTGTGGTGACCCTGGATGCAATCAAGGCATTCGATTTAATAGAATGGCCGTACCTATGGACTGTCCTTAGGGCATATGGAATAGGGCCCAATTATATAAAATGGCTGCAGTTGTTATTTACAGATCCAACTGCCAGGGTCACCATAAATGGTTGGACCTCGCCAGCATTTACTCTTGCCAGGGGGACGAGTCAGTGGTGTCCTCTTTGCCCTGGCAATTGAACCATTGGCATGCATCATCAGGAGACACCCTAAAATTTGCGGTTTTAGACATTGGGATGACAGAGATGCTGTATCCTTATACTATGATTTGCTTATATACCTCTCAGATTACGGCACTTCTCTCCCCCTAGTCTTAAAATTAATTTATGAATTCAGGAACTACTCGGGGGTCAGAATGAATTGGGGCAAATCGCAAATTTTTCCATTAGATGGCAACATTCGCCCTACACTTCCCCTCCCATACCCACTAGGTTGGGTATCAACATTTAAGTATTTAGGGATTATGGTATCTTGTGATCCAAAAGAATACATACAATTAAATATCCAACCAATATTAGAGTACATGGGGGGAAAAAAATTAAATCTTGGCGAAGATTGCCATTAACAGTGACTGGCAGAGTAAATTTACTTAAGATGGTGGTTCTCCCCAAACTCATATAGGTCTTACATCAATCTCCGGTATTTCTCCCTAATTCACTATTCAGAAAGTTAAATAGCATGATGTCCTCTTTCGCTTGGAACGGGACCAGAGCAAAAATTGGTACTTGTTTCCTAGCACGGCCACACCGATTTGTATTGGGGTGATCGTGTAGGAAAAATTGCATGCGGCGCGATCGACCCGATTTTTACATTGAATCAAATGTGAATAGGGCCCCTGGGACCCTATTTTACATTGGATTCAATGTAAAGTAGTCCCCAGACCCCAAATTTTACCCCTTCAACGGCACCCCACGATTGACGCCAACCCGAAGCGTGGCGAGCGCAGCGGTACGCGTCCTCCGACCTTTTCATACCCCAACTATCCACGTCGGCGTGGAGTTGAGAATATAAAGTGTGGCGAGCGCAGCGAGCCACCGAGCCCGAAGCGCATATAACTTCACAGGTATACGCGTCCCCTCACGGGGCTTGCTGCGCTCGCCACGCTTCGGGCTCGCTGCGCTCTCCACGCCGACGTGGAGAGTAGGGGTATGAAAAGGTCGGAGGACGCGCACCGCCACCCCTCGCTTCGGGTTGATATCTAGACATGGAAGGCCTTGTTAAACTACACGGCTAGACAAGAAAAACATGTACATATAAGTAGGAAGACTCTGAATAGATATATAAAATTATGGGTACTTATGTACTAACTGGGCTGCCGATTTTGAAATCGGGTCCATCGCATCGCATCCGACCATATCGCATGCGATGGACCCGATTTTTCCATAGGATTCAATGTTAAAATGGACTGAGTCCATTTTAACATGGAATTCAATGGGAAAAGGGGTCCTTTTCATACCCCTACTATCCAAGTGGGCATGGAGTTGGATATAAACCTGTGGCGAGCGTAGCGAGCCACCGAGCCTGAAGCGCGGCGAGCCCCGAGAGGGGACACAGAATACCGTCCCCTCGCGGGGCTCGCTTCGCTTGCCACGCTTCAGGCTCGGTGGCTCGCTACGCTCGCCACAGGTTTATATCCAACTCCATGCCCACTTGGATAGTAGGGGTATGAAAAGGACCCCTTTTTCCCATTGAATTCCATGTTAAAATGGATGCAGTCCATTTTAACATTGAATCCTATGGAAAAATCGGGGCATCGCATCTGATTGTATGCCTTAAGTTAAGGCATACAATAAAAAAATCGGCAGCCCAGATAATACATAAGTACCAAATTATGGCATAGATGGACTACTTCAATATATTGGAAGCACGATGACTCCTAGCCGAAGCTCAATAAAAGATTGTGGAAATTAGCAATAAGAGTTGACAAAAATACACTACAAAAAAAAAATGTAAAGAAGATATTAGGAAGACTAGTTGCACAAAACAGCAAGAAAAATAAGCACCTATAGAATATTGATTATTCACCTTTTGAGCAATATATAGTTATTAGTTGTTAATAGGAGCATATTATGATAGATTAAACAAAAATATATATATTCTCTCACAAAGTACTAAAGAGATTTTGAAAAACGCTTATTAATGACATCACGAGATGTGTATACACCGTGCACTAGAAGTAGGAAACGCAACACAGGAATTTAGAAGCAATTTTAGAGTGAAATTATAGTATAGGAGGCACAAAACAAGACACAGCTCAAATCAAGAGGGGTGGATAGAATAAAATAGAAAGGGTTAATAAATAAAGTAATAACCACATAATTGGTGGAAGTGAGTAGGTATGGAAGTCATCGTGCCCCCAAGAGACATATGCCTTCAGAAATATTGCAACATCGAAATGTCGAGTTATGAAGCCTCCTCTGTCCACGTCCGCCTTAGCTTTCCAGAGGTTATTAAAACATACCAGGATACAGCCACCGCCATTGCTCTAGCCCAGCAATATGATGGTATATACAGTAGGTTAATGTGTATACTGCTATCTGTATGTTTTATATGGAGCGTTATAAGATGAAAACCTTGATTAAGATATTGTAATGCTGCTCAGAATTGTTATATGTTTTAGGTATGGTTTGTCTTTGTTGATGTTTTTATATACGTGAAAATTTTTATAAAAGATTAATAGTAAAAAAAAAAGAATATGGTTTCCGTCCCACCTCTGATATCGGATACCTCCCACGATGAGGTTGGAACATTTTCTGCCTTCCATAGAAAAGGCCCCAAATCTGTTTCCAGGTCATGTAGTCATTTTTGTTCGGCTGCAAATAAGGACTGGTTTTAAGTCCCACATTCTGGTTCCTCTGGAACTTTAAATAGACGGGAATTTCAGTGAGTGTGCTCACCTGTTTTTGCAATCAACCTGTGGTTTCCATTCTTTATTCTAATTCATGGCACGGACTGGGGACAGAACTGCGCTAGTCTGCACCCACTAGTCAGAGAAAAGTTTTTTTCAGGGCTTGACTTAAGGTGGAATTAGCCATTGGCTCTGTGTCATGGATGTAGTCTTATTAAAACTACCGGCGCACGCGTTTGGCAGGGGAGGTTGCGGCTCTGATAGGCCACTGTCACAGATTGCGCGTTTTGTGCAGAGTTGGTTCCAGGAGTGTTTCCGTGCACTGTGGGTGCAGAGCTGAATATATTGTGGCTTTGGAACCATTTCCAATCTCTGTTGAATGACTTTTCTGCCTGATCTGTGATGTTAATAGTTATCATTTTATAATATCCGTAGGAATATAATGTAATACGTAGGCACCTGCGTCAAGGGCGCACTTCCATTGGAAAGCCCAGCATATTTATGGGAACGCCTATAAAACGCTGGGCATTCCATGTACGCAACCCCTCGCCGCCGCCCGCACTGCTCGGTGCGAACGGGCTGGTGAATAAACCGTTCCCTGCGCCTGCTCGCACCAAGAAGCTGCACATGCGCATAAAAGTTAATGCGCGGTCGCTGACCATCGCTACCCTGAGCGAATGTGCAGGGGAGCAAATGGGTCAAAATACCCCCCTCTGAGAGGAGACCGGCAAAACATGCACTGTGTGTTGTCCTGTGGACCGAGTTTGAGAACCTGTGCTTTAGACAGTCATGTATAGTGTCAACATGCAAAGAAATTTGACATGGAAAAGATCAACACAGGACAGGACAAGTTTCACATACGTTTTCAATGTGTGTTTGTTAGCAAATTGTAGGTTTTTCACTTGGACTCGAGTGTAGGTTTATTCGCTCGCCACGCCTTGTTTTAGCTGCGCTCGGCGCACTTTACCGTTCCCAGGGCCTAATTCAGCATCGGGTGTAATTACAACTGCCGGCACTATAACCATGCAAATGATAAAAGGGCATCTTTTTGGGTGGCAGCAGCTGCATGTAATGTCATGAAGCTGCCACAACCCAACACCCACCCCCCCCACCCCCCCCCCCCCCCCCCCCACGATGCGCAGATCTAGAATGGAGATGGAGATGGAGCTGGAGATGCCTTGTTGACCCAGGCACGAGGATTGGTGTGACTGCACCAAACCAAATCGCCAGGTTTTGGTTATAAGAAGGGTTAGACTGGGATCGTCCTGTTTTTAATGGGCAATCCAGGAATAGTGTTAAAGAAGCCTGGTTGGACCCAGCTTTGCGATGTGAAATCTGTATTATTGCCATGAAATGAATAAGACACCGGCCATACAGTAGATCATCTGTCCACCTATGATGGAAGTACAGATTTGCCATAAAGTGGCACGCTATCCCTGGTGTATATGGCGTGTATCTGCTCTTATGCTGCCTCTCCCCCCTCAATGTCTGGCTCGTGCTCTCTGCTGGATGCCGAGCTATCCGAGGCCATTGTTATTATTCCGGGCACGGGCTGCCTCTCTATATGTAGCAGCAGAGCGCCGTGTGTGAGAGGCATCAGTAATCACATTTTCTAGTCTCTCTTATCTGCTAACGGGGCTGCAGAGTTAAATTTAGCTCAGTGTTTGGGCCCGGAGAGTGGAGGGAAGTCACTCTGCCTTGCACGTCACACATTGAGCTGCAGCCAGTGACAGAAGGGGGATATGAAAGGAACGGCACAGGGGAGTAGCAGTCATTTCATATAAAATAAGCAGAACCCCATTAATTATTGAGCAGGCTATTTTTAGCTCCGCTGCCTTTGTGATGCGCGATGCTGGTCGTATGCAGAGCTCCCCTCCCCGCACATACGCACTCACCTTGGTGCATTGGAAATAGATACAGTCTGTTAGGTATTCAGCTAGCACATAGGCAAACGTGTGGCAGGGCTGGGGAGGGCTTGGCAAGGCTGCGAACCCCGGTGCCAGCTGAGGACATGGCCAAAGTATGTGTCCTTAATAGTCATGTATATAGTTCATCTTCTAACCTAATAAAAAATATATATATATATTTGTTGTGAGGTACAGAAGGCTGACATATATTCCTGTGGATAACACCCATTACATTAAACCTATGTATTGTCTGGCAGCTTTTAAAGATTATGTAGCGACCACTACGATGTGATGGTATCGCAACTGCCAAGGTGAATCGTGTCTTTCTGTTGCTACGCTGGTGGCATTTTTGTATGCTGAATTCTGGGAAAACGGTGACCTGTTGGGGGTAATGAGCCTTTAATCAGGGCAATCCTTATTGAACAAAGGGTTTCCGCCCTTGTATTTATGGTACTTGTTTCCTAGCACGGCCACACCGATTTCCATCGGGGTGGTCGTGTCGGAAAAATCGCGTCGGTCGCATCGATTTTTTTAAATTGAATCAAATGTGAATAGGGTCCCTGGGACCCGATTTTACATTGGATTCAATGTAAAATATTCCCTAGACCCCCAATTTTACACCCTGAACCCCACGCCACGATTGACGCCAACCCGAAGCGTGGCGGCGGTGCGCATCCTCCGACCTTTTTCATTCCCGTACTATCCACGTCGGCGTGGAGTTGAGAATATAAAGTGTGGCGAGCCACCGAGCCCGAAGCGTGGCGAGAGGACGCGTATAACTTTACAGGTATACGCGTCCCCTCGCGGGGCTCGCTGCGCTCGCCACGCTTCGGGCTCGGTGGCTCACTGCGCTCGCCACACTTTATATTCTTAACTCCACGCCAACGTGGATAGTAGGGGAATGAAAAGGTCGGAGGACGCGCACCGCCGCCCCTCGCGGCCTCGCAGCGCTCGCCACGCTTCGGGTTCGCGTCAATCGTGGGGTGACGACGGGGCCATATATAATGTGAAATGGGTCATATTGGCCCATTTCACATTGTTTCCTATGTGAGATGGACTTAATCAAGTCCATCTCATCTTGTGCCATTATAATGGCACAAGACCGACGCGATGCTCCCGATTTCAATGTTAAAAATTATTTTATTATAAGCCTATGGAAAAATCACGGGCATCGCGTCGGGGGCAATGTAATGGTCGCGACCGACGCGATGCCCGCGATTTCGCTTTTGCCGGCAAAATGGACCTGATTTCAAAGGAAATCTGGTCCATCGCGGGCATCGTGTACCTTAACTTTATACTTTGTAGGCTAATTGGCCCCCATAAAAATTAACCCTAGAATGCCTGTGTGTACGTGTACATGTGGTAGGGAATATAGATTAGAAGCTCCCCTGGGGCAGGGACTGATGTTCAAATATTCTCTGTAAAGCGCTGCGGAATATGTGTGCGCTATATAAGAAACTTACCAAATGAAATTAATAAATAAATAAATTAGCGGGTGCAACGATATGTAAGAATGTTTAAAATTTTGCCTTCTCCAATCAGCGTGTTCTATGTCTTCCCAGGAATCTCAGGCCCGTATTCAGTTGGCGCCACATTGCGGTAGTTACGTGAGGCTGCTAATTCCAGTAACCCAATATTGCACACCTCTATGGACCTTTTATTCTGTGTAATGCGACAATGTCATATCTGCAGGGTGATTGAGTGAGAGACGTCATTATGTCATCTAACTCTATGGTGCCTTTAAAAATTAAAACTCACTGATGTCAACTAACAGGCTAATTTTAGCTATAAAGGCAAGAGTAGAATGGCGCGTCATTGCCCTCATGAATTATACAATCTGCTTCCTTACGTGATGCTGGTTATTTCAAATAAGTGTAAAACAGATTGTCGTTAATAGGGGAATGAAGTCTTCGCTGTGCTGAGCTAGTGTGTAAGTGACGATTCTCAGAATCCGCATAGTTTGTTTAATGGCATTAGATCAAAAGGCCCTTTTAATTCACTATTTATTATTCAGTTCATCCGAGACTCTGCGAGAACGATCCCAGACCCCGATCAGCTGTGAAGTTGATGTGATTGACAAATACGCACGTTTTCTATAGTCCTTTCTGTAGATGCTATGGGGTGACTGATGTACAAATAAAAAAACTATTTTCTTTCAACAAAACAGCCAAAGTAATAATAATAGTCCGGCCTCTGAAATATTTTCTAATTAATGGTATAAAACATTCAGCGTTAAAACAAGACCCCATTCATTCAGAAATACAATAAATTGTGTTGCTGTGGATAAAGCGACCTGTTTGTGTTTGCTTACACGCTAGAGGTCACGTAAACGATGCAAGGTTAATGATTTCCATTGAATTCCTGGACAAATGATACGGCATGATTCAGATGCCGTTGCTGATCTCCGAAAATCGCTCCTGAGATTTGCGCATGTGGTTTAAGTAGCGACGGGGGGTCAGCAGCGTGGAGTTTTAAAGGAGGGGTCTGGACAATGTAGGCGTGTCTGGACCGCTTGTTTGTAGGCCTGCGTGACATCAAATGCAGTCGCTGCGGATCCACCCGTCCTACGCCTGGCTGCACAGCCAGGGGGCAGTCGGTGATATGTGAGCACTTTATTTAGCAATGTGTCCACAAAATTTTGTTGGGTGCATCGTGGGTTGGGACCCGGCATGCCGGGCGGTCTCTTCCTGAGCTGTGCGGCCCCCACGCAGCCTAGCACAGTCAGTTTTAGTTTAGTGAATCTGTGGTAAACTAATACTGGGTCTGAACAGTGCGTACACACTGAGCAATTTTGTAAAATATATTGTCAGTGGCTACATCCACGAGTATGATTTATTTATTAACCGTTTTTTATATAGCGCGCACAGATTCCGCAGCGCTTTACAGAGAATATCAGTCCCTGCCCCAGTGGAGCTTACAATCTATATTCCCTACCACATGTACACGCACACACAGATATTCTAGGGTTCATTTTGTTGGGAGCCAATTAGCCTACCAGTATAATTTTGGATTGTGGGAGGAAACCAGAGTACCCGGAGGAAACCCGCGCAAGTACGGGGAGAATATACGAACTCCGCACAGTTAGGCCCATGGTGGGAATGGAACCCATGACCTCAGTGCTGTGAGGCAGTAATGCTAACCATTACACCATCCGTACTGCCCCGTATATATAACACATGGTGGGAATGGAACCCATGACCTCAGTGCTGTGAGGCAGTAATGCTATCCATTACACCATCCGTACTGTAACAATATATACAGCTCTTCCTGCATGTTCCAAAGATCAGTAGAAGCGACCGACGACCCGTGGGTGCGCGCATCAGCATTGTGATAAAGCGTACACACTGGGCGATGTAAACAATCTGTCGTTTGAAACCCACCGTTATCGTCCACATCGTTACCAATGCTGTCGGAAGTGCATGCAACTTCTGGCCTGTTAAAGGACTATCCTTTTAAAATTGTAACTTTTTAGATAATGGACCATTGTGGTAAAGGTCTGTTCATGGTTAATCTGACTGCAGAATGCTGTTGTAAATTGTTGTATATCCACTCCTATACAGACCACTGCAACTCATCCCATTCAGTTAAGCTGCTGTGACGTCACCAGCCCCAGTACCTGTATATGTATAATCCAAGGCACAACATTTTTAGTACACTCGTCATATGTCAACCTGCTGATACATTTATATTTTTTAGCTTATTATGTTCCCCTTTAATATATCTTCTATGTTGCCTTACTTGCTATTTAAAGGTTATTTTTAAAGTGGCGTCCCTATACTACTGGTCTCCTGTCCTGGAGGATTCCCCCATGTTGGGTCTGGAATGCATCCCACTAAGATTTAAATTCCATACTTATTGCAGGTTACCTGTGTCTGATTGTCAGTGCAAAGGCTCGGTGCCGTCAACATTATATGTCAGCAGCTGTCCTCAATAGTCTTGCTCTGCGTTATCACTCCAAGGCCAAAGCCGTCCCATGCTTGTGGCAGGGGGGATGCAATAGGGAGCAATACTGTGGCTACAGTCTAAATGATAGACAGCAGTATCTAGGTAGTCAGACAATAGATCGACACTGAGTTTTTCATGTTTTTTTAAAAAAAAAATTATAATGAAAAACACGTCAACCTTTTTTATGTCGACCCTTTTCACCATGTAGACCAATACATGATGTTTAATATTGCTCAGACGAGGAGGAGGAAACGCTGGGATCATTGAGTAGAGGGTGGTCATCGGTGTGGTCATCGATTTTTGCTATATCGTGCAACCTACCATTGATGGTATAATACTATGTGTCGGTTGACCACCCATGACTTTGCTTATCTATCATTCATATCCATATTCATTCATTTTCTTTGATTGACTGGTCTGTGGGACAATCAAAACATGGGGGCAGGGCTTAGTTGGTGTCTGAGGCAGAGGTATACTTTGTGTAACGGTACCATGGGGAAAATAAAATTAAAAAAAGTATTCGGTTATGCTGTGCCATCGATAGAGGGAAACTATTCTACATCGACCATAAACCATCGATGATTACAAATAGTCGATGGCCATCCCTATCCCTGGGTTACTTACAGCTCTCTCCATGCTCTTCCCTGCGTCTTTTGCCTGTGCTGCATTCTGTCCTTTTTGCATTGTGACTGTTTCTGCTGCTGCACAAGAGGGACAGCTAGTGATGTCGCACTCTCCGGTCAAGGGGGGCGCTGACAAAGTATGCCATTCACCCTCCCTCCTCAATCTGGCTATGGGGATGTGTATAAAGAGGTGTAATGGCATATCTTGTGGTGCTATTCCTGCGGTATTTTAGGTCTGGTAATCTCTGCATAGTCCGGTATCACATACAGTACTTGTTATGCTGCTGTGGTAGTTCTAGGTCTGTAGCATATGGCTTGTTCAATGTGTAGCTGCAATTTGGCACCAGTCTAGAAGTGATTGCCAGATCTATAGAGTGAGGTAATTTGCCCATTCAGAATCGGGGAGAATTGCTGGTGTAATTGCTCCGTATTTCTCTTTGCGTCTTGAAAGAATCCTCTCAGGTTCCCATAGCCGACGTTGGTCATTCTTTGCGCAGCCCAGAAATAAGAGGCCTGCTATGTTTCGTATGTAGCATCAGTGATGATTGTGTTTGGGATAATGCCGGTCACATGCGTGGTAGTATACGGCTGTAATAGCACTGAGTCATTTGAGGACACATAATTGGCTCTTGGCTTTCTGCTGCTTGTCAGCGTTTGAGTCATCGGAGTGACTGGTGCCGCGCGTAACGTGGAACGTCACAATAAGACCGTCTCTCCACTGACGAACTTTCAGCTTCCTTTCATTGCCTGTTACTAAACAAGCTGGCGCCTCTCCTGACTCAGGCGCTCGACCTGTACGCTACTCTTAAAAAAACTTTTGTCAACTTACTTAGCAGTTCTTTATAAAGGGAGAAATGATGGAACCCAGAAATCGGCTTCAAGGGCCACACTACAACTAAAACGCATAATGCCCTATAGCCGTTACCTGCAGATTGCATAAAGGGAATCAGAGGTTTTCTCTGCTTTTACATATTGTTGATCACTTGTTACTTTACTGTCCGCTGAGCTGTTTTGTTGCTTAGTTTATAAGTTTTTTTAAAAGAAACCTCAATGTTTCTCTACATTAAAGTACATATAGCTTGTCATTAGTAGGTTTTGAATTAGAGTTTTCAATCCCGGGATTGGAGATTTCAATCCCGGGATTAAAAAAAAAATGCCCCGGGATTGGCAACCCTAGTCACTAGTATTGGCTAGTGCTGCAACAATTTGGGAGGTGTTCGTTCACAGGGTTCCGTCTTAAAGGGGCACAAAAATGATGGACATGGTCTTGTTACAAATGTGTCCACATGCATGTTAAACCGTCCTTCTAGTCATGCTATATATCACGGCATGACTCTGTAGTGCCAGGCGTGTTTTCAGGCAGCTTTTACAGTTACCGCGCTTCTTATATACAAAGATGACGCTCAAGCAGCTTCTGCTGAATTAAAATGCTATGCGGCATGCCTGTATTCTGCCTGCGACCACAGCTATATCTGTGTATAAAATGCTATGCGGCATGCCTGTATTCTGCCTGCGACCACAGCTATATCTGTGTATAAAATGCTATGCGGCATGCCTGTATTCTGCCTGCGACCACAGCTATATCTGTGTATAAAATGCTATGCGGCATGCCTGTATTCTGCCTGCGACCACAGCTGTATCTGTGTATACAATGCTATGCGGCATGCCTGTATTCTGCCTGCGACCACAGCTATATCTGTGTATAAAATGCTATGGAGCATGCCTATCTTCTGCCTGCGACCACGGCTGTATCTGTGTATAAAATGCTATGCGGCATGCCTGTATTCTGCCTGCGACCACAGCTATATCTGTGTATAAAATGCTATGCGGCATGCCTGTATTCTGCCTGCGACCACAGCTATATCTGTGTATAAAATGCTATGCGACATGTCTGTATTCTGCCTGCGACCACAGCTATATCTGTGTAGAAAATGCTATGCGGCATGCCTGTATTCTGCCTGCGACCACGGCTATATCTGTGTAGAAAATGCTATGCGGCATGCCTGTATTCTGCCTGCGACTACTGCTGTATCTCTGTATAAAAGGCTATGTTAGTGTTTTCCACGGTTTCCATGTACCATTACGTATGCAGATACAGCGGCAGTCGCTCACAGGCGTTTTAATCAGCAGATGATGCTTGTGCATCATATCCGCCCTGCTTTGTGAATAAGATGCACTGTAATGGTGCTGAGCAACCATCCTTTATAATAGATCAGGTCTCCCTTGGCACGGAGAGAACTTTTCTCTTTATTTCAGCAACATACATCCCATCTGGATTGATCAGGGCTTCTGTGTACACTTAGACACCAAGGCCTTAAGTGAAGGAGAACAGTGGGCGTTAGGTGACAGTGGGCAGGGCATGCTCAGTTGTGTAGTTCTGCAGCAGCTAGAGGACTTGTTGCATTCCCCTGCTCTGGGCAGCACATGGATGACGGTAGGTGCTGCGTGTTGTAGGTGGGTTAGTATGTGGTAGAGAATTAGTAATGGCACCTCTCATATTTTACTTTGGTGATGTATAACTCCTCTCTCCTGAGCTGTTGGTGGCCTGCAGGCTGTGCACTGTGTGATTATAAGGCAGTTCTTTCCTTGGCGTATTGGGCAGGTACTAAATGAACGACCTCTCGCTTTGTGGTTTCAGGGCATTGCCAGACTGGAATCAGGGAAGGAAGCCACGGCTCACAGAAATACTTCCACAGCTACTCTGATGCCGAGGAGGGGAGTGAGTCTAGAACGGGTTCCTCACTGCACCTCGACAGTAAGTATCCCTGGGGCCGCTGACTGCGTCCAGATACCTTCTTGTATAGACCGATGAGGCAGCTATCTGGTTAGTGTTCTCTTCTTTCCTTCCTCATCGGCTGCGCTGAGTGTGATCAGGTTTATGTAGAATGTAATTGTGATCTTAGACAATGCATGTGCGTGTTCCATAGGATGGGAGGGTCCATTGGGAACCCCCCCAAACAGTCACGCCACACCTTTTCCTGCGCCGGCAAGCCTAAGCACTACTGATCCGTCGGTGCAATGTGCTGGGACCTGTAGTACTATTCCGAGGCTTGCATGGCGGAGCCCTGTCGCTGGGAGCAGGGGAAGCGTCGCGGCTGGGGCCAGGTACAGGCTGACTCTGTGGATTCCACTCTGCTCACGAGATCACTTTATTTTTACCCTTTTCTGCTCTTAAAATAAAGAGTAAACTCTGCTCACAGACGGCCTCAGGCATCGCGTTCCTCGGGAGAGTGTAAAAATATCCGGAGTAACATTCAGAGTATTCCTTCCCACTACCATCCGACGTGCCGGGATAGGTGACCTAATTGCAGGCATCCATATCCGTGTCGCGGCAAGCAATCTCCTCTTCTGTTTATACTCACATGTACGGATTCCATCCTCATCGATGTGGGCTCACGTTATTGCACATCACGGTAGAATACAGTAACAGCTTCACTTCCCTGCCTGGGGTGTCACTCTCTGCTTTTATGATTCTGGCACAGTGTGGTCTGTATTTCAGCACCAGATTTGTGCTAGAAGCACCACAACAGAGTGCGGCACCCCAAGCAGGTAGGAGAAACTGCATGCGTTTTGAAAGATGCAGGGTGGTAGAATGAACACACGGTACAGTCAAGTTGGGGGTCCCAAAAGTGCCGCCATTTGTGTGTTGCCATATCTCAGAACCTTACATTTCAGGTTTCCTTAAAAGTTAGTTTATTTTACCACCAGCTCCAGTCATCCTTTGGGTTCATTAAGATACTGGCATTGTTTGCTACCTTGTGGCCACCCATTGTGTTTGTACCCCTTGCACAGATGTGGTCTTGGCTGAAACAAATAGCTCAGAGGATTCCGCCACAGAGTCCCCGATATCGGAGGAAATGCTGGCCTTGGTGGACGAGTTTGAGAACTCGTGGCCTCTCGAAGCCTTTGAGGGAGCGCTGGAGCTGAAAGGCCGACGTATGGACCTCCAGGGGATCCGGGTACTAAAGAAGGGGGCCCAGGACGGCCAGTCTGGCTCCTGCTTTGGGGATTGCGATGACGATGATGATGAGGCTGAATGGGTAAGACTTAGTCTTTTTCCAAAGTATCCAATATTATTGATATTAAAATGATTGTGTTTGTCTCATAAAATGTAGAGTATTTTGTTATTGCCCAGACCTATAGTACTGGTAATGTTAAGGCTTGCTGTGACCTGAGCCAGGGAGAGATCCCCAACTTCCGATTCCAGAGGCGGTTCTTGAACCATCCCCTCTTGTGAAGACTTCGGCCTCTGGTTCTGCCCTCACCAATTGCGCTTATTCCCTCCCCTTTGTGTAAACACCTTCTCCTGAGCCGGGGAGAGCAATAGACACCTTTTCTTAATTCTAACTCGATATCATTCACCCTCTTCCAGAACCAAGGTCCAGTCCTAAAGCACCTGATTAAAATAATAATCCTTCCAGAGATGCTCTGCTCTGCAGACTCTCTCATCTGGTGCTGCAATCCGTGATGTGACAAGTAAGTCAGAGCTCTCCCATCACCAGGACGCAGGACATTGTGCCTGAGCCGGTTATGGTATAAAAGGCCGACATTATCGATCAGTGTGTCGACATCAAGAGGTGTCCAAAAAACTCATATTGACTTTTCCTTGTATTGACGTTGTGTATGTTGACTGGATCCTTCCACCTTGTGACTTCTACCTAATATATGACCTTAATTGGGGCAATGAAAGCAAAGCTAATGTGACGTCGTCCCTTCCCCCGTCCTTCTATTGCAGATTACTTTTCAGGTAAAACGGCTGAAGAAACCAAAAGTAGATGCAGACGGTCCGAACGTAGCCGACCTGTCGGAGGCGATGGGAGAAGACGTCATTGATGGGGATATTGATGACTATGAAGCTGCACTTGCAATTAGCGGGCCAAAAATTCCTGCTCCCGGTCCCCCAGGTACATGGCATCCCCTGGTCACTGCGTAACGGCACCACGTCTGAGGATTTATGGCATATTAAGAAAGCCTTGGTTCCTTTTGATAAAGTACCAGACAATCAACTCCTACCTGCCATGTTACACTCTGTGCTTGAGTAATGACAGTTAGGAGCTGGTTGGCTGCTGGTACTTTATCTCTCTTTGGGCCAGATGTATCAAGCATGAAAGTGGCTGGTTTGTTTATCACTCTCCATTTTATCAATCAGCTCCTAACTGTCATTTTACAGGCTGGGTGTGAAAAATCATTATTAGGAGCTAAGATCTAACAATCTGCTGAGCCATAGATCTACTTAAAACCTGGACTGCTTGGAGCCTTGAGGAGCACGTCTGGCTATAGTATCCTTATTGTAGCCCGGTGTGTGTTACTGGACATGTATACCGTGTGCTATTGTGTCTTCCATTCTACATAACTGCCACTTCCTCTGTGCAGGGAGACGGCCGGATTACCGCAGCCTGGGGTGGCCTAGTCCTGACGAGTGTCTGAAATTACGCCGCGTTGAGCTGTCTACGGTGGCGAGTACTTGGCTGGCAGTGTCTGCTAAGAATATAGAGTAAGTATAGTCTGTCTCATGCCTGGCTGGTGTCTCATGCCTGGCTGGTGTCTCATGCCTGGCTGGTGTCTCATGCCTGGCTGGTGTCTCATGCCTGGCTGGTGTCTCATGCCTGGCTGGTGTCTCATGCCTGGCTGGTGTCTCATGCCTGGCTGGTGTCTCATGCCTGGCTGGTGTCTCATGTCTGACGATTGGAGGTACCATGTGACTGTTGTCTCTGGGATGGTGGGAGAGTAGAGCAGCTTCTGGGACACTGCTCCGCTCCCTGACGCCACTGATCTGGGACATCCCCATTGGCTAAGAAAAAAGACAGAGTGGTACAGCGCTGTGCTTAATATATTGTAAATTTATTAAAATAATTTCATAACAATAATATTAAAAAATATATATATTCAATGTGGCCAACATTGGGACAAACAAGACTCACAAACATATAATTGAAAGCAAGCTTCCCTCAGATGGACCCCTTAAGGTGTTAATGGGGGCTTATTAATAGCAGCATGCGATTAGTTGCAGTTTCTAGAGGGTTAGTATTTGCATAAAAGTTATTGGAATTTTCCCTCTGTTAGTACCGGTAACTTTTGCAAGATAATCCTTAGAACAGTTCATGTAAGTGCACTTTCAATAGGATATACTTAAGTGAGCATCCGGATGAACAGCAGGGGATTTGTTTGTGGTCTCCTGATCGGACCTCTCCGACCACCGATTGTTGATTGATGGTGGTCCTATCTGAGACTGGTCCGGTAATAGTGTCAGGTAACAGCTTCAATCCCAAACCTCTACGCGTTTCTCCGCCTTTAGCTCCGTCAGCGGCTTCCTCAGGAGGTGAATAATAGGTAGCTCCGTTCACGCCGTTTTATAGCGATTACTTCCGCTATCTGATTGACGCGCATGCGCCCATCATTGCGGGTCGTGCCTCGTTTTCGAGTGCGTCTCTCATTGATGTTCAGTCCATTGCGTGTCAGACCTCGCTGTCATAGCGAGTCTGGCCCTGCTGTTTTTAGTGACTATACGTCTCTGCGTGTCAAGCCTCACTTTGGGGTTGATCTCCATATATTTTGTTTACACGCAGCCATAGTAACTCGGGTCGGAATAAAACAATGGTTTCTGTTTATTTACATTTTTCATTTAGATTATAAGAGTCCAGTTTCTGGTATCCTGATATCTTATTATCAGGTATGTCTTTTTTTGGGCGTTGATGTCTATTATAACGGCTACTACATAAAATATTATGCTTCCAGGGATATTCTTTAAAGGGACAGACAACATTTCACATATATATATATATATATATATATATATATATATATATATATATATATATATATATATATATATATATATATATATTTTACCAAAATTTTGGTAAATTATGTATATATATATATATATATATGTTAAATGTTGTCTGTCCCTTTAAAGAATATCCCTGGAAGCATAATATTTTATGTAGTAGCCGTTATAATAGACATCAATGCCCAAAAAAAGACATACCTGATAATAAGATATCAGGATACCAGAAACTGGACTCTTATAATCTAAATGAAAAATGTAAATAAACAGAAACCATTGTTTTATTCCGACCCGAGTTACTATGGCTGCGTGTAAACAAAATATATGGAGATCAACCCCAAAGTGAGGCTTGACACGCAGAGACGTATAGTCACTAAAAACAGCAGGGCCAGACTCGCTATGACAGCGAGGTCTGACACGCAATGGACTGAACATCAATGAGAGACGCACTCGAAAACGAGGCACGACCCGCAATGATGGGCGCATGCGCGTCAATCAGATAGCGGAAGTAATCGCTATAAAACGGCGTGAACGGAGCTACCTATTATTCACCTCCTGAGGAAGCCGCTGACGGAGCTAAAGGCGGAGAAACGCGTAGAGGTTTGGGATTGAAGCTGTTACCTGACACTATTACCGGACCAGTCTCAGATAGGACCACCATCAATCAACAATCGGTGGTCGGAGAGGTCCGATCAGGAGACCACAAACAAATCCCCTGCTGTTCATCCGGATGCTCACTTAAGTATATCCTATTGAAAGTGCACTTACATGAACTGTTCTAAGGATTATCTTGCAAAAGTTACCGGTACTAACAGAGGGAAAATTCCAATAACTTTTATGCAAATACTAACCCTCTAGAAACTGCAACTAATCGCATGCTGCTATTAATTACCCCCATTAACACCTTAAGGGGTCCATCTGAGGGAAGCTTGCTTTCAATTATATGTTTGTGAGTCTTGTTTGTCCCAATGTTGGCCACATTGATTATATATATTTTTTAATATTATTGTTATGAAATTATTTTAATAAATTTACAATATATTAAGCACAGCGCTGTACCACTCTGTCTTTTTTCTTGTCCACATACTATTAGGGGTTTGGTAAATCCCCCTAGGTATTAGCTGCAGTGCTTAATATCAATCAGCGCTAAGTATCAAACTTTGTTTTTGCCTCCCCATTGGCTAGTCTGTGTCAGATGGAGTTTCCTGAAGGCTTTGTTCTTGGGCAGTGTGTTCTTCCTCCTCTGTGGTGGATCCGTTACTGCTCTTTGCAATATGGAGGTTTCCTGCAGGAACAGGGTCATCTAGGCAGAGGGAAGTCATGCAGATTATGAGTGCACATTCTAGCACCCTACACATGTCAAATCATATGCAGTTGCTCTCTCCTGCATGGGGTGGCACTGTCTGCTTTGTTGCTTCTTGCACAGCCTGGTCTGTATTGAGATAAAGGCCACAATGTGATAGACACCTCAGCAGACAGCGACACCCCAGGCAGGAAGAGGAACAGCATGTGTATTGAAAGGTGCAAAGTGATAGAATGAACGCTAGATTATTTTGGTTGAAGTTCTCTGCCTCCGTGGGTGGGTTGTACCACAACACCATGTTCTGGTTGGCTCGGGAGAACCGTACTGATCAGTATGGAAATATCCCAACTCTCTTCTAGCATGGACCTCATTTCCTCTTGTCACAGTATGTTCCTGTTAGTGGGATTCTGAGGAACATTTCCTCCAGAGGGCCCAACTCCAGCCCTCGCTGACTCTCCCCAGGACTCATCAACTCTCTCCCCTGGCCTCACTGACTGACTCTTGCCCACCGCCACTACGACCACCCAAGATGGCCAGTTGAGCCCTCCTGCTGCTGTGAGCAGCAGTATCAAGATGGCGCTGCCTAGGAGCTGTGCACTCAGCCATATGTAAACCCTGTGTCTCCCCTGTCTAGTACATTGCACAGCAATCTGTACTGTCTCTGCATATCTGTTACCTACCGGGCTGTTGCGGCGACCAGTGGCGCCGCTGATGGCTGCCTAGGCGCTGTGCAGCTCAGCGGGTATGTGTTCCCTGCGTCTATAATCTCCAGGGTACATCTAGCGTATACCTGTATGTGTTTCTGTTTAGTGGGAGTCTGAGGAACATTTCCTCCTGGCATAGTCTGTTCCTGTTTAGTGGGATTCTCTAAAACATTTCCTCCTGTCATAGTCTGTTCCTGTTTAGTGGGATTCTGTAAAACATTTCCTCCTGTCATAGTCTGTTCCTGATAGTGGGATTCTGTAAAACATTTCCTCCTGTCATAGTCTGTTACTGTTAGTATTACAGAACACGTCGACTTTGCCACTCAGCTGCAGGAACCTGGGGTAGAACCACTTTGCAATGCCAACCTTCCTGCCAGCATGCACACACTGGATCACCTCTACGGCATAGCCAACAGAGCTGCTATACACTACACTGGGGAGAGCCAGCTAAAGGAGGTAAGTGCCGCACGGTCACATACCTGCTGGGGTTCCATCAGGGAGACCTGTGTAACACAGTTGCTTTTCCTCAGGTGTTACAGAACCTCGGCAAGGACAAGTATCCACCGCAGTCCCTCGAGCAAGTAGGCACGAGGATAATGAAGGTGCTGGAGAAGGTGAGGAAGCCGAACACATAGCCTGGTTTTCCACATTCTATTGTTCTTCTGCTATACTTGCCATGTCACTGGATTTGTATCGTATAGGGTGGCTAAGCTTCCCATGCGAGGTTACAGAGTAATGAGATATACATATAGGGTAGTCTTTGGACTGAAACTACTGTCAAATCGTATCGCGTGTATCCACCTTAAGGCTGCATATAGCCGGACCTGCTGCGGGCAATGCGATAGACTGATATAATCCCATAGGTGTAATATTTGTATTGCTCCATTCTTTAAAAAAAAAAAAGGGTACTTGTGTATTAAAACACGGCCCCTCGCGGGGCTCACTGCGCTCGCCACACTTCGGGCTCGGTGGCTCGCCACACTATATAAAATCGACTCCGCGCCGACATGGATGGTGTTGGTATGAAAAGGTCGGAGGACGCGTACCGCCCGCCCCTCGCTGGCTCGCTGCGCTCGCCATGCTTCGGGTTGGCGTTGATAGTGGGGGTGGCGTGGGGGTGCATTTAACATTGAAAGCACCCATTAGTGTGCTTATACAATTTAAAATCTTATCTCATCTCATTGTATGCCATTTTATGACATATACAATGGTATACAATTTTAAATTGTATAAGATGCCATAAGATGGAAATCGTGGGCGCCGTGCTAATACACAAGTACCAAAAAATATTTAAATGATTAATACTGACATCCTATGAGCTCTGATTGGACTAGGGGTATAGAGGAGGTGTGGAGATACACTACCAAAGCGTTCTACTCCTGAAACAGCCCCATCTAGTGTATACTTCTGCAACTGCGCCCTCTACATCCTAAGATCAGCAGTGTCCCACAAATTGGATTCAGAGGAACAGATTTAACCCGTATACACAGATAAAACGCTCTTCCATCTCCGAAGACCTGAAGATACTGTCCTATGCATCCTGGACTTCTAAATGACCTTTCTTGTAGCCAGCAGATGGAACATTGTAAGATTTAAATATTTAAAATGTAGATTTTTTTTAATTTTTTTATAATTGTGATAGAAATGTTCTTTATTTGTTCTCCTCTAGAATCAAACATCGTGGGTCTTATCAAGCATGGCGGCATTATATTGGAGAGTAAAAGGCCAAGGGAAGAAAGCCATAGACTGCCTACGCCAGGCTCTGCACTACGCACCGCACCACATGAAGGTCACTGTCTGCGCCCATTTGTTATATCCCTCTTCGTGTTTCCATGAATAATCCCTTTGGCTAGTGTCAGGGCTGAAGAGCGTGTGGGGTTTGTGGGAAGATTTGGCATCGCGTGTGCTGGAACAAGCTCCAGTGTTACTGATAGTGGCAGCTGTGGCCAGATTGCTGGGACAAGTGTGAACGTGTGCTCGGGATCAGGCGGTGAAACGGCTTTGGGGTTTTATGTCCATTTGAAAGGTCTTCAACCATCTTGTCAGTGCACTATTGTAGGTTTACCTGCAGGATCACCTAATCTCTCAGCCATAAGTATAGCTGCTCATAGGAGGATCATCCAGGAGGTGTCAGGTTTCTGATCCCAGCCCTTACCTCTGGTGCGGCAGGTGTCTGATCCCAGCCCTTACCTCTGGTGCGGCAGGTGTCTGATCCCAGCCCTTACCTCTGGTGCGGCAGGTGTCTGATCCCAGCCCTTACCTCTGGTGCGGGAGGTGTCAGGTGTCTTACCCCAGCACTTACCTCTGGTCCAGGAGGTGTCGGTTGCCTGATCCCATCCCTTACCTCTGGTGCGGGAGGTGTCAGGTGCCTGATCCCAGCCCTTACCTCTGGTGCGGGAGGTGTCAGGTGCCTGATCCCAGCCCTTACCTCTGGTGCGGGAGGTGTCAGGTGCCTGATCCCAGCCCTTACCTCTTGTGCGGGAGGTGTCAGGTGCCTGATCCCAGCCCTTACCTCTGGTCCGGGAGGTATCTGGTGTCTTACCCCAGCCCTTACCTCTGGTCTGGGAGGTGTCAGGTGCCTGATCCCAGCCCTTACCTCTGGTCTGGGAGGTGTCAGGTGCCTGATCCCAGCCCTTACCTCTGGTGCGGGAGGTGTCAGGTGCCTGATCCCAGCCCTTACCTCTGGTGCGGGAGGTGTCAGGTGCCTGATCCCAGCCCTCACCTCTGGTGCGGGAGGTGTCGGGTGCCTGATCCCAGCCCTTACCTCTGGTGCGGGAGGTGTCGGGTGCCTGATCCCAGCCCTTACCTCTGGTGCGGGAGGTGTCGGGTGCCTGATCCCAGCCCTTACCTCTGGTCTGGGAGGTGTCGGGTGCCTGATCCCAGCCCTTAGGCCGGTTTCACACACTCCGGCTCCTGCCGGACGGTGAAATCCCGCACGGCCAGGGAGCCGTGCCGCACACACTAGTTTATCATGGAGGGGATGGCCACAGCCCGGCAGCCGTCCCTTCCAGTGGCGGGATCCGGCTGCAACCGTGCGGCCGGGCCGTGGCCGTCCCGTGTGAATAGACACAATAGTGTCCATTCACAACTAATGTGTGCGGCACGGCTCCCTGGCCGTGCGGGATTTCACCGTCCGGCAAGAGCCGGAGTGTGTGTGAAACTAGCCTTTCCCTTTGGTTCGGGAGGTGTCTGATGCCTGATCCCAGCCCTTATCTTTGGTCCGGGAGGTTCCAGGTGCCTGATCCCAGCCCTTACCTTTGGTCCGGGAGATGTCGGGTGCCTGATCCCAGCCCTTATCTTTGGTCCGGGAGGTTCCAGGTGCCTGATCCCAGCCCTTACCTTTGGTCAGGGAGGTGTCGCGTGCCTGATCCCAGCCCTTACCTCTGGTGTGGGAGGTGTCAGGTGCCTGATCCCAGCCCTTGCCTCTGGTGCGGGAGGTGTCGGTTGCCTTATCCCAGCCCTTACCTTTGGTCCGGGAGGTGTCTGGTGCCTGATCCCAGCCCTTACCTCTGGTGCGGGAGGTGTCGGGTGCCTAATTCCAGCACTTACCTCTGGTCTGGGAGGTGTCAGGTGCCTGATCCCATCCCTTACCTTTTGGTCCGGGAGGTGTCTGGTGCCTGATCCCAGCCCTTATCTTTGGTACGGGAGGTTCCAGGTGCCTGATCCCAGCCCTTACCTTTTGGTCCGGAAGGTGTCGGGTGCCTGATCCCAGCCCTTACCTTTGGTCCGGGAGGTGTTGGGTGCCTGATCCCAGCCCTTATCTTTGGTCCGGGAGGTTCCAGGTGCCTGATCCCAGCCCTTACTTCTAGTCTGGGAGTTGTAGGGTGCCTGATACCAGCCCTTACCTCTGGTGCGGGAGGTGTCTGATCCACAGCCCTTACCTTTAGTCTGTGAGGTGTCTGGTGCCTCATCCCAGCCCTTACCTCTGCAACTTCTAGTTCTGTATATAAAATATGGAAAGCCTACTTTGGGCCCAGAGAGCACAGGTGTTATCTAATTCGTCTTCTTTCCTCTTTCCAGGATGTGCCCCTCATCAGTTTAGCAAATATCTTCCACAATGCCAGGCTATGGAACGATGCCATTATTGTCGCCACAATGGCTGTAGAAATCGCTCCCCGCTTTGTAGTGAATCATTTCACACTGGCCAATGTGTACGTAGCAATGGTGAGTGATCATTTATTTATTGCATTCATAGCGTAACAGATTATCTTTGCTTACATTCATTTCTTTTCTTGGAGGCCATTGGGGGACACTGGAAACCTTTCATTTTGTGGTTACTGGGTTTTTTTTTAACTCCTTTCTCTTTATGCCCCTCGGCTGACAGTCCTGGTCCATAGGACAGTAGGGAAGGAACAACTAAAGAAGAACTAGAGTGTAAATGCCCAGAACAAATTACTTAGAGGGAACTGCACTGGTTCTATGGAAGCCTAGCGAATGATCTGCGTATTCCATCTAGTAACGGTCTACTTACCGGCTGACCAGTCTGTTGTAGGTATCTTATGAACAGATACTGCAGCCTGCTCACTTCATAAGTCCTCAGGCACAGACAGCGTCTGTGAAGTTGAGGGAGTGATCTTGTTTCTGAGAATGCATCTTGGTCTTGGCAAGTTATCCTGATGTAGAAGGCATTTGGAGACCACTTTGTAGTGGAAGGAAGGATTAGTTTGATAAGCAGCCCTATCTTCAGATGAGATGAGATACTGTATAGAGACCTGCAAGACAGAGGCCCAACTCCAAAATGCTCCTTTTGTGTAGTTCTAGCAAAACAAAAGGTTGTTAGAAGTTTGGGAACTTTTAACTCCACCAAATCCAAGTTCTCCAATGGAACATGGTTGACCCTAATTTTATAACATGACATTCATTATGAGTCATGGCTCACACTGTAGGTGGCAGGGCAAGTGTACGCTGACTCTATGGTCATTACTGCCCGGTTACCAGAGCAGAAGTCCTCCCACCAGTGTACACTGAGTCTATGGTCATTACTGCCTGGTTCCTTGGGCAGATGTCCTCCCGCCAGTGTATGTTGACGCTATGGTCATTACTGGCCAGAGACTGGGACAGACTTCATCCCACCAGTGTATGCTGACTCTATGGTCATTACTGGCCAGAGACTGGGACAGACTTCATCCCACCAGTGTATGCTGACTCTATGGTCATTACTGGCCAGAGACTGGGACAGACTTCATCCCACCAGTGTATGCTGACTCTATGGTCATTACTGGCCAGAGACTGGGACAGACTTCATCCCACCAGTGTATGCTGACTTTATGGTCATTACTGGCCAGTGACTGGAGCAGAAGTTCTCACACCAGTATGGTGTACATGTGGAACGTGAGGGCCTAATCAATGAAGTCCAAAAGCTTTCATGGCAGATATAGTGGTAACATTGATAACCTGTTGTTTTTGTTTTTACTGCTTCTAAATTGCCTTTATACAATATTTTTTTTATGTTTTTACTGCTGATGTTTGTGTACAGTCTTCTAGTTGTCATACACTATATGGCTGTTCTGTGTAGGTTGGACGTCTATTCATTAATTGTGTTCTCCCTCTCTTCCCTCACCTCTCCTATTTTGTTTACTTATTCCTCCTCGCCCCCCCCCCCCCCCCTTTCCTTCCTTTTGCCTCCTACCTCTTCCCACCATCTCTCTGTTCCCTCTCTCTCCCTCCTCACTCCCTTTCACCTCTACTCCCACCTCTCTCCCCCTTCTCTCTCTCTATATCTCCCCCCAGGAGGAGTTTGAGAAGGCAATGCAGTGGTATGAGTCTACTCTTGAACTTCAACCAAAATTTGCCCCTGCCAAGGACAGAGTTCGTGCCATTCAGTGCCACCTACTAATGAAGAAGGGGAGACGTACCCCATAGACCCTCTTCTTGTATAATCCAAAACCTTATTTTTTTGGGGGGGGAGAGGGTTTGTTTATTTCATTTGTATTTCCCCCACGAGGTAAAAGTTCTGCCGCACAATGGGGGGGTTTCTTGGCCTTGGAAGAAGGTGATGTTACTTATTGTTGAGTTTCAAAGCAAAAACTGGGTTGCTGATCAAAAGCTACGTTTTGTTGTAGGAGACGCGGGTAACGAGAATGTATCCGGAATGGTCCATGCTGACACTCATTTCATATCCCCTCCCCCCTTGGCGCTTCTTTTAGTTTCTTTTTTTGACTTTCTAAACGTGATTTTAACTGGAAACGGATCTGGTTTCCGGCCATTGGGAATGTGTGCGCCAAAATTTGAATCCTGTGATTTTAATAATTTTTCCATTTCATTTTTGCCCTAACACGGTCATTATATAATACAAGCTGATGGCATCAGGCAAAGTTACCAGGCAAATGGCAGCAAAGCCAGTATTTTTTATGTTTTTTTAACCAGGGATAATGTTGAGTACAAAATCCCCCGACGACCGCAGCACTTTAATTTTATTATTTGACAATCAGCCCTCGCGAACCTTAGCCAAGGCGGCAGTGGTAAAGACTGTGCTTTGCCTATATTCCAGCAGGCCACGCGGCAAGTGCCATATAGACAAACCACTTTATGGTCTTGTACATCCCCAGCACTTATTATTGGGACAGTTGCAGAGATATTACACTGAATATCTGCCGTTAGTATGGGATTGCTATGGAGCGTTCTTTCTGTTGGGTGATGGGTCATTTCCTCCTTTTCTGAGAATGGTAAATATCAGCTCCACATAGTCTCCCCCACCTCTTCTGTGTCTTATTGTGTCTTATTGTCGCTTATTGGCATTCGGATACACCCACCTGCCCGGTGATAGATTTCTTTTGGTATTTTTGCTGCAAGGCTAGCACTTCTTTTATATCCGCCTATAAGGAGCGGTCATTACACAGGGTACTGTGATATGTTTGGGTTATACATACTGTAGCAGTTTGCATATAATGCTTTAGGTTTTCCTGGGTGTTTTTGGGATGAAGGACGGTGTGACGTGTAACGGCTAGCATGGCATACAGCTTACACATATTTTATATTCCTTAATTACTCAGAAGACAGGGCAATAAATAATCCTTTCCTAGATGCTTGTCATTGCACGGTGGAGCTGAACTGCTTTCCCAGGCCCTGATAGGTGCAATGTATGATATGGGGCGGGGCCTGGCAATGCAGATCATCCTCCCGCCACACCCCCCACTCTGATGTTTCTGCCTGTTACGGTTGTCACTGCGCTGCCGCTAACACTAGCGACATTCTGATTGAAAGAACTTGCCCCAGTAATATCTGTGTTCTGTCCCAATAATGTGACTCTGGGGTCCGGCCTGCTTATGCAGAAGTGGTTGGTTATGAACATAATTTATCTAAATTATAGGCTCAAAACTGAGTGTACATAAAATGTCTGATTGAATCTTTGTTTTATGGAGTGTAGTGCGGGTCCTGCTGCTGCGAGGTCTCTCCACTAATTCGTTTTTTTTTTAAACTGACGCAATCCGGTTCTAGAGCCTTTTAATATCTACCGAATGGGTGTCCGTTTCTGTTTGCTCCGGTAAATGCCAAAGGGTAATCCGTGCTCCGTTTAGGTGACTGCTGCAGCCCAAGCCCCATGATTGTGAATTGTTTTACTAAAACGGATTTGTTTGATTAATGCGATGATGAAATCTTTTATTTCCAATATGTATGTGTCCAATGGCCTCCCATTCTCCTGCGCTGTTGCGCAAGCATTGCAGTAAGGCAGGAGAGCTTGTCCTGCTCAGGAAACCAGGTTCTTGGCATAATGGCAGCGAAATCTGTACAGGGCACATAATTATTCAAATAAAACTCCTCTTGTGAAATCTGCTTGTGTCTCGTCTGTGTGTGGAATGGACTTATGCGAGACTGATGTGGGGACGTCACCCTTCAAACATCTGGGTACCTCTGTGTGTTCCCTGAAACTCCCAGAAGACGGTCGGTTACTACCCACAAATGACGTCTTCCTGTCAATCAACTTGCGAATGTCCAGCGTTTTTGTTTTTTTTAATAAATTTTTTTTTTTTAATATAATCGCTGGACATTCGCAAGTTGATTGAAAGTAGCAGGATGGTGTCGCGCATGCATCCATTATCCCCTGGCCTGCAAATTTGCAGCTGCGTGATCAGCTCTGAATAACCACATAGCTAGTGGCAGGTGCTCCAGTAGTTTAGTAATACCATTCAGGTGCATGGGAGGAGGGGTAATACTGAGTAAGTAACAATACATGGTTTCTCCCAGCTCACTGAATGGTATAGTAACCAGTCCAGAACACTACACGATAATAGAATTCAGAGATATTGGTTACAAATATTTGCGCAAATTTATGTGTAAGCCTCCAAGCTGTCGTCAAGGCTTCTCTGTATATTGGGGGTCCCTAGCGCTATATCTAGGTGCAGGGTGCGGCTAGGGATGCCAATCCCGGGGCATTTTTTTCAATCCCGGAATTCAGGATTGAAAAATGCCCAATCCTGGGATTGGCTTCCCTAAAATAAAAAACCCACCTCGGCCTCCCCGCATATTTACTTACAGATGCATGGTGCGGCCGGGAGTCGGGTGGGTGGGCGAGCAGGAGAGATGGAGCCAGGGTGGGAGGACAAGCTGGTTTGAGGGTGAGTGGGCGCTGGCGGTCTGGTCTGTTGCTGGGCTGGTGTTCGGGCCGGGGACAGCATGGAGGTAGCCTGTGCGGTCTGCGCAGCATGACCTCTGATGTCGGCACGCTGCGCAGAGCCGCGCTACCCGGGACGGAAGAAGGCGGGCAGCTGCTGAGCACCCGCTCAGACGCTGCCCAGCATTAGACTGCGCATGTGCAGTCTAAACCTGAAATCCCGGGATTGGAAACTCCAATCCTGGGATTGAAATCCCGGCATTTTGGGGGCCAAATCCCAGGATCCCACTGATCCTGGGATTGGCCACCCTAGTTGAGGCACCCCAAACACCAGCACAAGCCAGAAAGCCCAGTGCGGCACACCAGTGAAAATACTATAGTGTTAATAAGGATTAGTGATAAGAAGCCGAAGCTATATACAGATAGTGAGAGAAAGAGAGAGAATAAATAAAAAATGAAATGTAATTAAAATATTAAAGAAAGTGTTGGTGAGAAAAAAAAATAGTGCAAATTGTCAAGGCTTCTCTGTATATTGGGGGTCCCTAGCGCTATAACTAGGTGCAGGGTGCGGCACCCCAAAAACCAGTATTATGGGGTTGCTCCAAGGTAGGTAGCTCTTAGTTTGGATATATTTAAGTAAGGAGCCATTATTATGTGGCTTCTTGCTGGTTAATCGTAGACCCGATTTAGGGTGCGGTGCGGTGCCCCTGGACTGGTTGGGCTGGGTGGCTCTAGTATGGCACACCTTTACATTCTATTAACACTTTGCACTATTTTTTTTCTCACTAAAACTTTCTTTAATATTTTAATTACATTTCATTTTTTATTTATTCTCTCTCTCTCTCACTATCTATATATAGCTTCGGCTTCTTATCACTAATCCTTATTAACACTATAGTATTTTCACTGGCGTGCCGCTCTGGGCTTTCTGGCTTGTGCTGGTTTTTGGGTTGCCGCACCCTGCACCTAGATAATGCGCTAGGGACCCCCAATATACAGAGAAGCCTTGACGACAGCTTGGGGGCTTACACATAAATTTGAGCAAATATATGTAACCAATATCTCTAAATTCTATTATCATGTAGTGTTCTAGACTGGTTACTAATACCATTCAGTGAGCTGGGGGGAAACCATGTATTGTTACTTACTCAGGTCTGAATAACCCCCTGGGCCCATTTTCTGGGTGCATTACACACAGCATCAAAATGATAAGGAAAATTTTGGGTACAAAATATATGCTGTAGGGAAGGGGGCACGGATGATTGTATATGTTTTATGCCTATCCTATTCCTGATCGACATCTTTCTTTTATATTTATATGCCAATCATCCTTATGTTTTTTTATTGTTAGGCTGTAACTTGTTGGGGTCTTGTGATTCTATCAGTCCTATGGGGTTCACGAATACCTGCATTAAACAATCCCAGATTGCGACTAATGGAACGATTGGTAGAACGATGCATCAGTTGTCTGCACACTCTTCTTATCGTTCATTAGCTACATGCTATTGGCTGTGCAGCAGACGGGAGGACCGCGATGTCAGCATACAGGAACACGCAGTAGTGCATACACACTACACAATGTACATGGTATGTTGGTCTGACCCGCTGGTGTCACACCATCACAAACCCAGTGATCGGCAGTGCTGATATGGGGATATCATATAATGAGTGCAGTGTTTCTGTTCAGTTTGTTTGTTTTTCTTCCTTGTCTGCAGTATAACAGTAGCTGCAGTTCCCTTTAGTGTCCTGAAGGAGGCAGGCCGGTTCTAAATATATTCCAGCCATGCAGCCGCTGGTGCTGGTGGGGATCCTCTGTGCTTGCATTTTTATGCCGTTAAAAATAGCTTTCACATTGTGTGAGGTGAGCAGATTAGTTAAGCATTCACTTATAAGCGACTAGTACCAGGGCATTTTTATCGTAGATGCACTTGTTTAAGCACAGACGGTTAATAGTGCCCCAGCTAGAACACTTTGGGTTCTTACTTCACCTAGATACACTGCTAACGATTTATCTGCTGGGTCGGGTAGGGGGTGGGGGGTGGGGGGGGGGGGGGGCAGACCTCTGGTAATATATGGGGGGATATTAGACCTTTATACCCCTTTCACATCGCAGCTAATTATCGGGTACAAGCAGTTTTGACCTGTTAATTAGTGCGATGTGAAAGGGGTTACAGTGTCCCTTAAACGGGTAGCAACATGGCAATATGAACCGGTTGAAAAAAGCAGAGTACCTACCGGTTTGTTGCAGTGTGAACTGGTTGAACGATAGATCACACTAAGGAGGAGGCAGCGCTTTGGAGCAGCGCCCGCTCTAAGCGCTGCCTCCTCCCCCACCCCCAATGATGCACCGACTCCACTCCGCACCCCCGGTTGACATCAGCGAACCGCTGTGGGGATGCGAACATCCCAAAATGAAGGTTTGCGCCAGGACTGACCCGTTTCAAAGTCCTGGTATGAACCGGCATTTTGCGATGTGAAAGCAGCATGAGTTGCCAAAACATCTTACGCCATCATTCGCCTACTGCGCAGTCCACTATTCCTATCAATTAGAATCAAATACAGAACTACAAAACTTATAATAATAGGAGGGTTCATTGTTTTCTCCATAAAGCTACAGGTCTGAAAACGAAATATATATTTAGAATGGAAATGAGTTTTATGCTGTAGAGAGGGAAAGTACCAACCAATCAGCTCCTACCTGCCGTCATAAAGAATGACACCCTGATTTGGTTGGTACTTGATCTCTCTGCACTTTATTTGTCTCCAGGTTTTGAGACCTCTGCCACTCAGGTTCTGCACGGAGTGGTATGACCAAGAATTACTGTAATAATGACCTAGAAACACGTAGCTGATTACTGGCCACTACTGGATGTCTGACTACGGATTCAGAAGAGCCCCTTCGTTGGGACGTCACCATCTGTTCTCATCCCACAACCACACAGCCTGCTGGGGCTAATGAACAAAGCTGTAAATCCATGACTGCAGGATGTAGTTGTCATCTCAACTGTCATGATGCTCATTGTCAGAAGACCGACACCGCTCACAATTCTGATGGCATCTTAAACGGATGTAGGCCAGGGACAGTTAGGCTGGTTTCACACACTCCGGCTCCTGCCGGACGGCGAAAACACGTACGGCCAGGAAGCCGTGTAGCACACACTAGTTTATCATGGAGGGGATGGCCACAGCCCGGCAGCCGTCCCTTCCAGTGGCGGGATCCGGCTGCAGCCGTGCGGCCGGGCCGTGGCCGTCCCGTGTGAATGGACACAATAGTGTCCATTCACAACTAATGTGTGCGGCACGGCTCCCTGGCCGTGCGGGATTTCACCGTCCGGCAGGAGCCGGAGTGTGTGAAACCAGCCTTAGGGTTAGGCTAGAGTAGGGAGGTTAAAGAGAAGGGTTACTAAAAGGTGATCTCCTGGGATGCTGCTGCCGATATTCTGACCACCGGCATCCTGACTGTCGGCATCCTATACCCAACCTATCTGTGGTACCAAAATATAAGCAGCGAGTGATATATTTGACACATTTTGCACTCCAGGCGTTTGCATAAAATTCTATTGTGAAAACAGCAATCTTACTAACTGGCGACATACTGTATACAGGTATCTCCACAGTACGGTCACACCGGAAGCATCTCAATGCAATTGTGAACGCAGCATTACCCTAATAGTACACAATAAAAAGCTCCCACTTTAATTATAGCCATTAAATTGTCAATATTCACTAGCGCCAGAATTGTCTCCATCCATTAGTATATCGTAGATTTGTAATAGAGCCACATATACCCCTTAGCCTCATCGGAACACAATCCTGGGTCCGAACTGGCTCCGTCGCTTTCACACTGAACCCTGGTCGCCCATTGTACAAAGGGGGAACCAGATTTAACCCTTTTTTTATAACCAGGGTAGAATTGTGGGGTTGGTCGACCCGTGTTATAAGCTTTGGTGCTTTGACATCGTTCCTTGACTTTGGTCCATACATCACCAACTCCTCAATAACCCAGGTCTGAGGTAGAGGTGCCAATTTATGTTTTTGCTGGTGGGTGCTCAAGCCTGTTGAAAGGCTCAACAAGCAAATACAGTGGCCCGGCATTGGGACTTTGGAGTTATGGGCACGTGGGTGCTCGGGCCCTTGAGCACCCACAGAATCGGCACCTATGGTCTGAGGGGTGATGTTAAAGGGGTACTAGAGAAATGTAAGGCTACAAGAAGATTTGCCAGCGACGTCCCTCCCAATGATTGGGATTAATCATTTGACAATGGTGTTTGGTTGGTTGCTAGGTCTACTATATCTAGGTCAAGAGGTTGACATTGACAAAAAGGTTGACAAATTAAAAGACATCTCACTTTTTTTTGCCACTTTTTGGAGATTTTAATACCAGACTCTAGGAACGGTAAAGTGCGCTGAGCTCAGCCACGGTACCTGCTACACTAATGGGAGGGGGGGGGGGTCAATGTCAACCTTGACACTTAAAAAAACATGTCTACCTTATCATGTATCAACCTTTTTTCATGTTGACAGTTTGATAATGTTGACCGCTTGCATGTTGACTTTATGGTGACTACCTATTAATACCCTACACTTTATTATACCACAACCTCCATAATGGCGCACTTATCCCAAGAGCTGAGCGGGATCAATTCCTGTGTCCGCGGTTTATTGGCATAAGCTTAATCATCAAATATTTTTTGGCTCCATAAATAGAAAATGTTTCGGTTGTGTTTCAATTATTAAGATAAAATACTAAATAATCAAAACACACGGCGCAAATAGTAGACAACGCTGTCGATTTCCAGGTTAATCACATTTCATTCCAAAATATTTGTTTAAAGATCCAATCTCTTATCATGTGTGTGAGGAACGCATCATTGACAAAAACATCAACATTGGACAATTTGTCTCAATACTTCAGTGGCTCAATATTCCGCTGTTGCTAATAGCGATGTAAACCGCTAAGTCCCAGAAATACACCTCTATCTCTCAAATCATTCAATGTGTGTGTTTAGGGAGTACATGAGAACCAAAATATTTACATGCAAGTTGGTGTTCATAATTTGTTTGGATCCCGGGGATGTTGACCTAGACATATGTATACTCAACAACTACACACCTATCTCCTTTCAACTCTTCGGAAATTGCGTTCTTGTTTAGCAGAAGTAATGAGACTGTTTGAGTGATTTGGACGGAGTTTTCCAATGTTTGTTTTTCCACTATCTCGTCCTAATGGTGACAATGGGAACTGAGTTTCATGGTTATTTTTAGCCTCACGCGACCGAACCTTCTGCAACATTCTTGAAAATAGCCTGGTGTCTGGTGATACCCGCAGGCAAGAACCTGGCTGGGAGGATTCCTGGGTGACTTGTGTGTGACATTGTAAGAAAGTCTACAGATAAAACTGGAGAGTATGATATAGAATATATATATATATATATATATGTGTGTGTGTGTGTGTGTCAAGAAAAGGGCGGCACTCACGGGTTTAAGTGAAAAAATATTTAGTGCAAAATGGTGTCCCAAAGACCGACGTTTCGAGGCTGCTGGGCCTCTTTTTCACACCTTGAAAAAGAGGCCCAGCAGCCTCGAAACGTCGGTCTTTGTAGGGGAGGTGTGAGAGTGTACCGGTGGGAGTAGAGGACCTGTGAGGGTGTACCGGTGGGAGTAGAGGACCTGTGAGGGTGTACCGGTGGGAGTAGAGGACCTGTGAGGGTGTACCGGTGGGAGTAGAGGACCTGTGAGGGTGTGCCTGTGTGAGTAGCTCAGGTGCGGGTAATGGGAGGTGTGAGTGTGTACCAGCGTGAGTGGTAAAGCTGGATATCATGATGGGCTACAGCCTACCATCATGATATAAGATGTGTGCATCCGCATCTGGATACACCATATCATATAGAATTGAATTGCCCCCAAAATGTTAATGTAAACTTGGCTTAATTTTCCTTGATGAAGTTGCTGCAACCATTGGGACTGTCAGTGCTGGACCACCAGGGATGGGAGGTCAACATTCTAACATCCTGACATTTCTCTTACGGACTTGGTTTTAAGAAAAATCATCCCTGAGCACAGGTGGTTTTGTACTTCAGTTATTTTGATTTATCCATCTGTGCCGAAACATTTTATTAAAGCCTGAATTGTTATTGTACCTGGAGGCTGAGGTTGGTCTACATGAAGAACGTCACCATTATGACCATGTCTACCTAAAACCTGTTGGCATATTATAACTCATCCTTGTTCTAGAACTGGTTTCACCTACCTGCTCCTAAGCAGGTGTCCAATGGCCTCTGAAGCTTTATGATCCTACAATACCCCTGCAATTTCTATAACATGCCAGCTGAATGGAACAGGGCTGGATTAAGCCTTGGGGGAGCCCAAGGGGGTCTCGGCATAAGTGGAAGGGGGGGGGGGGTAATAGCTAAAGCTAAATATCCCGGTTGAGCCAATAGGAGAAGACATCCTGCAGAGACAGAAATACAAAGTTGAAGGCTGTCAAGCTTTGCTGGGAATTGTTGTTCCACAACAGCAGGACAGTTTGTCTATCTCTGTTTTGGGATATAAATATATGTTATTCGTTATTAATATATAATTAGTATATTATATACGGTAGTGCTGCTGTATACTGCTCTCCAAGGTGCTGAATTTACCCCATTGGTATTAGGACTCAGGACAGCTCGCACACAGTACCCCGGACAGCGAACATACAGCACAGCATCACGAAGAGCGCACATTCAGCTCCGCAGCTACAGCACCCCGGACAGCGCACATTCAGCTCCGCAGCTACAGCACCCCGGACAGCGCACATTCAGCTCCGCAGCTACAGCACCCCGGACAGCGAACATACAGCACAGCATCACGAAGAGCGCACATTCAGCTCCGCAGCTACAGCACCCCGGACAGCGCACATTCAGCTCCGCAGCTACAGCACCCCGGACAGCGCACATTCAGCTCCGCAGCTACAGCACCCCGGACAGCGCACATTCAGCTCCGCAGCTACAGCACCCCGGACAGCACACATACAGCACCGCAGCTACAGCACCCCGGACAGCGCACATTCAGCTCCGCAGCTACAGCACCCCGGACAGCACACATACAGCACCGCAGCTACAGCACCCCGGACAGCGCACATACAGCACCGCAGCTACAGCATCACGAAGAGCGCACATTCAGCTCCGCAGCTACAGCACCCCGGACAGCGCACATACAGCACCGCAGCTACAGCACCCCGGACAGCGCACATACAGCACCGCAGCTACAGCACCCCGGACAGCGCACATACAGCACCGCAGCTACAGCACCCCGGACAGCGAACATACAGCATCACGAAGAGCGCACATTCAGCTCCGCAGCAGCTACAGCATCACGAAGAGCGCACATTCAGCTCCGCAGCTACAGCACCCCGGACAGCGCACATTCAGCTCCGCAGCTACAGCACCCCGGACAGAGCACATACAGCACCGCAGCTACAGCACCCCGGACAGCGCACATTCAGCTCCGCAGCTACAGCACCCCGGACAGCGCACATACAGTACCGCAGCTACAGCACCCCGGACAGCGCACATTCAGCACCGCAGCTGTAGCACCCCGGACAGCGCACATACACAGCACCGCAGCTACAGCACCCCAGACAGCGCACATACAGCACCGCAGCAGTAGCACCCCGGACAGCGCACATACAGCACCCCAGACAGTAGACAGTCAGCTCTGCAGCTTCAGCACCCCGGACAGCGCACATTCAGCACCACGGACAGTGCACGTGTAACAGATCAGCTGCAGCACCCCTGGCAGCGCACATACAGCTCCAGCCATACCCTAAGCCAGGGGTTCCCATTCTTTTTTGAATCACGGCACCCTAATGTATTAGAATCTTTCCGCAGCACCCCTAGGTGTAGAAATATAAATATAACATTAAGTAGATTGTGCTTTTATGTCATTCTTCAGTTCAGTTATGTGGTAAAGGGCAGGATTTGCTTCTGTTTGTCCATATATTTTATGATTGGCAGCCACCAGCACTGGTTTTGTCCATAAATAATTGATCATAAATAATTTGAATTGGTCCTTGACGACCAACCCGAGGCACCCCTGCAAGTGTTCCGAGGCACCCCAGGGAGCCACGGCACACAGTTTGGGAACCACTGCCCTAAGCTGTACCCTATACATAACTTGTAGCATTGCTCGTGTATACTGTCAGTATGTCACTTGTGTCCCTTACACCTCCGGTAGCACAAGATTAGATAGGCCCCTGCCCTAGCACTGCTAGATAACAATCAATCTCCCGGCAGCTGTCATCTGAGAGGGAGGGAAAGACTGTTGAGTCTGCGCATAAACTTCTCCAGCTGCTGTGGGACTACAAGTCCCAGCATCTGGAGCCCCACAGGCCTGTCAGGCGTTACTACACTAAAATGTATTATAACTACAATCCTGCAGTGTCCCAATATACAGGATGTCACCATAGAGAGCTCAGATACAGTATATAACGGATGTCACCCCATAGAGAGCTTTGGTACAGTATATACCGCATATAGTATATCACCCATAGAGTGCTTTGATACAGTATATATATATATATATATATATGGTGTCACCCCATAGAGTGCTTTGATACAGTGTATATATATATATATATAATGTCACCCCAGTGTGCTTTGATACAGTATATATAAATTATGTCACCCCATAGAGTGCTTTGATACAGTATATATATATATATATATATATATATGATGTCACCCCATAGAGGGCTTTGATACAGTATATATAAAGGATGTCACCCCATAGAGTGCTTTGATACAGTATGTATATATATATATATATATATATATATATATATATATATGATGTCACCCCATAGAGGGCTTTGATACGGTATATATAAAGGGTGTCACCCCATAGAGTGCTTTTATACAGTATATATATATATATATATATATATATATATATATATATATATGATGTCACCCCATAGAGGGCTTTGATACTGTATATATAAAGGGTGTCACCCCATAGAGTGCTTTGATACAGTATATATATATATATATATATATATATATATATATATATAGAACTCCCAAATAAAGCACGTCACTCCGGGTCTTTTTGGGAGGTGTGAGGGTGTGCCGGTGTGAGTAGTACAGGTGGGAGTAGGGGAGGTGTGAGGGTGTGCCGGTGGGAGTAGGGGAGGTGTGCCGGTGTGAGTATTATAGGTGGGAGTAGGGGAGGTGTGAGGGTGTACCAGTGGGAGTAGAGGACCTGTGAGGGTATATCGGTGGGAGTAGGGGAGGTGTGAGGGTGTGCCTGTGTGAGTAGCTCAGGTGCGGGTAATGGGAGGTGTGAGTGTGTACCAGCGTGAGTGGTAAAGCTGGATATCATGATGGGCTACAGCCTACCATCATGATATAAGATGTGTGCATCCGCATCTGGATACACCATATCATATAGAATTGAATTGCCCCCAAAATGTTAATGTAAACTTGGCTTAATTTTCCTTGATGAAGTTGCTGCAACCATTGGGACTGTCAGTGCTGGACCACCAGGGATGGGAGGTCAACATTCTAACATCCTGACATTTCTCTTACGGACTTGGTTTTAAGGAAAATCATCCCTGAGCACAGGTGGTTTTGTACTTCAGTTATTTTGATTTATCCATCTGTGCCGAAACATTTTATTAAAGCCTGAATTGTTATTGTACCTGGAGGCTGAGGTTGGTCTACATGAAGAACGTCACCATTATGACCATGTCTACCTAAAACCTGTTGGCATATTATAACTCACCCTTGTTCTAGAACTGGTTTCACCTACCTGCTCCTAAGCAGGTGTCCAATGGCCTCTGAAGCTTTATGATCCTACAATACCCCTGCAATTTTTATAACATGCCAGCTGAATGGAACAGGGCTGGATTAAGCCTTGGGGGAGCCCAAGGGGGTCTCGGCATAAGTGGAGGGGGGGGGGGGGGTAATAGCTAAAGCTAAATATCCCGGTTGAGCCAATAGGAGAAGACATCCTGCAGAGACAGAAATACAAAGTTGAAGGCTGTCAAGCTTTGCTGGGAATTGTTGTTCCACAAAAGCAGGACAGTTTGTCTATCTCTGTTTTGGGATATAAATATATGTTATTCGTTATTAATATATAATTAGTATATTATATACGGTAGTGCTGCTGTATACTGCTCTCCAAGGTGCTGAATTTACCCCATTGGTATTAGGACCCAGGACAGCTCGCACACAGTACCCCGGACAGCGAACATACAGCACAGCATCACGAAGAGCGCACATTCAGCTCCGCAGCTACAGCACCCCGGACAGCGCACATTCAGCTCCGCAGCTACAGCACCCCGGACAGCACACATACAGCACCGCAGCTACAGCACCCCGGACAGCGCACATACAGCACCGCAGCTACAGCACCCCGGACAGCGCACATACAGCACCGCAGCTACAGCACCCCGGACAGCGAACATACAGCATCACGAAGAGCGCACATTCAGCTCCGCAGCAGCTACAGCATCACGAAGAGCGCACATTCAGCTCCGCAGCTACAGCACCCCGGACAGAGCACATACAGCACCGCAGCTACAGCACCCCGGACAGCGCACATTCAGCTCCGCAGCTACAGCACCCCGGACAGCGCACATACAGTACCGCAGCTACAGCACCCCGGACAGCGCACATTCAGCACCGCAGCTGTAGCACCCCGGACAGCGCACATACACAGCACCGCAGCTACAGCACCCCAGACAGCGCACATACAGCACCGCAGCAGTAGCACCCCGGACAGCGCACATACAGCACCCCAGACAGTAGACAGTCAGCTCTGCAGCTTCAGCACCCCGGACAGCGCACATTCAGCACCACGGACAGTGCACGTGTAACAGATCAGCTGCAGCACCCCTGGCAGCGCACATACAGCTCCAGCCATACCCTAAGCCAGGGGTTCCCATTCTTTTTTGAATCACGGCACCCTAATGTATTAGAATCTTTCCGCAGCACCCCTAGGTGTAGAAATATAAATATAACATTAAGTAGATTGTGCTTTTATGTCATTCTTCAGTTCAGTTATGTGGTAAAGGGCAGGATTTGCTTCTGTTTGTCCATATATTTTATGATTGGCAGCCACCAGCACTGGTTTTGTCCATAAATAATTGATCATAAATAATTTGAATTGGTCCTTGACGACCAACCCGAGGCACCCCTGCAAGTGTTCCGAGGCACCCCAGGGAGCCACGGCACACAGTTTGGGAACCACTGCCCTAAGCTGTACCCTATACATAACTTGTAGCATTGCTCGTGTATACTGTCAGTATGTCACTTGTGTCCCTTACACCTCCGGTAGCACAAGATTAGATAGGCCCCTGCCCTAGCACTGCTAGATAACAATCAATCTCCCGGCAGCTGTCATCTGAGAGGGAGGGAAAGACTGTTGAGTCTGCGCATAAACTTCTCCAGCTGCTGTGGGACTACAAGTCCCAGCATCTGGAGCCCCACAGGCCTGTCAGGCGTTACTACACTAAAATGTATTATAACTACAATCCTGCAGTGTCCCAATATACAGGATGTCACCATAGAGAGCTCAGATACAGTATATAACGGATGTCACCCCATAGAGAGCTTTGGTACAGTATATACCGCATATAGTATATCACCCATAGAGTGCTTTGATACAGTATATATATATATATATATATATATGGTGTCACCCCATAGAGTGCTTTGATACAGTGTATATATATATATATATATATATAATGTCACCCCAGTGTGCTTTGATACAGTATATATAAATTATGTCACCCCATAGAGTGCTTTGATACAGTATATATATATATATATATATATATATATATATATATGATGTCACCCCATAGAGGGCTTTGATACAGTATATATAAAGGATGTCACCCCATAGAGTGCTTTGATACAGTATGTATATATATATATATATACATATATATATATATGATGTCACCCCATAGAGGGCTTTGATACGGTATATATAAAGGGTGTCACCCCATAGAGTGCTTTTATACAGTATATATATATATATATATATATATATATATATATGATGTCACCCCATAGAGGGCTTTGATACTGTATATATAAAGGGTGTCACCCCATAGAGTGCTTTGATACAGTATATATATATATATATATATATATATATATATATATATATATATATATATATATATATATATATATATATAGAACTCCCAAATAAAGCACGTCACTCCGGGTCTTTTTGTAAACAAAAGTGCGGTTTACTGATGCCTACGGCGTTTCGGGCCAAGCCCGTCTTCAGGACATACGCCGTAGGCATCAGTAAACCGCACTTTTGTTTACAAAAAGACCCGGAGTGACGTGCTTTATTTGGGAGTTCTACATGTGGTCAGCAACTCAAGCTGACAGGTGGACGGGCACCCGGGCAAGTTTATCTATGTACACGTAGAGGCAGTGCCGGACCTCGTGAAGGAATATATATATATATATATATATATATATATATATATATATAGAGGGCTTTGATGCAGTATATATAAAGGATGTCACCCCATAGAGTGCTTTGATACAATATATATATATATATATATATATATATGATGTCACCCCATATAGTGCTTTGATACAGTATATATAAAGGATGTCACCCCATGCTTTGACCCAGTATATATATATATATATATATAATGTCACTCCATAGAGTGCTTTGATACAGCATATATATATGATGTCACCCCATACAGTGCTTTGATACAGCATATATATAGGATGTCACCCCATACAGTGCTTTGATACAGCATATATATATATATATATATGATGTCACTCCATAGAGTGCTTTGATACAGCATATATATAGGATGTCACCCCATACAGTGCTTTGATACAGCATATATATAGGATGTCACCCCATACAGTGCTTTGATGTCTCCAGCTGCTACAGTCTGTGTGTTGCTGGGTGACTGTGGATGATGAGGTTTGTAGTAACAGATCACACAGGACTATATGAAGGAGATGTCACCTCAGGACAGCCACATTTCCACCAGGATCACAGATGACGTATCTCTGGGACTGGAAGCTCTTATCTATATTATCTATCTGTGAGCATTTGAGTGCCTCATTGTCCTAGCAGCAGATAGCACCCTCCCCCCCCTCCCCAAATCTGCAGCCCCCACCTCCAGGACCCAACACCCAGCAGCAGGTAGGGTCTATAAGCACCCTGGTCACGTTTATCCCTGCACATCACGATCTCATCTCATCCTCAGCTCCCCAGTCCCTCCCAGTCTGGATTCATTTAGAGGAAAGCTGGGGGGGGGGGTTCTAAAAATAGATCTGAGGCTCCGCATCTGCCAGAAATAATACCCAGAGTGTGCAGCTTCTGCCGCCCCGGACCAGAGTGCAGATAATTGCCCCTGGTTGGGGCTCTACCAGTCTGATCCCTATTTATGAATGCCAGGAGTTTGTGCAATTTATTAATGGTCCCAGCTCTGTGTTTCTGTCAATGGAGTTGGGATGAGAGGCTGGAAGGGGGGAGGCGGGGTATGGGGGTGGGGGGTGTATATGAATCAGGAACTGGCAGAAACCCTGATGACGTGGGCTTGTTAACTCCTCCAGTGCCACAGGGGTTGTTTTTAGGTGCCCATGTCTGGGGAGTGGGTGCCCAGCCAGTGCCATAGGCAGAGGGTACCAGATCCCAGGAATGAGCAGGGAGCCTGCATTAACTGCTTTACCTCAGATGACCTCACGCTGGTGCAGTATATAGGTGCCCTATACGGATTGTAGCATTGCAAAGCCTAAACAATCTTGCACCCCAATTCCAACCTGCACCCCTCCTGCCCCCCAAAAGCTATAAATTAATGGGTATCTACTGAACTTACTCCTATGTATAATGCATCCCAAAACAGAGAATGCAGCACAAAAGATTCACTGAAGGAGATGTTATTTTTAGTCCATTAGAGGAGATGGGAAGAGAGGCAGAGGAGGGAGAGAAGGAGGGAGGAGAGCACAGGGACCGGGGGGCAATGCTGCCCGGGGGAGCGGCTCAGGACCCCAGCCTGTAGTGTGAGTTGTGTCAGTGTGTGTTTTGTGCACAGGGGACATCGCTGCAGCTGCAGGAACAGGCGATCCAGCTCCAGTCCTGTCCTGGATCCAGTCCTGAGATTCGTTCTCGCCGCTGAATTAATTTGATACTATTTTTGAAAGTCAGTGTTTCTAAGGGAGACCTAATGACGTCAATGCAGGTCAATGGCACACTGCTGGGGAGAGACAGCTGAGACAGGGCGAGAGAGTGCTCAGAGACAGCCAGAGACAGAGGACAAGACAGAGACTGCCCAGAGATAGAGAGCAGGGCTAAAATAAGGGGATATACGGAGTCAGTACCCAGAAATAGAGGAAGAATGAGAGAGAAAGAATGAGAGAGAGAGAGAGAGAGAGAGAGAGAGCGCTCAGACAGACCGAGGATAGGGTGAGAGATTATCCTTAGGGTGAGGGTGAGGAAAAGTTAGAGAGACAACATTAGGGGACAGGGTGATAGAGTGCTCAGAGACAGATGACAAGCCAGAGACTGCCCAGAGATAGAGGGCAGGGCTTGAGTAAGGACACAGACAGAGCTCAGAAGTAGAGTGTTCACAGACAGCCAGAGACAGAGGACAAGACATAGACTGCCCAGAGATAGGGCTGGAATAAGGGGATAGACGGAGACAGTACCTAGAGAGGGAGAGAGAGCTCAGAGACAAAGAGAGACATAAGACAGGGTAAGATAATTAAGTTAGAGAGACAAAAATAGGGGACAGGTAGATAGAGTGCTCAGAGACAGAGGACAAGGCAGAGAATGCCCGGAGTTCAAGGACAGTGCTAGAGAAAGGACAAAGACAGAGCTCAGAGGAGAGAGTGCTCAGATACAGTGTGAGAGAGTGTAATTAGAGAGACAACATTAGGGGACACAATGATTGAGTGAGAGAGTTCTAAGAGACATCGGACAGGGTGAGAGAGTGCCCTTAGAGAGGCAGAATTGGGGACAGTGTGACTGAGTGTCCAGAGACATAGTAGTAGAGTTTCCACTGGCAGACAGAGCGAGAGACTAGCCTAGAAATCGCCCAGAGACAGACAGCGAACAGGGAGAGAGTGTCTAGAGACAGAAGAAAAGACAAGAGAGCACCCAAATACAGAAGAGACGGTGGGAGGAACAGAACAGAGCAAGACAGTGCCCAGGTACAGGATTGTAGAGTGCGTGCCTAGAGACAGCCACAGATAGAACACAAGGATGAGAGACAGCCAGAGACAGGACAAGATAAAGTCGAGAGACATACTGTAGGACAGGCAAGACTGTGTCCAGAGACAGAGGACAGGGCAAGAAAATGCTTAGTAACCAGAGACAATGGACAAGGTGAGAAAGAGACCAAAGACAGACAGAGGACAGAAAAGGAGAGTGCCAAGAGACAGATGACAAGGTACGAGAATGCCATGAAACTCACAGGGGAAAAAGAGACAGTGCCTATAAACAGAATATAGGTTTAGAGACATCGAGAGACTAGATAGGAAGGACAAGATGAGAACATGACCAGAGAAAGGACTAGAGATTATCCATAGACAATGTACATGCCAAGAGATAGCCAGACATGAAAAAGTAAGGGAGTGACCAGAGACAGCTAGAGACAGAGGACAGGGCGAGTGAGTTTTGTACAGAAGGCAATTTGAGTAAGTGCTCAGAGACAGTCAGAGACAAAGGTCAAGATTCTTGCAATATCACCATTGATTTCAACCATCAATGGCAGCATACTATCCAATGGACGAACGTCATGGGTTTCACCAATCAATGCTCATCCCTTTAGTTGACTATCTAGCATGTTGGCCAATCAAAACCTGGTGGTGGGGCTTCATGGTTGTCAGGGGTGGAGTATTGCTCTGTGTTCCGGCACCTTGGAAAAATAGAATAAAAAAATAACTATTTGGTTTCGCCGTGCCATCGATGTTGGGAAACCATCTGGATTTCCCCCAATTAAAGGCAAAACTATTCTACATTGGCTGTAAACCATCAATGATTATGAGTAATGTATGGTCGATGGCCATCCCGAGTAAAAGATCGCAGGCTGGCAATGTGGATGTGTGAGGGGCCACTTTTTGGAAATTTTTCGAGGCTGCTTTAAATTCCCAATCCACCCAAGACACCAGGGAAGATATTGTAGTAGATTCAGCTGTAGACACAACTGCAGGAAAAGACACAAAGATGGCTGCAACTGTGTCCAGCTCAGAGTTGGGCCGTTTGTGGAGGGATCCCGCTCCTTTTACAGACCCCGCCCTTACAACAGACCCCACCTCCATGAGGGTTGCTTCCAGACATATCCCAGACTGTTTTTCTATTCCAATCCGCTCCTGGAAAACAGGGTGAGATAGTGCCCAGAGACAGAGGACACTGTGGGAATGTAGAGACAGCCAGAAATGCAGAACAGGTCAAGAGAGTGCCCAGGGACAGACAGAAATAGAGGATAGGGCGTAAAAGACAGGGTGCGGGAGTAACATGAAGAGAGACAGTCAGAGATAGAGGACATGGTGAGACACAGACAGACACAGACAGAAAACAGGACGCGAGATGAGAGAGAGCCCAGAGACAGGACAGGGCGAGAGAGTATCCGAAGATATTGGGACAGATGTATCAAGCTTAAAAAAATGATAAAATGGAGAGTGATAAACACAATCAATTGACCCCTAACAGTCATGTTACAGGCTTTGTTTGAAAGGAACAGTTAGGAGCTGATTGGCTGGTTCTTTATCACTCTCCATGTTATCACTTTTTGAAGATTGATACATCTGGCCCAATGAGAGGGCAGGGTGAGAGAGTGCTCATAGACTGGATGAGAGAGTTCCCAGATAAAGGGAATATTACCAGAGAGTGCAACCAGGGCCAGAGGACTTGGCAAGAGAGTAGCAGACGATAGGGACAGAGAGAGAGAGAGAGAGAGAGAGAGAGCATTGAGAGAGACAGCCATAGACAGTAGGCAGGGTGAGAGAGTGTCTAAGACAACTGAGACTAAGCAAGAAAGTGACCTGAGTAAGCTAGGGACAGAGTATTAGAGGAGAAAGAGACAGGCACAAAGGAAGAGACATGCTGAGGCATCATCTCATGGCTCCATTGGTGTCACCAGAGGACAGAGCACCCACCCATGGCACGGGCAGAATGTCGGAGTGCCCATATGATATGATTTTGATTTGCTTCCCTGGCGGTAAATTTCAGGAGGGTGTGCAGTGCGGCTCGGCCCACCGAAAGGTCTCCTCTCAAGAGGCAAAGACATAAGGCAGTCCGATACAGACAGGGACCCGATGTGGTGAAATGTCTGAGCTAAGAGACTTAGGGGGGACTGAACAGTGAGCAAGACATATACAGAATAAAGCGAGAGACCGCAAGAGACGAGGTCAGGGCTGCCATCAAAAATTGTGGGGTCCGGAACTGACTAAATAGGCTGGGCCCTCCTTCTCGGATCTCCATGTTCCTGGTGAGCCCTCCGGTGTCCGCAGCCCTGGTCACCCTACTCTACCTCTATGTTGCTTCAAGGGAAATGTGAACTTTGTTTATGATAAATTATACTTGATAGACTCCAAGTTCTGGGCCCCATTTCTGTATGGGACTGGCAGTACCCCCCTAATGGCAGCCCTGGATGGGGGAGACAGTCAGGATTAAGGTGGTCTTATCATGTCATACATCAGACAAATCATACACAGTATTCTGCATCTGCCCCAGTATAAAGTATCTGCCCCAGTATAGAGTATTTTCTCCATACTAGAGTTTCTGCCCCAGTATAGAGCATCTGCCTCAGTGTAGCTCATCTGCCCCAGTATAGTGCACCTGCCCCAGTATAGTGCACCTGCCCCAGTATAGAGAAACTGCCTCAGTATAGTGCATCTGCCCCATTATCGTGCATCTGCCCCATTATCGTGCATCTGCCTGAGTGTATAGCATCTGCCCCAGTAGAGTGCATCTGCCTCAGTAGAATGCATCGGCCCCAGTATAGAGCATCTGCCCCAGCATAGTGCATCTGCCCAGTATCCTGCATATGCCCCAGTATAGAGCATCTGCCCAAGTTTAATGCATCTGTCCTTAGTATCCTGCTCTGCCACAGTAGAGTGCATCTGCCCCAGTATATAGCATCTGTCCCAGTGTATAGCATCTGCCCCAGTGTAGTGCATCTGCCCCAGTGTAGTGCATCTGCCTCAGATTAGTGCATCTGCCCAGTATAGTGCATCTGCCCCCATTATAGAGCAGCGGTCCTTAGTATCCTGCATCGGCCCCTGTATAGAGCACCTGCCCCTGTATAGAGCATCTGGCCCACTATAGTGCATCTGTCCCAGTATAGTGCATCTGCCCAGTATCCCAGAGTATAGTGCATCTGCCCATAATCCTGCACCTGCCCCAGTATAGTGCAACTGCCCCAGTATAGAGCTCCTGTCCCAGTATAGAGCATCCACCACAGTATAGAGCATCTTCCACAGTAGAGTGCATCTGCCCCAGTATAGAGCATCTGTCCCAGTGTATAGCATCTGCCCCAGTGTAGTGCATCTGCCTCAGTGTAGTGCATCTGCCCCCATTATAGAGCAGCGGTCCTTAGTATCCTGCATCTGCCCCTGTATAGAGCACATGCCCCAGTATAGAGCATCTGGCCCACTATAGTGCATCTGTCCCAGTATAGTACATCTGCCCAGTATCCCAGAGTATAGTGCATCTGCCCAGAATCCTGCATCTGCCCCAGTATAGTGCAACTGCCCCAGTATAGAGCTCCTGTCCCAGTATAGAGCATCCACCACAGTATAGAGCATCTTCCACAGTAGAGTGCATCTGCCCCAGTATAGAGCATCTGTCCCAGTGTATAGCATCTGCCCCAGTGTAGTGCATCTGCCCCAGTATAGTGCGCCTGCCCCAGTATAGAGCATCTGGCCCACTATAGTGCGTCTGTCCCAGTATAGTGCATCTGCCCAGTATCCCAGAGTATAGTGCATCTGCCCAGTATCCTGCACCTTCCCCAGTATGCTGCATCTGCCACCCAGTGTAGAGCAGCTGTCCTTAGTATCCTGCATATGCCCAGTATAGAGCATATGCCCTTAGTATCCTGCTTCTGCCCCAGTATAGAGCATCCATCGCAGTATAGAGCATCTGGTCCAGTATAGTGTATCTGCCCCAGTATCCTGCATATGCCCCAGTATAGAGCATCTGCCCTTAGTATCCTGCTTCTGCCCAAGTATAGAGCAACTGTCCCAGTACAGAGCATCTGCCCCAGTATAGTGCACCTGCCTCAGTATAATGTATCTGCCCCAGTATCCTGCATCTGCCCCAGTATAGGCACCTGCCCAGTATGCTGCATCTGCTACAGTATAGTGCATCTGCACTTAGTATCACGCATCTGCCCCAGTATAGAGCATCCACCCTTAGTATCCTGCATCTGCCCCAGTATATAGCACCTGCCACAGTATAGAGCACCTGCCCCAGTATAGAGCACCTGCCCCAGTATAGAGCACCTGCCCCAGTATAGAGCATCTGCCGCAGTATTGAGCCCATGCCCCAGTATAGAGCATCTGCCCTTAGTATCCTGCTTCTGCCCCAGTATAGAGCACCTGTCCCAGCATAGAGCCCATGCCCCAGCATAGAGCCCATGCCCCAGTATAGAGCCCATGCCCCAGTATAGAGCATCTGCCCTTAGTATCCTGCTTCTGCCCCAGTATAGAGCACCTGTCCCAGCATAGAGCATCCATAACAGTATACAGCATCTGCCGCAGTATAGTGCATCAGCCTAGTGTAATGCACCTGCCGCCCTCAGTATAATGTATATGCCCCAGTATCCTGCATCTGCCCCAGTATAGACACCTGCCCAGTATGCTGCATCTGCTCCAGTATATTGCATCTGCCCTTAGTCTGCCCTTAGTATCCTGCATCTGCCCAAGTATAGAGCATCTGCCACAGTATAGAGCACCTGCCCCAATATAGAGCATCTGCAACAGTATTGACCACCTGCCCCAGTATAGAGCACATGCCCCAGTATAGAGCATCTGCCCTTAGTATCCTGCTTCTTCCACAGTACAGTGCACCTGCCTCAGTATAATGTATCTGCCCCAGTATCCTGCATATGCCCCAGTATCCTGCATCTACCCCAGTATAGACACCTGCCCAGTATGCTGAATCTGCTCCAGTATAGTGCATCTGCCCTTAATCTGCCCAAGTATAGAGCATCTGCCCTTAGTATCCTGCTTCTGCCCCAGTATAGAGCAACTGTCCCAGTACAGAGCATCTGCCCCAGTATAGAGCATCTGCCCCAGTATAGACACCTGCCCAGTATGCTGAATCTGCTCCAGTATAGTGCATCTGCCCTTAATCTGCCCCAGTATAGAGCATCTGCCCAAGTATAGAGCATCTGCCACAGTATAGAGCATCTGCCACAGTATAGAGCACCTGCCCCAGTATAGGGCATTTGCACCAGTATAGGGCATTTGCACCAGTATAGAGCACCTGCCCCAGTATCCTGCAACTGCTGCAGTATAGAGCACCTGCCCTAGTATAATGTATCTGCCCCAGTATAGAGCACCTGCCCCAGTATAATGTATCTGCCCCAGTATAGAGCACCTGCCCCAGTATAGAGCACCTACCCCAGTATCCTGCATCTGCTGCAGTATAGAGCAGCTGCACTAGTATAATGTATCTGCCCCAGTATAGAGCACCTGCCCCAGTATAATGTATCTGCCCCAGTATAGTGTATCTGCCCCAGGATAATGTATATGCCACAGTATAGAGCACTCTTCCCAGTATAGTTTATCTGCCCCAGTATAGTTTATCTGCCCCAGTATAAAGCATCTGCCCCAGGATAATGTATCTGCCACAGTAAAGAGTACCTGCCCCCAGGGCCGCTGAGAGGTGTGCCGGGCCCCGGTAAAATTTGGGTGACATGCCCCTGTATAGAGCATTGTGGCAAAAAGTATAATAGGAGACTGAGGCAAGAGTTATTGCAGACACTGGTGGAAGATTTCTTACTAGGTATGTGAGCAGGGGCACCCGAATGTTTTAGGTTGGAGCAGGCAAGATATAATTTAATTTTGGTGCCCATAAATCACTGAATTCCGCCTCAACATGATTTCTGGACTTACACGCCACGCAACCCTCCTAAGGACAGCGATACATTATATATTGAATAGGTATCTCTATTTGGCCCCCACTGCTACCGCCATCTGCAGACTTTACGTTTTTGCGGCCACTTCCGTTACCCCCACACGGACGCTGTTAATCATGTTGTGATTACGCCCTCTCTGCGATCACTGTCACATGACCATTGTGCCACATTTATCAGCAAATGTACACAGTACGTCGACATGGACACCGTCAAAGTGTGTTGCGTACCCTCGCTTGGCTCGCTGCGCTCGGCACACTATTCTATTCGCCGTAGTGTATTGTGGGGAATGAGATACCACCTGTCGGCAAATGTCGGCACACTATTCTATTCTGTAGCCATGCCATAGTGTATGGTGGGGTATGAGATACCACCTGTCGGCACATGTCGGCACACTATTCTATTCTCCCGCCACCAGTGGCGTAACTACATTTAAAGCGCCCCCCCACCAGGAAATTTGGGCGCCCCCCCCATAACCCCGTAAGTTAACACTCCGACCCCCCACCCCCACCCCACACAGAAAATTTATCACCCTCCTTACCCCGTTGCCGCCGGACACGCATCTGTCTGGTCCCCGGCTCTCCCGGCTCCTAATAAAAAGTGACACTCGGAAAATGGCTGCCCCCATAATGCAGACAGTTTTTGAGGATGCTAGAGGGAGGCAGCGGCAGCCTCCTCTAGCAACCTTAAAAAATGTCTGCTGTATGGGGGCAGCCATTTTCCGAGTGTCACTTGTTAGCAGCTGTAGCCGGGAGAGCCGGCGACCTGACAGATCTGCGTGTTGGGGTTAGAGGCGGTGGCAACGGGGTAAGGAGGGTGTTTACTTTTCGGGGGCTGCGGGACTAAAGTTATGCCACTGCCCGCCACGCCGTAGTGTATGGTGGGGTATGAGATACTGGCTGTCAGCACATGTCGGCTCACTATTCTATTCTCCCACCATGCAGTAGTGTATGGTGCAGTATGAAATATCGCCTGTCGGCACATGTCGGCACACTATTCTATTCTCCCACCATGCAGTAGTGTATGGTGGGGTATGAGATACTGGCTGTCGGCACATGTCGGCACACTATTCTATTCTCCCACCATGCAGTAGTGTATGGTGGGGTATGAGATACTGGCTGTCGGCACATGTCGGCACACTATTCTATTCTCCCACCATGCAGTAGTGTATGGTGGGGTATGAGATATCGCCTGTCGGCACATGTCGGCACACTATACTATTCTCCCGCCATACCGTAGTGGATGGTGCAGTATGAGATATCGCCTGTCGGCACATGTCGGCTCACTTTTCTATTCTCCCGCCATGCAGTAGTGTATGGTGGGGTATGAGATATCGCCTGTCGGCACATGTCAGCTCAAAAATACCTGTAAAAAACTCATGTCGACCTTTTGAGTGTTGACCTTGCCATTGTTGAGCTAATGCTTGTGTCGGCCTTCCAACCCTGTCGACCATGTTGACCTATTTCAGGTGTCGTCCTAAGCACTGTCGACCTTCAGTGGTCCACCCAATAACCATATCCCAACATCAATCCCTGTCAGTGTGTTCACTCCATCCCCGTGAATGTGCTCCCTGCCCTTCCTCACTGAGTGTGCTCACTCAACTCCATCCCTGAGTGTACTGCTGAATGTGCTCCCTGCCCTTCATCACAGAGTGTGCTCATTCTACTCCATCCCTGAGTGTACGGCTGAGTGTGCTCCCTGCCCTTTATCACTGAGTGTGCTCATTCTACTCCATCCCTGAGTGTACGGCTGAGTGTGCTCCCTGCCCTTTATCACAGAGTGTGCTCACTCTACTCCCTCCCTGAGTGTACTGCTGAGTGTGCTCCCTGTCCTTCATCACAGTGTGCTCACTCGACTCCATCCCTGAGTGTACTGCTGAGTGTGCTCCCTGCCCTTCATCACTGAGTGTGCTCACTTGACTCCATCCCTGAGTGTACTGCTGAGTGTGCTCCCTGCCCTTCCTCACTGAGTGTGCTCATTCTACTCCATCCCTGAGTGTACTGCTGAGTGTGCTCCCTGCCCTTCAACACTGAGTGTGCTCATTCTACTCCATCCCTGAGTGTACTGCTGAGTGTGCTCCCTGCCCTTCATCACTGAGTGTGCTCATTCTACTCCATCCCTGAGTGTACTGCTGAGTGTGCTACCTGCCCTTCATCACAGAGTGTGCTCACTCGACTCCATCCTGAGTGTACTGCTGAGTGTGCTCCCTGCCCTTCATCACAGAGTGTGCTCACTCGACTCCATCCTGAGTGTACTGCTGAGTGTGCTCCCTGCCCTTCATCACAGAGTGTGCTCACTCGACTCCATCCTGAGTGTACTGCTGAGTGTGCTAACTGCCCTTCAACACTGAGTGTGCTCATTCTACTCCATCCCTGAGTGTACTGCTGAGTGTGCTCCCTGCCCTTCAACACTGAGTGTGCTCACTCGACTCCATCCCTGAGTGTATTGCTGAGTGTGCTCCCTGCCCTTCCTCACTCAGAGTGTGCTCATTCTACTCCATCCCTGAGTGTATTGCTGAGTGTGCTCCCTGCCCTTCATCACAGTGTGCTCATTCTACTCCATCCCTGAGTGTACTGCTGAGTGTGCTCCCTGCCCTTCATCACAGTGTGCTCACTCGACTCCATCCCTGAGTGTACTGCTGAGTGTGCTCCCTGCCCTTCATCACAGAGTGTGCTCACTCGACTCCATCCTGAGTGTACTGCTGAGTGTGCTCCCTGCCCTTCAACACTGAGTGTGCTCATTCTACTCCATCCCTGAGTGTACTGCTGAGTGTGCTCCCTGCCCTTCATCACTGAGTGTGCTCATTCTACTCCATCCCTGAGTGTACTGCTGAGTGTGCTCCCTGCCCTTCATCACAGAGTGTGCTCACTCGACTCCATCCTGAGTGTACTGCTGAGTGTGCTCCCTGCCCTTCATCACAGAGTGTGCTCACTCGACTCCATCCTGAGTGTACTGCTGAGTGTGCTCCCTGCCCTTCATCACAGAGTGTGCTCACTCGACTCCATCCTGAGTGTACTGCTGAGTGTGCTAACTGCCCTTCAACACTGAGTGTGCTCATTCTACTCCATCCCTGAGTGTACTGCTGAGTGTGCTCCCTGCCCTTCAACACTGAGTGTGCTCACTCGACTCCATCCCTGAGTGTACTGCTGAGTGTGCTCCCTGCCCTTCATCACAGAGTGTGCTCACTCGACTCCATCCTGAGTGTACTGTTGAGTGTGCTCCCTGCCCTTCAACACTGAGTGTGCTCACTTGACTCCATCCCTGAGTGTACTGCTGCGTGTGCTCCCTGCCCTTCAACACTGAGTGTGCTCACTCTACTCCATCCCTGAGTGTACTGCTGAGTGTGCTCCATGCCCTTCATCACTGAGTGTGCTTACTCTACTCCATCCCTGAGTGTACTGCTGAGTGTGCTCCATGCCCTTCATCACTGAGTGTGCTCACTCTACTCCATCCCTTAGTGTGCTCACCCTACTCCATCCCTGAGTGTACTGCTGAGTGTGCTCCCTGTCCTTCATCACAGAGTGTGCTCACTCTACTCCATCCCTGAGTGTGCTCACTTGACTCCATCCCTAAATGTACTGCTGAGTGTGCTCCCTACCCTTCATCCCTGAGTGTGCTCACTCTACTCCATCCCTGAGTGTACTGCTGAGTGTGCTCCCTGCCCTTCATCTCACTGAGTGTGCTTCCTGCTCTTCATCCGGACCCTGAGTGTGCTCACTCGACTCCATCCCTGAGTGTACTGCTGAGTGTGCTCCCTGCCCTTCATCACTGAGTGTGCTCACTTGACTCCATCCCTGAGTGTACTACTGAGTGTGCTCCCTGCCCTGTTGAGTGTCCTCCTTTCCCTCCGACCCTGTGAGTGAGTGCTCTCCCTACACTCCACCTCTCCCGTGCACTAGTTGCCCCGCCTCTCCTTTAAAGCCCCCTCTCCTGCAGACCACCCTGCCACCAGAAATCTCCGGGCTCCGCGAAAAGGACAGACTGGAAGAGAAAGTGCAGCAAGGTAGGACCTGCAGCGATGTGTCGTGTTGTGTCAGATGCTGCCCTGCAAACTTATGGCCAGCACTTAGCATTGCACCAAGTGCTCCTGTCCCCCTCCCACCCTGCATCCCCTCCCATGCACAGACTGGGGGCCCCTGCATCCCCTCCCATGCACAGACTGGGTGCCCCTGCATCTCCTCCCATGCACACACCAGGGGCCCCTGCTTCTCCTCCCATGTGCACACACTAAGGGTTCCTGTCTCAACTACCATGCCCCTGGGGTATCTCACTCATCAATGCAAAGTCAAGCTCAGCCATGAACTCTGATTCAGGGATCCCCACAGTAACTGTAAGGGGTCTATATTGCAGAGTAGGAACCTCGCAGGTCTTGGTTCTGTTGGGGATCCTGTCATTCTGTCACAGCTGTCTGTGGTCCTGCAGTCTATCACTTCCATTCAATTTCACTTGAATGAAACAGCACATTACAGAAGTGCATCCAGTTCCGAAACCCAATGCAGCTGGAGGCGTGATTTATCAACAGGTGCTCTGTGCATTTTTGCTTTAAGAGGTAGGAACTAGACAGGGGGAAAAAATGTCTGCAATTCTTTTTCTCCAAGTTGCACTTTCAACATGTGAGCACCAGGTGGCGCTATATCTCACCAAAATGAGCTGCTTGCAAGTCTGCGCTATCAGAGGTAAAGGCCTATCGGGCAAAACTTTATATGTTCTGTTATATAACATTTTATATTCATGGGGTATATAAAGGATCTGAGTCTGCTGTGTAATAAAGGAACAGAACAATAGATATATAACTGCATGGTAGGTAGAAGTGTAAGTGCTGACAATTAGTTATCTGGGCTCATTAACAGAACCTTTTAATAAGTTAAGTTGCATATCATGTAATTATGACTACAGAATGACTCGCCGATTGGTGCCCAGTGTGGCCCACACTATGGTTATTGTGGAACTCCTCATCCCAAGCAATTTCACTGCCCATTCACCACATTAGTCCATAAATCTTTATTATGAAATGTCCGCTTACCTTTTACTGGCATCACGTGCCCAGTTCAGAATTGGGCACAATTGTGGCCTCGGACGCAGTGTTCTGCCTATGGGCTGTATTCATTCCTGGCCACTATTTCAGTCTGCCGTTGCCTATACAATGCGACCATTTCCGACAGCATTGAAGGGAGATTTCGACAAAACTGGTCCAACTTTAAAACAAGTTTTGTTGGAAACTGACGCGGAATGTTGAATTCGTGGCGCTTTTTCTGCAATCTGCATCTGTTTTTGCCGACACGCCCACTTTCCGACACTCGTCAGCCGGAACATTGAATTCCAGCTGTCGCGTTACAGTCGAGCTGAGTGAAAACGGCCTGGCATTATGACTGTTGTTCCGACAGTAGGAATCGCGGACTGAATACCCCTATACATGCATTTGATTTGCACTGTACAAGTGTCCCGATCGTCACCCACCACGGACACAGAACAAATATAAGGCTGATTCAGACTTGTTAGCACGACTGTGGAAATGCGCGGTGGCTGGATATCGATACACTTTTCATGCGTATGGTTCACAGTACACATGCAAGAGGCTGTCCTGCTACTATTTCTATATGCACGCCATCCGCAAGGAGATTGACAGGTAGGCGACTGGGGGTGTAAACCGTCTGTTTAATTGGAGTGCTAAGGAAAAAGCTGGGAAAAGTGCTGGGAGTGTCTGGGAGAATGATTGGCATACCTGAGTGTTAGGGGAGGGTGTGTAATGTCAGCACCAGGCCAGATATGCCTGTATTAGGGGAGGGTGTGTGATGTCAGCACCAGGCTGGATATACCTGTATTAGGGGAGGGTGTGTGACACCAGCACCAGGCAGGATATACCTGTATTAGGGGAGGGTGTGTGACATCAGCACCAGGCTGGATATACCTGTATTAGGGGAGGGTGTGTGACATCAGCACCAGGCAGGATATGCCTGTATTAGGGGAGGGTGTGTGATGTCAGCACCAGGCCGGATATACCTGTATTAGGGGAGGGGGTGTGATGTCAGCACCAGGCCGGATATGCCTGTATTAGGGGAGTGTGTGTGACGTCAGCACCAGGCCGGATATACCTGTATTAGGTGAGGGAGTGTGATGTCAGCTCCAGGCCGGATATACCTGTATTAGCAGAGGGTGTGTGACGTCAGCACCAGGGCGTATATGCCTGTATTAGGGGAGTGTGTGTGACGTCAGCACTAGGTTGGATATACCTGTATTAGGGGAAGGGTGTGTGACGTTAGCACCAGGCCGGATATGTCTGTATTAGGGGAGGGTGTGTGATGTCAGCTCCAGGCCGGATATACCTGTATTAGGGGAGTGTGTGTGACGTCAGCACCAGGCCGGATATGCCTGTATTAGGGGAGTGTGTGTGACGTCAGCACCAGGCCGGATATGCCTGTATTAGGGGAGGGTGTGTGACGTCAGCACCAGGCCGGATATGCCTGTATTAGGGGAAGGGTGTGTGACGTCAGCACCAGGTCGGATATGCCTGTATTAGGGGAAGGGTGTGTAACATCAGCACCAGGCCGGATATACCTGTATTAGGGGAGTGTGTGTGATGTCAGCACCAGGCCGGATATGCCTGTATTAGGGGAAGGGTGTGTGACGTTAGCACCAGGTCGGATATACCTGTATTAGGGGAGTGTGTGTGATGTCAGCACCAGGCCGGATATGCCTGTATTAGGGGAAGGGTGTGTGACGTTAGCACCAGGTCGGATATACCTGAATTAGGGAAGGGTGTGTGACGTCCGCACCAGGCCAGATATGCCTGTATTAGGGGAGGGTGTGTGACATCAGCACAAGGCCGGATATACCTGTATTAGGGGAGTGTGTGTGATGTCAGCACCAGGCCGGATATGCCTGTATTAGGGGAAGGGTGTGTGACGTTAGCACTAGGTCGGATATACCTGTATTAGGGGAGTGTGTGTGATGTCAGCACCAGGCCGGATATGCCTGTATTAGGGGAGGGTGTGTGACGTTAGCACCAGGCCGGATATACCTGTATTAGGGGAGGGTGTGTGATGTCAGCACCAGGGCGGATAGGCCTGTATTAGGGGAGTGTGTGTGACATCAGCACCAGGCCGGATATACCTGTATTAGGGGAGTGTGTGTGACATCAGCACCAGGCCGGATATGCCTGTATTAGGGGAAGGGTGTGTGACGTTAGCACCAGGCCGGATATACCTGTATTAGGGGAGTGTGTGTGACTTCAGCACCAGGCCGGATATGCCTGTATTAGGGGAGGGTGTGTGACGTCAGCACCAGGCCGGATATACCTGTATTAGGGGAAGGGTGTGTGACATCAGCACCAGGCCGGATATGCCTTTATCCATCGCATTGCTGCATAAGTCTCTGGCTTCCCCGTGCCTGCGATGACTGGTGCCCAGTGTAATAATCAGGCGATGGTGAGCCAGTTACTATGGGTTTTTGACAGATTGGCACAGCTGCGAATAGATGTTTAGCTGTACACATCCATTTGCACCATGAGCACATTATTCGCAAGGCGGGATTTCAGTCTAGCGGGCGGTGATTTAACTGAACTCTGGCTGCTGTGAATTTGCGGTCATGCAGTCAGGTTTCAATAGTCCAAAAGAAAGCCAATTTTGATTGGATGGGTGTTCCTGGGTGGTAATGGGAATGGCTTCTCAAAAGCGTCCATGTTGTGGCCAGTGATCATGGCTTTTGGTGCTGTTGCACTGGCACTGGTGGACATATACCGACGAACACTCTGTGTCTACATGGGGCTATAGCAACGTTCAGCTGGTGGGCATATCTTAATGGATTCCTCGGCTGCGGCATTGGCAAAAAGGGACAGTTGCGTCTTGCACAGTCATGCCTGTAACTGCATCCTCCCCTGAATCAGGCCCATAATGATGGCAATACTACAATATACATAAATAGGGGTGGCATTTGGGGGATTATTATAAACTGGGGAAGCGGGTAACATCGATCATCTTGTTACAATAGTATCTGACAAATTGTGATGGCTATTGTGCCACTGTGTAATTCCGACGGTCAGTATACTGACATTGGAATCCCGACTGTTAAATGCCCGATACTCCGGATCCCGACTTACAGTCCAAGGAAAGACACTGGCAAACTTACAACAGGATCATGGGGCGCCCAAGGCTCATTGATGCGCATCGGAATTGGATCGTAGCACGTCTGGTCAGATCACACAGAAGAGCTGGCGTAGCAAATATTGCTGATAAAGGTGACGCTGGGTGTGATGAGAGGTGGCAGAAGACAATGCATCACAGCCAGTCAGGGTGCCCATGCTGACCACTTGCCCATCACCTACAATGGGTACATGAGCATCACAACTGGACCACGGAGCCATGGAGGAATGGGGCCTATTCTGATGACTCACATGTTCTTCTACAACCTTTGGAATGCTAGGTGTGTGCATGATCTACGTGGGATAGAGATGCCACCTGTATGCACCATGCCAGCAGTGTGCTCTGTGCAGTGTTTTTCTGGGCACCCTTGGGTCCTGGAATTGATGTGGGTGTTACTTACCCTCTACCTAACCCTCACTGCAGACCAAGTTCACTCCGTCATAGCGTTCCCCGATGGCAGTGTCCCTCAGCAGGATGATGCCACATTGCAGACATTGCTCAGGTATGGTCTGAGGGACATGACAAAGAGGTTGGATTGGCCTTAAATGCACCAAATCTCAATACAATCACTCATCTGTGCCACGGAGAGCCCCCCTGACAACTTACAGGATGTAAAGCATTTGCTGGTAATGTATTGGTGCCATATACAACAGGACACCTTTGGAGTTCATGTGGAGTCCATACCAAGATGGGTAAGAGCTGTTTTGGTGGTAGGATAGGGGGCCTCCACAATATTAGGCAGGTGGTCTTATCATTACAGCTGATGGGTGTATAAAACCCCCAACATCTTTTAATTGTGATTCGAGACTGGCACGCGCCAAAGGCCGTGGTTGTCAATGATGCCCTGCCTATGAGTTATGCCCCCTGTTTTCCATTATTGCCCATTGCCGCGAAGAGCTGCAGTCCACAACCCCAGATCCTCACACACGCAAAGAAGTGGTGCATCTGCTGAGCAGAGCACCAGTAGAGAGAGAGGAGGGGGGGGGGGGGTGTTCCCCAACTCCGCACCACCACCAAGGGACACTGTGGGTGGGTCAGAGTGACATTGCCTGAAATGGATCTAAAGCAAAAAGATAGAACACCATTAGGTCGGCACCATTAGTTCGACAAGCAAAAAGGTCTACATGCAAAAAGGTTGACAGTCAAAAGGTCGACATGGGGTTTTTCACTGTTTTTTGAGCCGCCGTGTGCCGACAGGCGATATTTCATGCCCTACCATCCACTAGGGCGTGGAGGGAGAATAAAATAGTGTGCCTAAAGCATGGCGAGCGGTGCGAGGGGATGTGGTGCACTTTAAACTGTGTCCATGTCGACTGTGTCGACAATCGTGTCTAAAACAGTGAAAAACCCCATGTCGACCATTTGACTGTTGACCTTTTTTTGCATGTCGACCTTTTTGCATGTCAACCTTTTTGCTTGTCGAACTAATGGTGTCGCCCTAATGGTGTTCTAGCTTTTTGCTTTAGATCCCTTGTCCCGGTTCCCTGTAAGGTATGATATGTAGCATTTATGTCTCTGGGAGAGCAAGTAGCCGCTACTGTGACCACCACCATTATTGCAATATTAGCCCCCCAGCTGTGTTATGGGTTTCTCAGATCTTTACTGGGAAGACTGGAGACAGAGAGGGTTATCTACTAAAGTGCGGGTTTACAAAAGAGATCTTGCCATAGCAACCAATCAGATTCTGTTATCTTCTAGATAAATAAAAAGTAGAATCTGATTGGTTGCTATGGGCAACAGTTTTAGTAAATAGACTCCCTTAGTGTAGTCATAGTGAGTTCAGATAAAGCAAGCTGGCAAATGTGCTATTTGCAGGATCCCTAAAATTCTCAGTTGCCCAGGAACATCTTGACAAGGGGAGCTGTCAATCACTGTTCTGCTTTTTCTTCTCTTTCCATAGGTCTCTTCATTCTCTCATCCAGGTAAGAACAATTCACTGTCCATGGTCCATAATCGCTCAGTGCGCTTCTGAAAAGTGTCAGTAGGTGGCGCTCTTTGCTAAGCAGAGACCATTAAACCATCCCCAGATGATACATACATTACCTGAGCTAGATTAGTGCTGGGTTTTTTCTGCATTGTAAGATGCCACTATAGGTGTTCTTTCCCTATTCAGGTAGTTAGCCGCAAGTCCGCTCTTCCTCATTTACACACATTGCTATAGTTACTGAGATTATTGTGTTACCTGCTCCTGCTGGGCTCTGCCCTGTGTTCATAAATGTGTTACAATTTTAACTTAACCCTTGAGGACTGCTGTTCAGTGCAACCCTATGCAGCTGTATAACACTCTACCACTTTGTGCCAAGGTAATTTCCAGTATTGGTACTCTCAGAGCTGGGAGTGCAGAGTTTGTACGGGCCTGTGTGTGTCCGAGGAGTACTATGTGGTCTGCATTAATAAAACACCTGCAAAACCTGCATCTCCAAAGACCATTCTTTTAGACTGGGGTATCCGGTCCCTGGGTTGACAGTGATTACCATAAGGTCAACACAAGCTTAAGTTCGACATGGACATGATCGAAACTGAAAAAGTTGGCACGAGTTTTCCGTGTTTTTTTTTTTTTTTTCAACCGACTTGGTTCATACTTTACTATCCAAGTGGGCATAGCGTGAGAATATAATAGTGCGCCTGAAAATGGCGTTCGCAGAGCGCCATGCGCGGGGAAGCGGTAAACATACTGTGTCCATGTCGACATAGACACCAAAAACCATGAAAAACTCATGTCTGCCTTGTGGATGTTGACCATGTTCATGTCAAACTTTAAGCTTGTCGACCTGTCAATGTCCTGCTACGGTATGTTGACCATTTTTAGGTGTTGACCTAGTCACTGTCGACTATTAGTGGTCGACCTAGTGACTCTCCTCCTAGACATTGTCTCACCCCCTATACCATAACCTCAGACTGGTGTCACACTGGTGCCAAATCCAATGGTGCCCTCATCTCAGAGACTGACTCTCATTTCTCCAGCACAGCCCAGATATCTAGGTGCTATAAGCTATGTGGCCCTGTCTTGGCCTGTGGTCACCATATAATGCTTCAGGGTGTAGAACTGTGAGGCTGAATGATGTATTCAGCACCATGGAGAGCTCCCATGTAATCTCTCTATTCTATGCCCTTAACACCAAAACACCCCCGATCCAACCAGGGTTATTATCAAGGTTTCAAGCCACGTCACAGAGGCTGGAACTCCTGTTCTTACCATAGGCTGGACCAGGGTTATTGCCAGGTCTTCCCTCTGCCCGTGCTTGGAGATACATCTGTAAGCGCTGTTGATCAGTCGGAATTTTGCACTTAAAAATGGTCACCTATTATATTCTGCATTTCTCTCCTTGGGGACCATAAGACAGCAAAATAAAGGACCAGATGGTCACCGCTGTTTGTTAAGTCTTCTATCACCTGGCAAATTGTCCAATGCCATTTTTTCATGTAAATAAGGTGAGTGTATGTACCGTGAAATATATTGGTGAAGACTGTAAGTATCATTAAACGCTATGCGAGTTTTGCTTTGTACAGAGCGGTATCGCTGCTTCACCGTCACCCCAACTACTAGTCAAAATTTACCAAAAAGGGAAGAAACGCGCCAGACCCTGTGTAAAACACATCAAGTGCGAAAACAAATAAAGAGTGTCACAATTATGAAGATATTGTATCATGAGGGTGAGATGCACAGTTGAAGACTTGCGGAGTAATGCGCCTGCTCTGAAACCAAGTGTGCGCAACTATAGGTGGTGCAGAAACCTGCGCGTTTCGCAACTGAAGAGTTGACACGGGGTAGATAGTAACAGAAACTGTTCTACAGAGTAGAGGTGATGTTGCCGCAGCAACAAATGGAACATTTGCGCTAATAGGTGTGGTCCTCGCCATAACCAGTTCCCCTCCCAACCCAATTTATATATCAGGGGTTCCGAACAGATGTTGATCGGGATTGATGCTCTTTTTTATTTATACATACACAGAATAATAATTGAACACATCCAAAAAAGTCATCCTGTGGTGCGTCCAGCCCGGCTCTGCCACCGGTTCCATGTGTTTGGGAAGAGTTTGTATAGGATATTTGTGGACCAATACAATATTGATAATTATGGGCACCATAATGGCATCATGTGATGGTAATATTTACTGCTTGTAACTGGAAAATGATCGGTTTGTTTGTTGTTCGCGCCGGCCGGGCAGACTGCAAAGCAAACCCCCCCCCCCCCCAATTTTAGATGAAAGATAATAAAACCTATTGGAAGATTTCTGTCCTTTGACATTTGTGGGATTGTGTCCTGCTGTCAAGCCCCATTACAATCATACAGGAAAGTATATGATAGCACCAGTTACCATAGGGCAACATATGGTCTCATAGTACAGTACATCATGAATCTACATCCCAGCAAGCTTAGGGCCCCTATACACTAGTACGATTTGGCCCTTTTCTACACAATTTCGACACATCGGCTGAAAAAACTGGCTGAAATTTGTCAATCGTATGTCATATAGACTCTGATCCAATGCACGGTTCCGTGAGCATCAGACCGGATCCAGAGATTGTCACTGCAGCTGCAAAGATGTATTGTACCGCGAGCGGTGAATGGGATTGCATGCGATACATCCTATGACGATGTATCGCATGCGATCCAGTTGCCAGGGTATTGCATGCTATTCCTCCTTGCGATGTGTGCCCGCAGCAAGTGCTTCTCCTCCAGCCCTGGCTGTGCCGCTGCATGGCTCACACACATTATGCCACATGGCGGTATCCAAGAAACGCTGAATTACATTTAACAAGACCAGGAACCATAAATGTTTACAAGACTGTTCTGCACAGCGTTGTACTGTAGGGGCTGATGCTGTGGGAGCCAAATGTACCCCCTTATCCCAATGCCACTTCCCAATGTGAGGATCCGTGCGGGGAGTATCGCTCCGCCTACTGTTTCTCTGTCCGCTACCGTTATCATCCGTATCAGACCTGCACCAGTGTCTATTTGTTCGACATACGGTATGTCGACACATGGAAAGGTTGACATGCAGTAGGTCCACATCGACAAAAGGTCAATATGTAAATGGTCAACACCATTTTTTAAATGTTTTTGGGTGGCTATGTCGGCATTGGTCAACAAAGACCGTCAATTATTCTCACTTTATGCCGACATGGATCGTGAAGTAAAAGCAAGTTGGTAAAAAAACATGAAAAACTTGTGTCAACTTTTTCCTCTATAGGCATGTACGCTGACACATCCACTCGTGTGCCGACACAGCGTGGATAAATCATTTGATGTTCACACACCATCGAATGGTTTTTGCTTACCTTTGTGGATAAAAGATGGGCTGTACTTACTTTTATCCTGGACAGAGATGGCAGAAATGGGGACGGGCTCTGATGTCATGTGATGTCAGGCATTGACACGCCTCCGTTTGCAGGGGTACGCCCAGCATTTCTATGGGCTGTCCTCTGCGTCTGCCCCATTCCTGCCCATCTTCTTGAGAACACCCTGGAGTGTGAAGGTCATTCTGGTTGACTAGGGGGGTTATTCTGGTTGACTCCTTCGGATGCAAATTTGCACCCTTGCGTGTCAACCATACCCCGCCTTGCGAATGGTGGCTGGCCACCACTCATTTGCAAGATTCGAATGCAGGGCTTGCGAACGGGTGTTACACAGTAACATCCAATCGCATCCTTGTGGTATCCGCCCACATCATTCGATGGTCGGCGACCATCGAATGATGGTGAAGGCGCACGCAATATAAAAGTAACTCTAAAGTCACTAATTAAATGCGTGGAGGCTCAGAGGGGGAAATAGGCGGGCAGTTGACATCCGGCCCCGCCCCCCGCACCCGCGTCATCGGCTATTAGCTTAAGAATGCCCAGCGTTTTCATGAACGCTGGACATTCCCATATGCTAAGGGACCAAACCGCCACCCCCCCTCTCCCACCCGCTCAGCGACTGCAAGGTTGAGTGTGCGCACCCGGCGAACAATCTATTCGCCGTGGCCCCACGCACCTAGCGCATCCACATGCACGGAAAGGCGCATACAACAAACATTGGTCCCCGTACGAACGAGCAGCCACAGCGAACAGACCTGAATAAGGTCCCTAGTATTGTACTAGACTTCTCACTACAGTGATGTAATGCACTAGATTGTTCTGCACAGTAAAATAGTGCACTTCTAGATTGTTCTGCACAGTGATATAGTGCACTTCTAGATTGTTCTGCACAGTGATATAGTGCACTTCTAGATTGTTCTGCACAGTGATATAGGGCACTTCTAGACTGTTCTGCACAGTGATATAGTGCACTTCTAGATTGTTCTGCACAGTGATATAGTGCACTTCTAGATTGTTCTGCACAGTGATATAGGGCACTTCTAGACTGTTCTGCACAGTAATATAGTGCACTTCTAGATTGTTCTGCACAGTGATAAAGTGCACTTCTAGATTGTTCTGCACAGTGATATAGTGCACTTCTAGATTGTTCTGCACAGTAATATAGTGCACTTCTAGATTGTTCTGCACAGTGATATAGTGCACTTCTAGACTGTTCTGCACAGTAATATAGTGCACTTCTAGATTGTTCTGCACAGTGATATAGTGCACTTCTAGATTGTTCTGCACAGTAATATAGTGCACTTCTAGATTGTTCTGCACAGTGATATAGTGCACTTCTAGACTGTTCTGCACAGTAATATAGTGCACTTCTAGACTGTTCTGCACAGTGATATAGTGCACTTCTAGATTGTTCTGCACAGTCATATAGTGCACTTCTAGACTGTTCTGCACAGTAATATAGTGCACTTCTAGACTGTTCTGCACAGTGATATAGTGCACTTCTAGATTGTTCTGCACAGTAATATAGTGCACTTCTAGACTGTTCTGCACAGTGATATAGTGCACTTCTAGACTGTTCTGCACAGTCATATAGTGCACTTCTAGACTGTTCTGCACAGTGATATAGTGCACTTCTAGATTGTTCTGCACAGTGATATAGTGCACTTCTAGACTGTTCTGCACAGTGATATAGTGCACTTCTAGACTGTTCTGCACAGTGATATAGTGCACTTCTAGATTGTTCTGCACAGTGATATAGTGCACTTCTAGATTGTTCTGCACAGTGATATAGTGCACTTCTAGATTGTTCTGCACAGTGATATAGTGCACTTCTAGATTGTTCTGCACAGTGATATAGGGCACTTCTAGACTGTTCTGCACAGTGATATAGTGCACTTCTAGACTGTTCTGCACAGTGATATAGTGCACTTCTAGATTGTTCAGCACAGTGATTTGGCGAATTACCAGACGGCTCTGCACAGTAAAATAAAGACGTTCTAAAATGTTCTGCACAATGATGTTGGGCAGAACCCATTCTACAATGTGACATATATTGGTACTACTGTAGATTGTTCTGCACAGTGATTTAGGGCTGCAGTAGAATGTTCTGCTATAAGTGGTACTAGAATGCTCTGCAGAACCTGATGCAAATGTTGTGGACCTGGAGCGACTCTAGAATGGACACAGATGTGTTTGTTATGGTGTGTAGGGAGATGGCATGCTCACAGTCTGGAAATCTGAGCTGAGCTGATTCCGTGGGAGTCTGAGTGAAGTGCGTGGGAACATAAAGCAGTAGGTTAGCACCAGAGCTGCTGTTATTTGCGTCACACCGGGAGGCCAGGCTGATTCCCCGACAAAGGGAAAGGATAAAGCCCAGTTTTCTGCATTGCACAGTCTGGTCGCTCTCTGGAGCAAGTGCACGGGTTCTGTATGATTTCCCAGGGTCTGTCTGTCCTTACAGGGTCTCTCTGCTTTGCAGAGCCATTTTGAGCATCTCTCTGAGCTGGTTCTGCCCTTCCCTGGCAGCAGCAGCAGAAGAGGGGACTCTGAACGTGACGTAAATAGCTGAACTGACGCAGCTGCAAGAGGGAGAAGCAGGTTGGATGCAGGCAGCCTGCAATGTGCACCGGTTACCCCCACCCTCCTGCCACCCCCATACCCAACACACACACCCTGCATCCCTGGTGTAGTGGATTACTGGGACATCCCTCCCAAAATAACTCAACTCACCCACCAGAAACAAGCATCCATTTATAGACAGCTGAAAATAAATACTGGGGAAGAAGGGGGGGGGGGGGGGGGAATAAAATAATAAAACAGACTCACACAGTCACACACACACACACACACACACACATTCTGCAGAGAGGGAATTTCAGGACAGATGCTCCCAGTTCTCTGCTGCACAGCAACAAGCCAAGAGAGGACTCTGCAGTGGGAATGGGTTAATCTTGGTAAATAAACACATTGCAAATAGATAGATTAGATAGATAGATAGATAGATAGATAGATAGATAGATAGATAGATAGATAGATAGATAGATAGATAGATGGATCTTTACATTAACCCAGTAACTGTTGTCTGCGATGAGGAGATAGAGGTAGGAATGAAAAGGGGAATTTAATTCAGAAATGTAACTAATATCTTGTGTGTTCAGAATGGTGCAATAAGGGAGCAGAGATGTGTGGTCAGGGCGCAGCGTTCCAATGAGATTGCTGTGTGTGTGTGTGTGTGTGTGTCTTTGTGTGTGTGTGTGTGTGTGTGTGTGTGTGTGTCTGTCTGTGTGTGTGTGTGTGTGTGTGTGTGTGTGTGTGTGTGTGTGTGTGTTTTTTCTCCTCTGGCTAAAAATAGCATCAGGGTTTTGATTGTACGCCAGAAATAGACTGAGGGATTCACTGGTATAAAAAGAGAGCGCGGTGACAAGAGCCCTTACCATCAGCGGCGGTTTTATTTTATCATGTTTTTATATTTTTAATATTAATTGTTGGATTTTTTTCCTTTTTTCTTCTTTCTTATTTTTTTTTTCTATCCCCATCTCTGTCTGTCTCTGTCTCTCTCTCTCTCTCTCTCTGCTATCTCTGTATCCCCTCTTCTCACCCAGCCAGTCTGTTTTCTTCTCTCTATATACAGAATTCCCAGACATGGTAAGTAATTGAAATGCTTTTGCAGTAGATACGATGTTTGCCTGTGTGTGTGTGCGTGCGGGGGGAGGGGGGGGGTGTTGTTTTGCTTTTTGGGGTTTATTTTTATATTTCCTGTATTTATTTAACCGATGTTCATTTGCACATTTTGAAAATATATTACAAATATGTCTGAGGGGGGAGGGGGGAGGTGGGTGGTCTGATGCCTCTCGCCTGGTGTAAAGGTGATGGACTTGGGTTTTGGAAGCACGCGTGAGATGCAAAGAGGGGGGGGGATTCTGCCAGGAGAACGGGGATCACCCAGCGTTAAATCTCTGAATCAATAGAGGGCTGCAGCTTTTTTTTTTTCCTGCCTCCCTCTACCTGCCTGCCGGCGCTGTGGAGTCTCCTGCTATCCCTATTTCTGCGGAATTTCGCTCCAATGCTGCACAGGGAGACCCCCCACACATCACGCAATTGCTACTACTGCGTCGCGCGTTAAGGCGCTCATAGAGCTCACCAAAGCGCGTCTGGCACAGGAGCTGTCCACCTTGGGCTGGGTGCTACTGGAGCCGTCCACCTGGGGTTGGGTGCTGCTGGAGCCGTCCACCTGGGGTTTTGTGCTGCTGGAGCTGCCCACCTGGGGCTGGGTGCTGCTGAAGCTGTCCAGCTGGGGCTGGTGCTGCTGGAGCTGTCCAGCTGGGGCTGGTGCTGCTGGAGCTGTCCAGCTGGGGCTGGTGCTGCTGGAGCTGTCCACCTGGGGGCTGGTGCTGAAACAGCTCCGTTGAGTGATCGCTGCAATTAATTGGAAAGAGGCTGCTCTGGTCATCATGCCCTCCAAAAAGACCCCCCAAATGACAATGCCCACATCAGATAGCTGGAGCACCTTCTCTCTACCCCTGGTATTCCCGCCCCGCATTTGAATGCCTTATTCCTGATGCTGCTGAGTCTGTGTAAGGCTGCTTTATTTAGACTCCATCTCCTCCCACCTCTTCCCTCTCCCTATTTAAAGTCTTCTGGTCCCTGAAGATGTTCTGTGTGTGCGCCTCTCTCTGCTCAGATGAGTTGGTGGGAGATGAATATAGACTGTAATGCAATTGGTCAGCACCGGGGATGGGGACAGGTTTGGCTACTGGGATGCATTGAGGCACTGAGGAAGGGGGTAGGTGCTATTTTGCTATTGTATTCATATGGGTTAGGAAGACTATACACATAGGGTTAAAAAGAGAATTTTACAGACCTGGGCTTGGGTTTCTGGGACTTGTAGTGCCAGCAGCTAGTGACGGTTAACCCTTTCAGCTGCCAGCTGTGAGATCCCTATGGCAGCTATAGAGACGTGTTATATAGTACGGCTCCTTGTTGGTCTCCAGGGGCTGTGAGGGGTTAATATCAGCAGATTGGCGGGTCGTCATTAGGAGGGAGCTCCGGGCTCCTGGTCATCCTTGGTGGATGGATTGGGAAGTAGAGTCGGGTCTTGGATGGCAGATTCTCCTATCACTGGCAGAGGCAGGGAGTGGGTACAGGGACCGCTATGTGGGTAGGATTTCTCTGCAAGACACCCACTGATGTCACATTGCTGAGATTCCAGGCTGCGTGCTCGTATTTACACACGGATCGCATTATGTAGCATTGCCACAGCACGTGTAGAGACTGACTGCTGCCAGCCCCGGGTAGACAGACAGACTGCCAGCCCTGTACAGAGAGACTGTCACCCCTTTACAGACAGACTGCCAGTCCTGCAGACAGACTCACCCCTCCCATAAGGGTCTTGCGGTACATTAACAGTTTGTGTTATTCAATCAGCACCCAGCAGTTCTGTGCCCCCTCCCCACCCTGGCACACCTATCTGTCTCACCACGACAGCAGCACCCAGCAGTTCTATGCCCCCTCCCCACCCTGGCACTTCTCTCTGGTTTTCTCACAACAGCTGCACCAAGGAATTGTATGTCTCTCACCCCCTGGCAGACCTCCCTGGCTCACCACAACAGCAGCACCCAGCAGTTATTGAATGCCGCCCTCACCCTTTCCCCTGGCACACCTCCCTGGCTCAATACAACAGCAATTATATGCTCACCCCCCTGGCACTCCTCCCTGGCAGCAGGGAACAGAACTCTCTGCACCCCAGGGGTTAATGAACCCTACACCAGACAGACACGAGCCATCCTGCCCGGGACCCCAGTAAATAATGGAATGGTGGCAGTGTAATGTTGCTGGAAGCAGCACGGATTTCCAAGTCGTGACTGTATAAGTGAGTAATGCGGGCTTCTTGCGTCACTGCCACAGTCACAGTGCACCCAGTCAGCTGGAATCGTGACTTACTGGGCATCCAATGAGAGGCACTAAGTGTGTATAGGGGAGGGGGAGGGGGGTCCTGGACCAAGGTGTCACCCAATAAGATGTGATCCAGGGAGAGGTGCTCTGTACCAGGATACCACCCAATGAGAGGAGACCCAAGAGGTACCAGCAGCAATGACCCATTCTCCCCTTCTCATGGCTACAAGTTGGGGCAAGTAGAGGAGAGCCCTTGAAGGTGGCAGATCGTAACTCTCCCACTCACTACAGTAACTTATATACCCACCCGGAGCAAGGGAGACTGTGGATGTGTCTCATGGCACCTACAGTATGCATAGGAATGCCCCCATGTCAGAGGACCTGGCACCTGGGAAGTAAGTACAGCAGCCTGGCACAGGTGGCACTCGCCAATGTTACATTGTATTGTGTGTACTTCCAGTGATCAGTGGATACTTTGTTATGTGTGTGTGTTTGTATATACAGTGTATGTGTATTGGTGTTGTTGTGTGTAAACAGATGCACAGAGTTTTAGGAATGCCCCCTAGGACATGAGCGCCAGCCACTGGATAAGGGCACACATAGGGATCCATACTCCGGGGCAGGTGCTGTGCACACATAGGGATCCCAACTCCGGGGCAGGTGCTGTGCACACATAAGGATCCCAGCTCCGGGGCAGGTACTGTGCACACACACATAGGGATCTTAGCTCCGGGGCAGGTGCTGTGCAAACACACACACACACACACACACACAGACATAGGGATCCCGTCTCCGTGGCGGGTGCTGTGCGCACACACACATAGGGATCCCAGCTCCGGGGCAGGTGCTGTGTACACACGTGTAGCTGAGCACAGTGACATCACAAGGATTAATAAGAGAAAAGAACCCGGAGGCACTCCTATGCTGGCACTACCAGTCTGTTGCCCACGTGTGTATATGTGTGTGTTATATATATATATAAGCTGCTACCCCTATCTATAAAGGGGTGCCCTTACTATAGTTATAGAGTTTATATCCTGAGCGGGGGGGGGGATACATATAAGGAGGGAGGGATCTCTGATTGTGTATTTATAGAAGGGGGGGGGGGGGGGACACTGGTCCTGCTGTGTGTAAATAATAAGGAATGCCCCTGAGTACATAATGTGTGAATTGGTGGCTGTTGTGGGGATGGTGGTTGCTTTGATTATGGTGTTGTTTGTTGTAGTGGTGGTGGTGGTGGTGGTATGATGTTGAGGGTGGTGTTAGATGATGATAGTGGGGATGGTTATGAAGGTGGCAGTGAAGATGATGAATTTGGTGGTGGTGATAATGATGATGCTGAATGTAATGAGGGTGCTGGCTATGCTGGTGGTGGTATTGATGGTGGTGGCTGCGGTGTGATCATGGTAGTGATGGTGGGGGCATTGGTGATGATAGTGGGGGTGATGATGGGGGTAGTAGTGATGGCAGTGGTAATGGTGGTGGTATTGGTTGTGATGGTGGTAGTAGTGATGATGATGGTGGTGGTAGTGATGGTGATAATGGTTGAGATTATGATGATGATGATGGTGGTAGTAGTAGTGATGATGATGGTGGTGGTGGTGGAGTCTCTGGTGGTGGTGAGTGATGGTGATGATGATGATGATGGTGATTTGGATGATTATGGTAGTGATGGTGGAAGCAATGGTGATGATAGTGGTGGTGGTCTCCGGTGGTGGTGGTGATGATGATAGTGATGGTGATTATGATGATGGTGGTAGTGATGGTGGTGTTGGTAGTGATGGTGATGATGGTGGTAGTGATGGTGATTATGATGATGATGATAGTGATGGTGATGATAGTGATGGTGATGATGGTGGTAGTGATTATGGTGGAGTTTTTGATGATAATGGTAGTGATGGTGATGATGAGGATAATAGTGGTAGTAGTGATGATGATGGTGGTGGTGGTAGTAATAGAGATGATGATGGTGATGATGGTAGTGGAGAGGGGGGTAGTGATGATGGTTATGATGATGGTGGTAGTAGTAGTGATGATGATGATGGTGGTGGTGATGATGATTATGGTGTGGTAGTAGTACTTGTGAGTTAGTGGTGGTGGGGGTGGTAATGGTGGTGGTGGTGATGATGATGATGATGATAGTTGTATTAGTATTGATGATGATGGTGGTAGTAGTAGTGACGATGATGATGATGGTGGTGGTGGTTGTAGTAGTGATGGTGGTGGTGATGATTATGGTGGTAGTAGTAGTGATGATGATGGTGGTGGTGGTAGTAGGGATGGTGGTGGTGATGATTATGGTGGTAGTAGTAGTGATGATGATGGTGGTGGTGGTAGTAGGGATGGTGGTGGTGATGATTATGGTGGTAGTAGTAGTGATGATGATGGTGGTGGTGGTAGTAGGGATGGTGGTGGTGATGATTATGGTGGTAGTAGTAGTGATGATGGTGGTGGTGGTAGTAGTAGTAGGGATGGTGGTGGTGATGATTATGATGATGGTAGTAGTAGTAGTAGTAGTAGTGATGATGATGATGATGATGATGATAATAGTGGTGGTGGTGGTGGTGGTAGTAGTGATTATGGTGGTAGTAGTAGTGATGATGATGATGGTGGTGGTAGTAGTAGGGATGGTGGTGGTGATGGTTATGGTGGTAGTAGTAGTGATAATGGTGGTGGTAGTAGTAGGGATGGTGGTGGTGATGATTATGATGGTAGTAGTAGTAGTAGTGATGATGATGATGATAATAGTGGTGGTGGTGGTGGTAGTAGTAGTAATGATGATGATTATGGTAGTGATGATGATGGTGGTAGTAGTAGTAGGGATGGTGGTGGTGGTAGTAATGATGATGATGATGGCAGTGATGATGATGATGGTGGTGGTGGTGGTAGTAGTAGTAGTGATGATGATGATGATGGTGGCAATGATGGTGGTGATGATAGTGGTGGTGGTGATGATGGTGGTAGTAATAGTAGTAGTACTGATGATGATGATGATGATGATGGTAGTGGTGATGATGATGGTAGTGATGATGGTGCTAGTAATGATGTTGAATCCCTGGTGATGATTATAATTATTTTGGTAGTAGTGATGATGATGATGGTGGTAGCAGTAGTGATGATTATGATGATGATGATGGTGGTAGTGATTATGATGATGATGATGGGAGTAGTAGTAGAGCTGATGATGGTAGTGATGATGATGATGATAATGATGATAGTAGTGATGTTGGTGATGATGATGATGGAGGTAGTAGTAGTGATGATGATGGTAGTGATGATGATGATGATTATGATGGAGGTAGTAGTAGTGATGATGATGACGGTGGTGATGATGATGATGATGATGGAGGTAGTAGTAGTGATGATGGTGATGATGATGGTGCTGCTGGTAGAGATGATGATGATGGAGGTAGTAGTAGTGATGATGATGACACAGATGATGATGGTGCTGCAAGTTATGATGATTTTGGTAGTAGTGATGATGGTGGTGGTGGTGGTAGCAGTAGTGATGATGATGATGATGGTTGTAGTAGTAGTAGTAGTGGTGATGATGATGGCATTGATGATGATGAAGGATGAGGGAGGTGCCGGCACTGGAGGTGACTGGAGATGTGGAGCTGCCTCCTCGCTGCACCGTTAGTACAGGGGATGGGATGTGAGCCGGCATCTGATTGGCTGGTGACGATGCCAGCCCCGACCAATGAGCGCCGCGGCCGCTGTGTATTTATGCAGCGCTCAGGGGGAGAGTTCCCTCTTTACGCAGCGCCCTCCGCTCGGCGCCGGCCGCTCTGTCCGCTCTCTGCAGCCCGGAGCCGGGGAGCCGGGAGGCGGCGGTGCCGGGGGAGAGCCACTGCTGTCCGGGGTAGGGGGGCGGCCGGAGCTGCTGCTGCTGGAAGCGGAGCCGCATTTGGCCCTTCTCGAATCTTTTTGCGGTCTGGGCTTGCTGTATGTGATCACCCAGCCGGGAAGCCCTTACCCCAAAAAGCATTCGCGGAGGGCGCACTCACCGGCCGAGGAGAGGAGAAGCGGGGGGACCCGACGGACAGCCCCCCACCAGCACAGCGACCCCCCAATACACAGCATGCCCCCCTTACCCGGTGTGCCCCCCATGGTACCCCTTACCCAGTACCCCCTTCCCATTATGCCCTTTAACCAGTGCCCCCCTACAATGCCCAGGTACCCTCTTCCCACTCGTTAGCCGGATCCCCGTAGCAGTCACCCTCCAGCAACTTTATATCACTTCTGGCAACTTTGCAATAGGGGGGGGGGGGGGGGGGGGGGGCTTGGCTGAGCAGATACCCCACCACACCACCTGTCCCCTATGGGCCCAGTGCCCTCTCCTGCAGAGTTCGGCGGAAAGTTACTGCCCCTCTGCCCGCCGAGCCCCTGGTGCCAGCGTCGGGCATCGGCCGGTGAAGGAGGGGGTGTAGTGGGTTGCCTTGACCCTATACTGGGAGACCATTGTGGGGCTGACTGGGGATACGCTCCCCTCACTGGTGCGGATACAAATGTAACAATCAGTAGCTACAAAGTAACACACACTTCGGGGGGCATCACCCTGGTGTCCCCCCTGGCATTTGGGGGGGGGGGGGGGGTGTTACACTCACACTCAGCCCCAGAGTGCTAGGCAGGGGGGATCACCAGTATACAGTATACATATGTATGATATATATAGATATATATATAGTGCGCCCCCCCCTGCTCTCTGTGGCTAGGGGGGTCCTGTTCCCGATCGCCGACCCCTCATTATAATAAACGCTGATTTGTATTATGGCCCCTGGTGTAATAAATGCTCCCGGTAACCTGCTGCTCAGGTGCCTCTTGTACACAGCAATATACATTGTGAGCTGCTGGGGAACACATAACAGCCAGCTACTGCCTGCACATTACAGGGGGCTATAGAAATGATTTGGAGCCTGGTGCTGACACCTCCCGGCTACCATGCCCTTCTGCACCCAGACATGACTGGGGAAAGCCCCCCTGCACAAGGACCGGCAGAGTTCGCTGGCAGCCCGCATTACTATGGCTGGAGCTGGGCTGCAACGCCTACAAAGAGTTAATGGATCTCCGAAGACAAAGCTAATATGGGGGAGCAACTTACACCCCCTGATAGGGGAAAAGGGGGACAATGCAACAAAGCAAAGAACGGAATAAAAGCGAAAACAGGAGGCTGGTTATTCTGTGGCAGCCTGGCAGTGCCAGGGCATAAAGGAGACCGGTGCCCGGGCCTCTCCTGCACACCTGCTAAAGTTATAGCTTGGAATTTCCTCCACCCGAGCCCGTCATTGTAAGCCACAGCTAGGGGAATCCCCATAGGCGCTGCTGGGGAACTACATATCCCAGCAGGACCTGTCAAGCATTTGTAGTCCAGGGCTTAGACATGCCATGACAGAAATGAGCTTTGTGCAAGTTTGGGGATTTAATGTGATATTTGTTACGTGGATCAGGGGGTTCCTCTGTGGTCTCTGGGGGAACCCAGTAATACTACAATATAATAACGCAAGATATCCCGCAGACCAATTAGATGCAATTAGTAGCTGCTGTAAATATTAGGGTGGTGCACAAATAATGTCCCCAGGTCATTCCTGTATAGTGCCAGTGTCATTATTAGCAGGAGCTGTAGAGAACCTGCACCCATTGTCTATATACTACTGTGTGTGTGTATGTATATATATATATATATATATATATATATATATATATATATATATATACATATACATATCTCACAAAGGCTGTATGTAACGTAACATGGGATCCCCTCTCTCACACCGGACAGCACCATATAATAAATGCATTGTTGCTGCAGTTTGCGCCTAGACACGTACAGTATGTACATAAGTGCAGGGTCCTTGTGGCTGTATAAATATCTGGCCAGGAGAACCGGGTGACAGCTGGGGCCTTAGAGTGAGGTCCCCACACGTTGCTTATACAGTAGCTTTGCATTGTTACAATGTATCTAATTGTATCGCGCAACTGCGGGGATTCCCCCAAGTTCCAGTCCCTGCGCTTTGCGGAGTGGTGCATGTGGGGGCTATGCACTAATATCCCCTTATCGCTGCTCGTGATGTCATTAGTGTCACTGTCCTGGTGTAAGCCACGTCTGGGGGTGATTGCTGCCACCGTATACAGAGCACCCTGTTGTAATCGTGCATCCAGCTCATTGCCCAGGGATGCTGTAACTTGTATATCTGGCCAGCCCTTGATATACTGCACCCCAGCAGCGGCAGGGACTGGGGTACCTAGCCTGGCCTCAGTGTGTGGCTATTGTGTATCATGTCCTTGCTGTCCTTGTTGTTTCAGGATCCAGACATCCCCCCGCGATCTTCTTCTCCCAGGACAGGACTGCCAGGGACCACCCCAGTGCTGCTGGCCATGTACAGGTGAGGCTGCAGGGGCTGTATGTATGTACAGTCCCAGGTACACATAGGGCCACATATATCTCAGGGCTGTGCTATGTGATCAACAGCTGCAATCTAATGAATATCACTCAACAAGGTAACAGGTAAGCTGCAGCTGTATTGAGCTGTGTGTATGTATGTATGTATGTATGTATTTATTCATGTATGTATGTATGTATGTATGTATATGTATATGTGTGTGTATGTATGTATGTATGTATTCATGTATGTATGTATGTATATGTGTGTGTGTGTGTGTGTGTGTGTATTTATGTATGTATTTATATATGCGTGTGTATGTATGTATACAGTATCTATCTATCTATCTATCTATCTATCTATCTATCTATCTATCTATCTATCTATCTATCTATCTAGTGTGTGTGTGTGTGTGTGTGTGTATGTATATATATATATATATATATATATATATGTGCGTGTGTGTGTGTGTGTGTGTGTGTGCAATAATTAGAAGTCAGCACTTCAAAAATTAAGCAAAAAATGTCTCTATATGAAAAAGAGATAGCATATCCGAATTAATACCCAAAAGGAGGCATTGGCAGACAAATCAGTCATAAATGACAATGTCCAATAGATGGGTTACCAAATCCAGCAAAGGGAAATACATGATGGTCTACCAGCAGGTGCCCAGTGACCCTGCTGATGCCCAGTGACCCTGATGGTAGACCATCATGTACAGTATTTCCCTTTGCTGGATTTGGTAACCCATCTATTGGACATTGTCATTTATGACTGATGTGTCTGCCAATGCCTCCTTTTGGGTATTAATTCGGATATGCTATCTCTTTTTCATATAGAGACATTTTTTGCTTAATTTTTGAAGTGCTGACTTCTAATTATTGCACAGATCTACATTTATGTAGCTACAGCACTCCACAGTTGAATTAGTTTTGTGTTGCAGACTGCCTCAAGAAAAAAAAAAAGTGTTGCACTTGTATTGTTGTGTTGGTCCTGACGACGGGAGTAATCCCGAAACGGCGTTGACCGTTTTAACACATTAAAGTATCACCTGTTTGCATGAGACCCGCAGTGACGCCCATCTGTTCCTGCACTGTATTGGTGGTATACCCACCTTGGGAACGCACCTGGGCAGTTCACCTTTGGAGAGCGGGGAGTGCCGGACATTCTACAAAGATATATATTTTTATATATATATATATATATATATATATATATATATACTTGCAAAGAAAAAAAACGTCACTCCAGGTACTTTAAAAGAATCCAGTGTACTGCAAAGTCAACGGCGTTTCGGCCGGAGCCCGTCTTCAGGACAATCGTGATATTCTTTTAAAGTACCTGGAGTGACGCTTTTTTCTTTGCAAGTATCCATTTACCAGAGTGACCCTCTGGATAAGCTGGGCACCCAGGCCAAGTAATTAACAGCGGAGCTGGTGATGGTGAGAAGTGCCGGACCCTATAGCGATTATAACAGGGCTTAAAATGGGAGCGCACACCCTGCGATTTATCGCCGGTGCAAACTCTAATCGCTGGCAATATGGTCACTCAGCGACCATATTGCCAGCGATTATAGTTTATGTGTACGCACCTTTAGAAGAAAGTCCCAGAACAGAGCATTTTCTCCCTCATGGAGAGGGTCAGCTAGGCAAGTATGTATATAAATACCTATATATATATATATATATATATATATATATATATATATATATATATAGTCCAATACGACCGGCACTAAGGACTTAAGTGTGGAAGCCAGGGAATACTTGCTCCGGTGCCCTCTCACAAGAGGGGATGGGTCCTCTGGATGTATACAGGGTGGTAATAAGCGGCACTCAGGAGACTGACGTAAATGGTGAAGAAGGTGGAAATTTATTCCATGTGCCAAACAGAAAACGTTTCGGAGCTCGGGGGCCCCGTCGTCAGTTCAGGGAAGCACGCTTCCCTGAACTGACGACGGGGTCCCCGAGCTCCGAAACGTTTTCTGTTTGGCACATGGAATAAATTTTCACCTTCTTCACCATTTACGTCAGTCTCCTGAGTGCCGCTTATTACCACCCTGTATATATATATATATATATATATATAAACACCAGTTGATCCGGCACAACCACAAACTCAGCTGTATCCAGCGGGTGCCCGCATGCCGCTAAATGCGTAACACACAAAGACCAATAATGCAGCACTCCAGCTTAAGTGAAAAAATCTTCTTTAAAGGTGAACAACAAGCAACGTTTCAACAACAACCGTGTTTTCGTCAGGCTAGTATATATATATAAATATATATATATATATATATATATATATACACACACTTAGAAATCCCAAAAGAGGGAAAAGCAGCATTTACCAGTCTTCTCATGAGAGTATAAGTCCAGAGTTTAATCCAATCAAAACGATAGCCTGCTGACGTTTCGGTTCTGGTGCAGATCATTATCAAGACAATGGCAATATAAGCAGCAGTAAACAGCAAACCAACAATGGGGTAGGTTTACCGTCCCATTGCCCCTACCCCATTGTTGGATTGCTGTTTACTGCTACTTGTATTGCCCTTTCCTTGAGAAAAGTCCACACCAGGACATAAACGTCGGCAGGCTATCATTTTGATTGGATTAAACTCTGGATTTATGCTGTGTACACACGGTGAGATTCCCTTGCTATTCGACATAAGATTCGAGTCCTATGCAATATTTGCTAACTGTGTACTATTTACATACAATTCATACACTTTGCATTAGATTTGCACTATATAGTCATTGCTGCCCTGTCAATCTGGGTTTCGATTTGTGCTGCCACGGGAGAGCGCATCGGGATCGCAAGGTAAAAAACCTGTGGGATCTGCATACACTCTGCATATGAGTTTTACTATATGATCAAAATCTAATGTCAAATCTCAGGGTGTGTACACAGCATTATACTGTCATGAGAAGACTGGGGAGTGCTGTTTTTCCCTCTTTTGCGATTTCCGTCTATGTAATTGGGAGTGCTGACTCATTACAGTACTCTCTAAAGGTCTTTTGCTTTCTATATATATATATATATATATATATTATTTATTTATTTACAGTATCTTATATAGAGCAGCAGATTCCGTTACAGTGTCTTATATAGCGCAGCAGATTCCGTTACATTGTCTTATATAGCGCAGCAGATTCCGTTACAGTGTCTTATATAGCGCAGCAGATTCTGTTAGTGTCTTATATAGCGCAGCAGATTCCGTTACAGTGTCTTATACAGCGCAGCAGATTCCGTTACAGTGTCTTATATAGCAGCAGATTCCGTTACAGTGTCTTATATAGCGCAGCAGATTCCGTTACAGTGTCGTATATATCGCAGCAGATTCCGTCAGTGTCTTATATAGCACAGCAGATTCCGTTACAGCGTCTTATATAGCGCAGCAGGTTCTGTTACAGTGTCTTATATAGCGCAGCAGATTCCGTTACAGCGTCTTATATAGCGCAGCAGATTCCATTACAGTGTCTTATATAGCGCAGCAGGTTCTGTTACAGTGTCTTATATAGTGCAGCAGATTCCGTCACAGTGTCTTATATAGCGCAGCAGATTCCGTTACAGTGTCTTATATAGCGCAGCTGATTCCGTTACAGTGTCTTATATAGCGCAGCAGATTCCGTTACAGTGTCTTATATAGCGTAGCAGATTCCGTTACAGTGTCTTATATAGCGCAGCAGATTCCGTTACAGTGTCTTATATAGCGCAGCAGATTCCATTACAGTGTCTTATATAGCGCAGCAGATTCCGTTACAGTGTCTTAAATAGCGCAGCAGATTCCGTTGCGCTTTACAGTGATAAAACAGTGACAGTGATAAAACAAACTGGGTAACAACAGACAGACTTGGAGGTAGGAGGGCCCTGCTGCAATATACAGTATATATATATATATATATCAGCACCTTTTAGGACTAAACAATAAGGCGACTTTGCTTGAAAAAAGACTTATCAAGTATTAAATGTCGCTACTTTAACTAAACAAAGAGGTTTAAAGGCCCCCATACATTTGGCCGACTTGTCATAAGGACAAGTCAGCCCCGGTTTCCCGGGAGAGCTTTATAGGATTTTTCACTTGATGGGCCATTTTTTACATGTGATAAATCGGCTCGATTTATCACATGTAAACCCGGGGAGCAGCAGGAGAGCAGGGTCCGGGGGGGCTGCAGGAGAGGGTCCGGGTCCGTGGCAGGGGGCGGGGAAGAGTCAGCAGCGGCGAGAGCATAGAAAAAAAAATCCTATTCAAAAACTGGACGGCTGCTGATTGGCTGAGCTCTCAGCCAATCAGCGGCCGCCCAGTCTTTTGAATAGGATTTTTTCTATTCTCCCGCTCGCCACAGGGTCCGGTGTTGTGACGAGAGAAAATCCTATTAAAACGACGGCGGGGACGCTGCAGGGCGTCTGGTGGGGGGCACTGCTAGAAGGGCAGAGGCAGTGCGCAGGGGATAGTGACATAGAAGCGGCAGGGGGAGGCGGGAGCTGTCAGTGCTGAGAGAAAAAAAAAGTCCATACAATGAATGGGCAGCCTGTGATTGGCTGAACGCTCTCTCATCCAATTGCTGACTGGCTAAGAGAGCGCTCAGCCATTCACAGGCTGCCCATTCATTGTATTCGCTTTTTTTTCCAGCACTGACAGCTCCCGGCTCCCCCTGCCCTGCGCTCCGTTACTATCACCTCTGTCCCCCACAGCGTCCGCTGCCTCTGCCCTACTAGCAGCATCCCCACCACCCTGCTCCCTTCACCTTCCCGGAGAACAGCTCCCTGCTCCGGTGTCCCCTGCCCGGCTGCACATAAGATTTTAGAACATCTTATGTGCAGCCGGTCCGACCTCCCGACTCCGATCCGATGCGCACGGGACCGTGCATCGGGTCGGACCGGGTGTCTGGACATGCGATTTGGCCCGATTTCACTGCCCGATCCATCTGAATCGGGTAAAATCGGGACCAAATCGCAGAGTGTATGGGGGCCTTAAGTATCATATATCTGCTTGATGTTATAATGAACTAATATAATCCCTCAGTAAGGCGTGCACACTGCTCCACTCTATCTATCTAAATGTATCAGTTTTATCGGTACTTCCTTATCTTTGTGGAAACAGCTTATGCCAGTTACGTTAGCCGCTTTCAGAATAGCATCATCTTCCGCTCACCACAACTTTACTAAAGGTAAAAGATGGTGGCGTGAACACAGGACAGTGATGTGGACCAGGGTGGTGGTGTGGACCCAGGGTGGTGGTGCACAAAGATTCCTACGTAAGTTCTGTAGTGTAAGCGGTGGCCACAAAGATGAAGTACCTATATATCTTTATATTTATTTATAAATATATCTAGATATATAAGTACGTGTATACAGTATATATTGCTACAAATATCATCATCTGCTGCTCCCTGAAACATGTGTAATCTAACTCCATTACTTTCATATTGATTTAATATTACCATTTATGTCACTGCATTTTACTCGCCTTGTTTCCCCACTGTTCTCTCGAACCTGCTGCCTCATGTCCTGACTATCCCTGCCATGCTCACTTCTTGCCTTCAGGTCTCCTTACCTGCACCTCATGTCATCTGTCTGTCCCCCCCTCCCTCTAGACCAGGGGTAGCCAACTCCATTCCTTGAGAGCTACCAACAGTTAACATTTTCCATGTCTCCTCACAGAGTAATAAGTGAAGTAATTAGCTCCACTTGTGGCTAATTTATAATGTGTCAGTCAGTAATGAGTGCACCTGTGTACCTGCAAGGTGAACTGTTGGTAGCTCTCGAGGACTGGAGTTGGCTACCCCTGCTCTAGATTGCATACCTCCCAACATGACCCTCTACAGGAGGAGAGGGTCTTCCCTCTAGACTTCCCTCTGAATGAATAACTGCCATTACCTCAAACTTGCCTACTTTGTCTTTTACCTCTCCGGGAGAAGCCCGTAGAGACAACACTTCAGGGGGGTGGGGGCAAGGCTGACATCACTCTGCCCCGCCCCATGCCGGAAAACTCTGTGATTTGTGGGACGCGGAGAGGGGACGGGGCTTAAATGACGTGAAATGCCACGATCGCGTAATTTAAGCCCCAAGCCCTCACCGCGGACCCACGATTTGCGCTAATTAATCCAGCCGGTAAAGGGGGGAGCGGGGGCTGTGAACAAAAACAGGAGACTTGTCCACCTTCCCGGGAGACAGGGAGGTGGACCCGATTTTCGCGAGGCTCCCAGCCATTCCGTGAGGGTAGGCAAGCCTGCAGTACCTGTGTCGAAAAACACCTTTCTTATCAATTATCCTAGAAAAAAATACAGTTGTGTAATACCACTGGGGTAATTGCCAGGCGCTGCACAGGGCTTTTTTCAAACCAAGCAGCAGTTAGATTAAGGGATAGTCAGTCCCTAAAACATACAAAAAGGGTTTTGTAACTGCGCTATTTGAGGAAAGAAATTATTAACACATTGGTTTTTAACAGTTTATTAAATAAACAAAAATAAAATCATCATAAGCATAATATTAAAATGACACTAAAATGGAATGCAATTGGTGCAAATTTTGGTGAATAAAATCTCCACTTTGATTGTGGAAAAGGCACCCCACTGATCCTTTTTGTGTGTGGATTCTGTTCCTAGTGAGCTCCACAGACAATAGTGATTTAAAGGGGGGGAAAAACAGTCGCTAACACTCACATATCTGGGATAATTACCACTGCTACAACATACCTCCCAACATTTCATGTCCAGGAACCGGGTCAAAGCTGCTGCGCGCCGTAGGCGCGTTGAAAATTCCGGGGGCGTGGCCTCATTCTGGGGGCATGGCCTATACTCGTGGCTCTCCCACGAGGCCACGCCCCCATTTTGCTGCTATGGGGGCATGACCCAGAGGCTCTGTGAGCCTCTAGCCATGCCCCCAGCCCGCTGGCTGCGGGAATAGACGCTGTGCGCATGCACACAGCGTTTATTCCCCGCTGCTTAGAAAGCCGAAAGGGGGGACTCCCAACAGCCCCCCCTCACTGCGGGACACTGCTGGCCGCGGGAGGGACAGGCCCTGATAATCGGGACTGTCCCGCTGAAATCGGGACTGTTGGGAGGTATGCTACAAGCTGCACTTGAGGTGGTCCCGTGTAGTTGTCGTGCTGTCCTCTGATCTCCTTTGGATATCCCCAATCAGTAGTGATGTCCGCCTTTGAGTTCCAGGTTCAGTTTTTTTTCAAAATTGTTTGTAATCCACAGTCCACAATGGAAGAGGAAGTGGGGGTGCTGCTGCAGCCTAACACGTTTAGCTGGGGGCTCCCAGCTTTTTCAAAGGCCACCTTTGAAAAAGCTGGGAGCCCCCCAGCAAAACGCATTAGGGTTCCGCACCCCCACTTCCTCTTCCATCCGGGTTTCAAAAATTGATTTATTTATACAAATACAATTAAAAAAAAAATCCAAAAATAAAAAATAAAATAAATATAAAATACAAGGAAACAAGAAAGAAAGTGCTTATCTTATCTTTTGATGAGACAGGAAGGCTAGGATTTCCCAATGCATTTTGTCTTTCTGACTTTATCAAGGGGTCTTCATTACCCCTGCCTTTGGAGTGCTGTTTATTTGTATCATATATATCATACCTCCCAACTTCTTGGCTGCTGGAATAGGGACACTCGCGTGGCGAAGCCCAGAAAGGGGGTGGGGCCTATGCAAATGAGGGCGTGGTTTATGCAAATTAACCGCAACCCCATTTTCGGCCGCGAATAGACCCTGTGCGCATGCGCACAGCGTCTATTCAATCAGCTTGGGGGGGCTCTCAACTACCACCCCCCGCAGCGGGACAATGCCGGCCGCGGGTGGGACAGCGGGACAGGACCCGAAAATCGGGACTGTCCCGCTGAAATCGTGACACTTGGGAGGTATGTATATATGGAATATTGCTTTCGGGCACCAGGACCAGATGGACAATTACCTGAAGTGAGTGCCGGCAGATTTGTACTGCTACATTTATTTATTATTTATTAACAGTTTCTTATACAGTGCATACATATTCTGCAGCGCTTTATAAAACATAGTTATGGGCAAAAACACATAACGAATTACAGCACAAGACAGTTTAGGACAAGTACATGGTTAATATGGATAGTTGCATCAGGGGACAGGACACTGAAGCCATCATCAGGGTGGCAGAGGTTTATATAGTCTAAGAAAGGCACATGAGGAGAGAGGGCCCTGCCCGTGAGAGCTGACATTCTAAAGTGGAGGGTTAGACAGACAGGGGTGACACAGAAGGGAGAGAAGTGAGCTTAAACAGAAGGTTAGGAGATGGTCAGGTTTTATGCAGGAGGTTTTATACTATATATATATATATAGTAATGTCCTGCATGCAATGAATATTGTATATATCTAGGTCCTGTGTATAGTAATTATACTGTAGTAATATATGTCATGTCCTGCTTATATTGAGTATAGTATATATCCAGGTCCTGTAATCATACTGTAGTAATATATATGTGTGTGTGTAATTGACCTGCATTCAGTGAGTATAGTATATATCTAGGTCCTGTATACAGTAATCATACTGTAGTTATATATATATATATATATGTGTGTGTGTGTGTGTGTGTGTGTGTGTGTGTGTGTGTATAATGTCCTGCATTCGGTGAGTATAGTATATATCCAGGTCCTGTATACAGTAATCATACTGTAGTTATGTATGTGTGTGTGTGTGTGTGTGTGTAATGTCCTGTATTCAGTGAGTATAGTATATATCCAGGTCCTGTATACAGTAATCATACTGTAGATATATATGTGTGTGTGTGTGTGTGTAATGTCCTGCATTCAGTGAGTATAGTATACAGTGGCGTAGCTTTGTTTGGGGCGCCCCCCCGCCGTTAATGGGGGGGCGCCCCCCCCTCTCCCCCCCCCCCCCCCGGCTGCCCGTGCCCCCTCCCCCCATTGCCGCGCACTACATGTAAGGTATGTGACACGCATCGGTATCTGCACTTTATTGTGTGGTTATTTGTGTGTGTTTATATATGTATATGTATTGTAACATTTATTCTTTTATTTTTTCTATTTTTATGTGCATATAATGGTTGAATTGTATTTTTGATGTGATGCATCAGGCAGTAGTCACATTTGACATATTTATGGCTCACTATTAACTGTATAGTCTATTTTTGTTTGAGGCTGACACGTAACTCAGTTCTAATCACTTCTCTTATCATGATTAGTATTTTGCCTATTTACATTATGGTAAATTGAGCCGTTGCCTCAATTTGGCATGTCCATCTATTTATTCTGGCCGTCATTGTCCCCATTAATACAGTGCCTTTAATGTTGTCACCCTATTCGCGCATATAAGCGCTTTATTTCCGGCTTTTCATGCGTTCCACGGCTGTGGAACGCATGTCACTTCCTGGTGGGAGCAGCTTTCAGCTTTACTTCCGGTTTCTGGATGCGTTCCACAGCGGTGGAACGCAAGGTACTTCCGGTCCGGCCGGGATTAGTAACTGGGTTATAACTCAGCCTCCTTTTAGTCTAGTTTTTTGTAACTATCACTATTTAACTAGCGCTTCTGCACCTCATTGGTAAGGTTACTTTTATCCTTCAGCGCTCAATTTTTAGGTGAGTTTCAAGCCACTTCCTGCTTGTTGTTGGACAGGAAGTGGAAGTGTATTTCAATTAGAACTGTGATGCCATAAATAGTCGCCTGTGACACTGCATCAGAACACTGCCTGGTGTTTCCTGTCTGCTGAGTGACATGTTCCTGTCTTGACAAAGGTCCCTGTTGTGGACCGAAACGTCGACTGACTTCAGATGAAATAAATTCTTTTCAACTATGACTTATTACCTGTGGTGAGTGCCTGCTTCAACCAACACAAGTATATTTGGGACTTTGTTTCCTTTAAAGTGGAGCACCGCTAAGCTACCCCTTGACTATATTGAAATGTGGTTCATCGAATGACTATATATATATATATATATATATATATATATATATTATGCGCAGGGGGGGGGGGCACTCAGAGACTACAAACATTTAGAAAATAAGCTGAAAAACGGGTGCTTTTACGGACAATTCAACATTTCGGGGATCATGCCCCCCTTCGTCAGGATCCCCGAAACGTTGAGTTGTCATTAAAAGCAACCGATTTTCAGCTTATTCTCTGAACTTTTGTAGTCTCCAAGTGCCGCCCGCACAGCGCATATTGTACCATTGGGGACAAAGACTTTTTGCCCTAACCTGAGGGCACCGGAGCAGTAAGCCCAGGGGGGCCAGAGTGCCGGAGCACACAGTTGACTTTATAGTTTTTATATATATATATATATATGTATACAGACAGGATTTGGTGGTGCGGCACTCCCCGCATATTAACAAGACAGGAAACCTGTTTCCTGTCTTGTTAATATGCGGGGAGTGCCGCACCACCAAATCCTGTCTGTTGAAATTTCATAGTGTGGGCACCCAGCTGATTTCTGACAGCGTATGTGCAGTGGATGTGCCGGTCTTTTGGACTTCTTCCTATATATATATATAGTAGGTAGATGCCGGCACTCAGCTCCTGAATGTGCTTTCTGCGCCCGGTGCCTTCGCCGTTAGATACGCTGCAGCAGTACCAAGTGCATAGTGGATAGAAAGGCGGCACTCAGAACTTAAGCAAATAAATTCAACACGTAGCCTTCAAAACTCGGTTGACGTTTCAGCCTTTCATATGACTTTTCTCAGGACAGCTTACATGAGCTCTGGTTTTGCAGTGTAAATGATTGCCACTTTAAACAAACTGGAGATTTCTTACCAAATCTCTCACTTTCTGAATCTCTGATTGTATTAAATTTCACCCGGAGTGTCCAAATTATTATGACCACCCCCTCAATACAATGTTGGACAACCTTTTGCCTTTAATACTGTATGGATTCTTCTTGGCATGGACTCTATGAGATGTTGGTACAGTAGGTGGTATGAGGAATTTGAGACCATATCCGATGAACTGCCAACTTCCAATGCCTTAGGATTTGATGGTACTGGATCCTGCTGCCTGATGGCCTGTTTGATCTCATCCCTCAGATTCATGTTTGGATTGAGATCTGGTGATTGTGCAGCCAACTAAGCAAGGTAAAGTCTCTGTCATGCTCTTCGAACCATCTGCGGACAATGCCAGCTTTATGACAGCGGTGAAGAAGCCATGCCGGGGCGTGGCTTCATCACCACTGTATGCTGTTTCTGCCTGACTTTGGTTTGAAAGTGATCCCTGACTGTGGCTGTGAAGCTGCATTCCAGATGCACCCAGGCTTACACCCAGTGCAGTGGCGTAACTATATATTTTGCGCCCCCCCCGCCAAATTTTTTCGGCGCCCCCTCCCCCCATACTCATACCTGACGGTCACTGTCTCCCTCAGTCACCGCTGCGCTGCTGCCCGGCCGCATCTGCGTCACTGTCCCGTCACTCGCTCCCGGCGCCGGCTCCTGCTGATAATGAAAAGTGACTCTTAGAAAATGGCTGCCAAAACTGTCTGCAATACGGGGGCAGCCATTTTCTAAGTGTCACTTTTCATTATCAGCAGGAGCCGGCGCCGGGAGCGAGTGACGGGACAGTGACCGCAGATGCGGCCGGGCAGCAGCGCAGCGGGTAACTATAGCACCGCAGCCCCCCAGGCGCCCATAGTTACTCTGCGCCTCCCCGCCATGGCGGGGGCTGCGGAGGCTTAGTTACGCCACTGACCCAGTGATATTGAATGAATTTACTAAATTCTGCTAACTTAAATGTATGTGGACCGTAAATAACTGTTTATACAATTCACTTATTTGACGCTCCTCCGCTCTTTTCTTTAAAAAAAATCTATCTATCTATATATATTTGTATCTCTCTCTCTCTCTCTCTCTCTCTCTCTCTCTCTCTATCTATCTATCTATCTATATCTATATATATATATATATATATATTCCTTAATACAGTGATGCTGCTTTAAACCAATGGTGTTTGAGTGCCTTCCTTCTGGATGGATATATATATATATATATATATATCCATCCAGAAGGAAGGCACTCAAACACCATTGGTTTAAAGCAGCATCACTGTATTGAGGACTATATATATAGAGAGAGAGAGAGAGAGAGAGAGAGAGAGAGAGAGATACAAGTGTACCACCACACTCGCCATTCCTAAGAATGGGATGCAAACAGCAACCACACTTCACAGGTTGGGGTGCAGTGGCCTGTGACCACACACTCTAGTACAGTGGTATCCAACCTTTTTTGGGGCGGGAGCTACTCGAGACAAAATAAACCGCCTGAAGAGCTACTAAAAAATTGAAACAACAAGAAATCTGCATAATAATAAAAAAAATGCCCTTTACACATTTTGCCACACACTGTAATGGCCCTGACACATTATGCCGCATACCACAATGTCCCAGACACAATATGCCACACACTGCAATGTCCAATATGTCACAAACATACCTCCCAACACTGGAGATAGAGGAAAAGGGACACCTGCGACACGCGCCCGAAATTTGGGGGTATGACCTACTATCATGGCACTCCTGCAAGGCCCCATCCCACATTTTATCTGCTATGGGGGCATGGCCAGCACTCTGAGAGCTGCTGGCCCTGCCCCCGGCCTCTCTAAATAGATGCTGTGCCATATATACACATGCCATCAACCATGCCAGTTACACAATGCCCCCAATACTCACAGTAATGCCATAAACACAATGCCCCCCAGCACTGCCAGCTAAACAATGCCCACCCGATTGTGGTGCCATTCTACATAAATATTCTGGCGGTACTGTGAATGGGTGTAGCCATATGCCACATGGGGTGCAGCCAATGAAAATGGGGATGTGATACACATATGCCCACAATAGTGCCAGATACATATATACCCCACAGTGCCAGGTATGCCCCCACAGTGCCAGGAACAAGTATGCCCCCACAGTGCCATGAACAAGTATGCCCCCACAGTGCCATGAACAAGTATGCCCCCACAGTGCCAGGAACAAGTATGCCCCCACAGTGCCATGAACAAGTATGCCCCCACAGTGCCATGAACAAGTATGCCCCCACAGTGCCAGGAACATATATGCCCCCACAGTGCCATGAACAAGTATGCCCCCACAGTGCCAGGAACAAGTATGCCCCCACAGTGCCAGGAACAAGTATGCCCCCACAGTGCCATGAACAAGTATGCCCCCACAGTGCCAGGAACAAGTATGCCCCCACAGTGCTAGGAACAAGTATGCCCCCACAGTGCCAGGAACATGTATGCCCCAAACAGTGCCATGAACAAGTATGCCCCCACAATGCCAGTTTCCCAGCAACAGCAGACTCACATTGTTGCTGCTGCTGCTGCCGGGGAGATGACAGTCCGGTGTCCCCCTGCAGTGCTGCTGTCCCCCTGCAGTGCTTCTGCTGTCTGTGTCTGGTGTGTCCGGTGTCGTCGCCGCCGCTGCTGCTGATTCCCTTCTGAGGAGAGGAGAGCACCGAGCGTCTCCCCTTCCCCGCACTTCGTTGTGACTGGGCCGTCTGCCAATCAAAACTCGTGGGCCGGCTCCTGATTGGCTGCTGGCCCGCGAGCTCTGATTCGCAGACGGCACAGTCAAAGGAATGCACAGTGAGGGGTAGGAGAGACGCGGGATGCGCTCCCCTCAGAGCAGACAGGGAGGAGGGAGGCCGAACTTCGGGTAACGGAGGGGCGGGCGGGAGGCTGGACAATGGAGGGGCGGGTGGCTGGCAGGGGCAAAGTGGTCGAGCCACCCGGATCGCTGCCGCGAGCTACCGGTAGCTCGCAAGCGACGGGTTGGCGACCACTGCTCTAGTAAATACAAATACAGGGGGCCCAGCCCTCACCATAATAAACTAACTCCCCTTAACATACAAATAATCAATTAAATAAATAATGGGGTTTTAGTACATGAATTGATCAATGCATTTAAGCTTGCAGCCCATCGCCAAGGGACCCCATTTCACTGCAAGTCCTACACTAACAACTGGTCTCTCCAGAACCTGGCAACTGCTGACACATCATAGCTTAAATGAACATGTGTTTTTTCTTGGTTTAAAGCTCACCTGCCAACTACCTTATGGCTTTTAAAGATGAGGCAGTCACCTAACACAGCACCTGAATTAGTATTAAAGGGGCAGCTGTCACAGGTTTCAGACGAATGAGCTTATCTAAGGTGCATGAGAAAGCCATGATCACAGTTACAGAGGTTCATTAAAAATGAACCCACACATAGAGATAGATGTACTCGCCATTCCTAAGAATATTGTACACCATGGCTGAAGTACACTACGTACCTAAGCCTTATTCCTCCTTTTTTAGGTGCGAGAATACTTGCCATTTACTGGCCCTAAGGGTCGTTAAAATTAAATACATCAAAAAAATCTGCCTAGATTGTCTAACCGTGAACATATTGGTCACCTGATTTATAAGTGTTCAGGTAAAGAGATTTTTTTACTTGAAGGGAATATTTCCAATGAATTATAGTAAAAAATTAAAATGTAAACGTACCGTATTTGCCGGCGTATAAGATGACTGGGCGTATAAGACGACCCCCCAAAATTTCCACTCAAAATGTAGAGTTTGTTATATACTCGCCATATAAGACTACCCCCTCTTCCGCACACCTCCCTGTCACTAGCAGCTGCCTGGTCCCTTGAGTGGTGGGTTTTGCTGGGGCAGGACAAACCTATCAGGGCAGGTTTGTCCTGCCCCAGCAAAACCCACCACATAAAGTTTTAAGACCCCCTCATCTGCAGCTTCCCTGCAGTGATGCCGCTGTCCTCCCCCAGGCATAAAGTATTGAGCATATATTCATTAAAGGGTACCTCTCCTCGGCCTCGGGCCCCCCCCCCCCCTTCTTATGCATATGGTACCTCAATAATAAAATATAGCAGTATTTCTCTGCCGCGCTTTCTTCAGCCTAACGGCCTGTCACAATGCACATTGATGTCGGTGGCAGGCTCGGGTGTTTTCGGCGGGGCTCGGGGGGGCTTGTGTGCCCGAGCGCTCCCGAGTCCCCCCGAGCCCCGCCGAAAATACCCGAGCCTGCCGCCGACGTCACTGCAGTGATTGATGTCGGCGGCAGGCTCGGGTACTTTCGGCGGGGCTCGGGGGGACTCGGGAGCGCTCAGGCACACGAGCCCCCCCGAGCCCCGCCGAAAACACCCGAGCCTGCCGCTGACATCAATGCGCAATGTGACAGGCCGTTAGGCTGAAGAAAGCGCTGCAAAGAAATACTGCTATCTTTTATTATTAAGGTACGTATGCATAAGAAGGGGAGGGGCCCGAGGCCGAGGAGAGGTACCCTTTAATGAATATATGCCGCACCCAGCATATAAGGCGACATCACGCCGTGCACCCGGCATATAAGACGACCCCCCACTAGAAGGCAAATTTTTATGGGGTAAAAAGTCGTCTTATACGCCGGAAAATACGGTATATATTTTTATTTCACTAGGTGTCCGACCACCATTTGCTACAATCAATTGTAACTTATTGCTACACATAAGTTATCACTAGAATTCTTCTTTATAGAAGGTATCGTTTAGGTTTTGCACCAGTTTTTAGTATCCAGGTATTCATATGAATTTATAGAATTAATATTGATTTTTCTGAACCACATTCAAATAGGTTCCATCTATTGATTCACTACTTTTTTTTTTATTAAAAATGTCTAATGGACTTATCTTAACATCACATGGTATACACCAATTAAATTTACCTATATGGTATGTATTTTACATTTTTCTCTTCACTGGATTCCCACTTTTTATAGAAAAAAAAGGTTTTCAACTTTAATCACTTGATTCCTTTCACCCTTAAGTAATAACCCCTGAGGAAGTCCGCCAAGGACAAAACGCGTAGGGTCATCAGTCATAGGATTTTGAAAAGTGTCATCTGAATGAATTGATGTTTAGAGGAGAAATGTATATATCTATGTCTGTTTTATATATTTAATGTGATGCCTTTGTCAATAAAATGTACATTCAGTATCTGATTTGGCCCTTGTGGCCTTCTTGGGTGAATACTTGGTGGGGGGTTGTCTTACAGATAAACATCTTGGGAGTCCCCTTCGCCTTAAGGAACACAGATTCAACTGGGAATGTTTTAGTTAAAATATCCTCTATACAGCGCACTTGGGAAATCTCTTGTATTTGTGTTTGTATGCAAGGTCCACTAAGTGGGACCTTACCCCATGGTGCAGCTCCCCAGCGTGAGATAAGGATATTGCTATATATATATATATATATATATATATATAGAGAGAGAGAGAGAGATGTCGCCTGAAACATGTCGGAGCAATAAAAGTTTTTTGCACCTTTATAAATTCCGAGATTGCCGCCTAAATACTTCCCACCATACATGAGGACCTTTTGGCCCTGGATGGAAGGCACCGGGTAAGAAAACTTATCATTTCCTGGGAGTGCCGGCTTACACAGCCAATATATATTCAGCCTGCAGTGGAGTGAACTACTCTATCCCTATTGTGGGTTATTTTCTTCTTGCTGAAACTTAAATTTGAAGGCGGTTATCTACTAGCGTGGTTCATCTTATTGGCGTATACTCTGTTGATACGATTTTAAATACATTGTTCGGTATAAGGAATACCTTCATTGTTATAAATCTTGATATCCGATTTTTGTACTTCGCGTTGCCCCTCATGAAGTTGTGTTGATGAAACGCGTTGGCGTTTTTAATAAAGGACTACTTTTATGAACGAAGTCTACGTCTCATTGCTGAACATCTGAACTCTATCTCAGAACAGGAGTGACTGTGACATCATGCTTATTTCATATTGTTGCTAGGTGCTACTATAAGAGCACACTCTGAACAACCCCTTTGTATATCAATTGCTTTGTGTCTCTCACTAACAGGAGAGATGTTTCACAGTAGCAGCTTGTTATTGGAATCTATTAGCGCAATACCTGGACCATACTCTGCGTCCCCAATACATATATATATATATATATCTATACATATATATATATATATATATATATATAGATATAGATATAGATATATATAGAAGGAAATGGGGACAGTTAGGGTGCGCTACCTAATACATACAATGTACCTCCCAATTTATATCATAATAAAATCACAGATACATTCCGGAATTCATTTCCTTGTATTCAATGTTGATAATGTTCGCAATGATTATGCACAGTCCATTTCAAGATGAATAGTCTTTTTATTATTGCAAGAATTTTATTTTATTATTGCAAAGGTTTTTTCTTGGACTACCGTGTCTCTTCCACTGCACCTAGCTGGTTTACACGTGTTGTTCCTGAAGCTTACTTTGAACTATTCTCATTCACCTAAAACGCTCCTTGATAAAGGTCCGTCTTCTCTAGGACCGAAACGGCTGAGTTTTGGTGAAATTGGAAATATACTTGAAAAACATTGTTGCAAATAAAACTATTTATTTTTATCAAGAAGCACTTTCTTTGATAAGGTGGTGAGTGCCTGCGTCTCTATATGAGAACCGTAGCTATATATATATATATATATATATATATATATATATATATATATATATATATGAGAGGGGACTGCTGGCACTCCTAGTACCTATATATATATATATATATATATATATATATATAGATATCTCTTATATATTTGGCTACATCTGTCACTCAAAGTGTGTCTGAAGCTGTAACGCTGGGTGGAGCCTCTGACTCACATGACAGAGAACCAGCCCAGTGAGCCCACAGTCATAGGAGGGACACATTGCTCTGCTCCTGCACTTTCCTTTTAATGTATGATTGCCATCACCTGTGTTGAAGCACCTTTCCTATCAATTAACCTGTTCAACACAGATGGAGGTAATCATACATTAGGAAGAAAGTCCAGCGGCAGAGCATTGTGTCCCTCCTGGCATGGGTCATGTTGGGAGGTATGCACAGTGCCAGACACCCTCTGCCTCCCCATGTTACCCAGCAAAGACACAGCTACTCACCAGACACACCAGGTGAGCGCCCCACACCTCCATACCTCCCAACATGACCCTCTCCAGGAGGGACAGAATGCTCTGTTTGTGGACTTCCATCTTAATTTATGATTGTCATCACCTGTCATTTTAAACAGGGTAATTGATAAGAAAGGTGTTTAAGCACAGGTGATGGTAATACATAAATTAAGAAGAAAGTCCAGAAAGTCCAGAAACAGAGCAATGTGTCCCTCCTGGAGAGGGTCATGTTGGGAGGTATGCACCTCCCTCCCTCCCCCCCCCCCCACCATTCACGGCAACCCCACGATTAAATGGCACATGCACAACACTGACATGGCTATGGTCGACAATGAAAAAGGTTGACAAGATTTATTTTTCACTTTTTCAATGTTTTCATATTCATTCTCATGTGTCGACATGGACACCAATGAAGTGCCACACTTATGTCAACATTTACATGTGTTGACCTTTCTGTGTTGATTTTTTCTTGTGGCGATTCGTGGCACCCCCCGCGACCCCCCTCCCACGATTTGCAGCACACCCCCCGCAATTCGCGGCACCCCCGGTGACTCCCGCGATTCGCGGCCCCACCCCGTGACACCCCCCCCTCCTGCGATTTGCGGCACCCCGCAACCCCCCCTCCCACGATTCGCGACAACTCCCCGGGCCCCCCCTCCTGCGGTACACGGTGCCCCCCACGGCCCCCCCTATCGCGATTCCCCACCCCTGACCCCCCCCTCCTGTCATTGCGGCAACCCCCCGCCCCCGCGACCCACCCTCCCGCGATTCACTGCAACCCCCCACACCCCCCCTCCCACGATTTGTGGCACCCACACACCCCCCCCCGCGACCCCACCTCCCGCAATTCACGGCATCCACCCACGACCCCTCCTCCCGTGATTCGTGGACACCCCTCACCTCCTCCCCCCCCCCCACCCCCGCGCGCGATTCACGGCAACCCCAGGATTAAATGGCACATGCTAAACACTGACATGGCTATGGTCGACAATGAAAAAGGTTGACATGAGTTTTTGAAGATTTATTTTTCTTTTTTTTGAATGTTTTCATATTCATTCTCATGTGTCGACATGGACACCAATGAAGTGCCACACTTATATCAACATTTACATGTGTTGAACTTTCTATGTTGATTTTTTCTTGTAGCAATTTTTTTCCAGTGACAACGTTAAACTTAAAAATCATCAACCAATTCTTTGTATAATATATAACACCTGTTCTGTTTTACTGTAGGTGTTTTAAGTCAGATCTTTTACTGCTACTATTACTGTTTATGTAAATGCATTCTGAATGACAGCAACATCCTACCATCCTTCTACAAGAATATATAACCAACTAGGTGATTCATCATGCCCCGTGCCCCCCCCTCCCGCGATTCACAACCCCCCCCTCGCGCAATTCAAGCCCCCTCCCACGCTTTGCGGACCCCCGCCCTCTCCCGCGATTCGCGCACACCTGCGCCCCCTCCCTCCCTTGATTCACGGCACCCCCCGCAATTCACGGCACCCCTAAGCCCCTCTTTAGTCCCCCGTATACTCACACACCCCTATCACTACCCAGCTTCCTGCTCTCCTGAACCGTAACTTCCACCACTGGGGAGTCGCTGACGCTGTTTTGCCCACATGCCCCTATCATGCCTCATAGCCCAGCCTCCTGCTCTCATGCACCCGAACTCCCACCCAGTAGGAGGAGGCACTAACTGAGGGCCACCATCCTGTACTGCCACGCTGGACCCTCACCCACTGGCAGAAGCTGCACAGTATCTCCCACCCTCCTCTTTAGTCCCCCTTATGCCCACACACACCTATCACTACCCAGCCTCCTGTTTTAGTGTGTCATGACCTCCGCCAGTGGGGAGCCGCTGACTCAGAAACACCCTACTATACTATTGCACACACACACACATGTCCTGATGAAAATGGCTGAGGACCATTGAAACGTAGTCTAAACAGGCTGTGTTCTGAGTCGTTATTTCCTTTTTCTTGAGTGCCTCCCTTTGCTGTGGATTTGTGTGTCGGCACATGTGAGTGTCGACTTTTGGATGGCAACAAGTACAGTTATCTCGTTATTGTGAGTGCCGGTACCTACATACTTACTATATATATATATATATATATATATATATATATATATATATATATATATATATAGTATCCAAAAGGTCCAGCACTCCCAATAACGATTACAACTTGGACAAGTATTGTATGTTGCCATGGTGATGGTTTTTTGTTGTCACTTTTACGTGTCGGTGCGATGACGTCATCTAACGGCGCTGATGCCGGATGCACGTCCCGCCCCGGCTTCACACTGCACAAGGGTGTTTCACTTTTATAAAGGTATGTTTGTACTCGTTTTATTTTGTATGACTTGACAAAAGTTGTGATAATACAACTGAAACGTTGTCTTAACAAGCCACTGTAGTTCGTGTATTTCTTTACATGCAGCGCTGAGGGCCGCACCATCCACGTGCTATATATATATATATATATATATATATATATATATATAGCGCAGAGGAAAGAGAGCGTCACTCCGGGGCTTGTGAAGAATCAAGTAACAGCTTTATTGGCGTTATGTCAACGCGTTTCGGGAAGTACCCGTCGTCAGGACAATTCAATTGTCCTGACGACGGGTACTTCCCAAAACGCGTTGACATAACGCCAATAAAGCTGTTACTTGATTCTTCACAAGCCCCGGAGTGACGCTCTCTTTCCTCTGCGCTATATTTGGGAGCTATCCTAGCCCTCCGGCCGGCACCCGGGCAGCATAGCATTGCCATTTTCCATTTGGAACAGGAGTGCCGGGCTTAACATTGGTATATATATATATATATATATATATATATATATATATATATATATATATATATGGACAGAGAGGATATAGAGTGCGCCTCCTGTTGTATCACCACCACCTTAAAATTCAGATGGAGATAGACATTTTTGTAAAATGGTTGTACAATTTATTATAAAATCAACAAGATAATTTTCAATGTTGTTCCATATGGAGTCAAGGTCTTCTCAATAACAATAACCCGACGCGTTTCGTCATATAGACTTCATCAGGGGTGTAACATATATGACTCACAACGGCATGTGCTCTTGATTAAAAGCGATTAAGCTGGTTCCTTAGTGGATACTTGAACCAACTAAAATGGTGTCTCACTTTCAATATGGAATGGGGCAAAATGAGTGATATGGAGAGTTTTTTTTGTCCGTCAATCCTCTCCTAAGCAAATGCTGAATCTCCCAAGCTGCCACTCCAAATAGCTGCAGCTATTTGAATCGTTTTTAATCAAGAGCACATGCCGTTGTGAGTCATATATGTTACACCCCTGATGAAGTCTATATGACGAAACGCGTCGGGTTATTGTGATTGAGAAGACCTTGACTCCATATGGAACAACATTGAAAATTATCTTGTTGATTTTATAATAAATTGTACAACCATTTTACAAAAATGTCTATCTCCATCTGAATTTTAAGGTGTTGGTGGTGATACAACAGGAGGCGCACTCTATATCCTCTGGGCCATACTACTGTCTTTCTCCCCCACTAACAAGGGGGACTTATAGAGGTTCTGCCGAAATCTATACAGCGCAGTGAAAGGGTTATCTCTCTCTCTATATATATATATACAGTATATATATATTTAGATTTTTCCAAGGGATCCGCACTCGCATCACATCACAGTGCAAAGGGGGGGGTGCTCCATAAGATGGGAAGACATCATGGAATATAGGAATAGAATGGGCACTCACCAAGGTCTAGGTAATCAAAGTGTTATTTTATTTGCATCAAGTCGACATACCATCCGACGTAACGACACGTTTCGGTCTAAATAAGACCATCATCAGGAATAGTGCATCCAAAATACAGAACATCAGCAGAACAACAACCTGACATCTGTCCCTGGGGAGTGTCCTTCCCCAGGGACAGATGTCAGGTTGTTGTTCTGCTGATGTTCTGTATTTTGGATGCACTATTCCTGATGATGGTCTTATTTAGACCGAAACGTGTCGTTACGTCGGATGGTATGTCGACTTGATGCAAATAAAATAACACTTTGATTACCTAGACCAGTGGTGGCCAACCTGTGGCTCTTGAGCCTCATGCGGCTCTCCCCCTTGTAAAGTGCGGCTCCTGCTCCCACTGCTGCCCGCCACCCACCTGCTGCCAGTTCCCTAAAATCCTTCTGAGGGGAGGAGAGCGCGCATCGCGCATCTCTCCTACCCCTTACTGTGCATCCTTGTGACTGGGCCATCCGCCAATCAGAGCTCGTGGGCCAGCAGCCAATCAGGAACCGGACAGCGACCTTTGATTGGTGGGCGGCCCAGTCACAGGGAAGTGTGTGCTGTGCTCTCCTCCCATTGGTGACATGACAGGACTGCAGGGGGACACCAGATTGTCCTCTCCCCGCATGGTAACAGCAGCAACAACGGTGAGTGCTGCTGCTGGGAAATTTGCACTGTGGGGGCATAGCAGCTTGTGGCACTGTGGGGGCATAGCAGCTTGTGGCACTGTGGGGGCATAGCAGCTTGTGGCACTGTGGGGGCATAGCAGCTTGTGGCACTGTGGGGGCATAGCAGCTTGTGGCACTGTGAGGGCATAGCAGCTTGTGGCACTGTGGGGGCATAGCAGCTTGTGGCACTGTGGGGGCATAGCAGCTTGTGGCACTGTGGGGGCATACCCGGCACCGTGTGGTGCATACCTGGCACCGTGGGGGGGGCATATGTGTATCTGGCACTATTGGGGGCATATGTATATATGGCACTGCACTATTGGAGGCATATTTGTATCACACCCACCCAAGGGGTCAAAATAGACTACGCCCCTTTTTTTGGCGCATGCGCCTTCGGCGCGCGCATGATGTCGGCTCTTTAGCTTGACTACCGATATTTTTCGGCTCTTTACCTCTGACCGGTTGGCCACCCCTGACCTAGACCTTGGTGAGTGCCCATTCTATTCCTATATATATATATATAGATATCTATATATCTATATATATATATAGATATATAGATATATATATCTATATATATTTTGTAGTACTTACATAAGTCATGTCCTGCATACAGTGAGTATAAAATATAACTAGATCCTGAGCACAGTGAGTATACTATATAGCTATTCTATTTTGACACATCGGCTCGATAAATTGTGTAAAAATTCCAATCCGCTGTGGCATATGCATTGGAACAGATCCAGAGATTAGCAGTGCTGTAATATGAATTTGTCATAATCAAAGTGGTGAATGGCACCGCATGAGATCCAGCCATAGGAGAGCTTCCGGGTCAGTTGGCAGGGTATCACATGCGAGCCTAGGCAAAGTGTATGTGCCTGGGTTACATCGGGAGAGAGCAGTAGTATATGTACCTGGGTTACACTGGGAAAGAGCAGTAGTATATGTGCCTGGGTTACAGCAGGAGAGAGCAGTAGTATATGTACCTGGGTTACAGCAGGAGAGAGCAGTAGTATATGTGCCTGGGTTACACTGGGATGGAGCGGTATTATATGTGCCTGGGTTACAGCAGGAGAGAGCAGTAGTATATGTGCCTGGGTTACAGCAGGAGAGAGCAGTAGTATATGTGCCTGGGTTACAGCAGGAGAGAGCAGTAGTGTATGTGCCTGGGTTACACTGGGAGAGAGCAGTAGTGTATGTGCCTGGGTTACACTGGGAGAGAGCAGTAGTATATGTGCCTGGGTTACAGCAGGAGAGAGCAGTAGTTTATGTGCCTGGGTTACAGCAGGAGAGAGCAGTAGTATATGTACCTGTGTTACAGCCGGAGAGAGCAGTATAGTATATGTGCCTGAGTTACAGCTGGAGAGAGCGGTAGTATATGTAACTGGGTTACAGACGGAGAGAGCAGTAGTATATGTGCCTGGGTTACAGCAGGAGAGAGCAGTAGTATATGTGCCTGGGTTACAGCTGGAGAGAGCAGTAGGTTACACAGGGAGAGAGCAGTAGTATATGTGCCAGGGTTACACAGGGAGAGAGCAGTAGTATATGTGCCTGGGTTACAGTGGGAGAGAGCGATAGTATATGTGCCTGGGTTACACCAGGAGAGAGCAGTAGTATATGTACCTGGGTTACAGCAGGAGATAGCAGTAGTGTATGTGCCTGGGTTACACTGGGAGAGAGCAGTAGTATATGTGCCTGGGTTACACCGGGAGAGAGCAGTAGTATATGTGCCTGGGTTACAGCGGGAGAGAGCAGTAGTATATGTGCCTGGGTTACACCGGGAGAGAGCAGTAGTATATGTACCTGGGTTACAGCGGGAGAGAGCAGCAGTGTATGTGCCTGGGTTACACCGGGAGAGAGCAGTAGTATATGTACCTGGGTTACAGCAGGAGAGAGCAGTAGTATATGTGCCTGGGTTACAGCAGGAGAGAGCAGTAGTATATGTGCCTGGGTTACACTGGGAGAGAGCAGTAGTATATGTACCTGGGTTACAGCAGGAGAGATCAGTAGTATATGTGCCTGGGTTACAGCAGGAGAGAGCAGTAGTGTATGTGCCTGGGTTACACCGGGAGAGAGCAGTAGTATATGTACCTGGGTTACAGCAGGAGAGAGCAGCAGTGTATGTGCCTGGGTTACACTGGGAGAGAGCAGTAGTGTATGTGCCTGGGTTACAGCGGGAGAGAGCAGTAGTATATGTACCTGGGTTACAGCAGGAGAGAGCAGTAGTATATGTGCCTGGGTTACAGCAGGAGAGAGCAGTAGTATATGTGCCTGGGTTACACTGGGAGAGAGCAGTAGTATATGTACCTGGGTTACACTGGAAAGAGCAGCAGTAGTATATGTGCCTGGGTTACACTGGGAGAGAGCAGTAGTATATGTGCCTGGGTTACAGCAGGAGAGAGCAGTAGTATATGTGCCTGGGTTACAGCGGGAGAGAGCAGTAGTATATGTGCCTGGGTTACAGCGGGAGAGAGCAGTAGTATATGTGCCTGGGTTACAGCAGGAGAGAGCAGTAGTATATGTGCCTGGGTTACAGCAGGAGAGAGCAGTAGTACATGTGCCAGTGTTACAGCGGGAGAGAGCAGTAGTATATGTGCCTGGGTTACAGCAGGAGAGCAGTAGTATATGTGCCTGGGTTACAGCAGGAGAGAGCAGTAGTACATGTGCCAGTGTTACAGCGGGAGAGAGCAGTAGTATATGTGCCTGGGTTACAGCAGGAGAGAGCAGTAGTATATGTGACTGGGTTACAGCAGGAGAGAGCAGTAGTATATGTACCTGGGTTACAGCAGGAGAGAGCAGTAGTATATGTGCCTGGGTTACACAGGGAGAGAGCTGTAGTATATGTGCCTGGGTTACATCATGAGCTAGAGTATGGCTTGATCGTAATAATAGCAGATGCTACAACTACAGTACACAGATCATACACAGTATTGTCCATTCTCATATATATATATATATATATATATATATATATATATATATATATATATATATAGTGTCCCTGAGTCTCCAAAACACTGATATCTGCTGGCAGAGAGTGAAACTACATCTCTTTCTCACACATGCACAAACACAGAAGGTAGCAGACTAGATTGCTTTGAGTGGGCTTGCTAGATGAGACATGTAAGGCAATCTGTCTTTGTCTGGACAGTTTCAGTAATAAATAAATTTGCCAATTACAATTAAATACGGACTGAAATTCAAAAGTAAAGTATTTATTATCTTCATGTAATGCATAAATCCATATATTCCCTGTTTAGAACATGGAGCCCCTGTCATGCTGCTCTGGACTGATTGTAAATATCTACTAAATAATGTGAAATTGTCAGTACCGCCAATCTGATGATAATACCAGTGAGATGGATGAAGACAAAGGAGCCAATCCAAAGTGGCTGATGATTGTGATAATCACCAATGCTGGCCCTGCATTGGGGCGGTGCACCCCCAAATAGTCCTTGAGCAGAGTTTCATACGGGCGTCCGTACAGGGACGCTCTTAGAGAGGAGGAGGCTCATGTGCAGCCTCCTCTGTTTGGGCCCCCTTCTCTCTCCAGGCCCGTGCCACACAGTAGAGTCTGAGAACTAAATGCCACCGTGCCCATTTTTGGTGCGATTCTGGCATTTGGTAGGTCCGGAGGGGTAAGTTTAAAAAAAAAATGGGTGCAATGTGCATGGTGTGGGCCCCCTGGGACTTGGAGGCCAGTGTACACCATACACATTGCACCTATAGTAAATACAGCACTATCGTCAGGGGCCTGTATAACATTCCCATTCTACGCTTAGGCAATGGAGTCATCGGCCACTGGGCTCCTGCTCCCAAGAGGGCACCTCTCCTCCCTTGTGAGTTTGAATCTGTTAATTGAAAGCCATCAATATTGCTTCTGTGACTAACTACCCCTTCCTCCTGTGACCATAAACATCACACTCTTTAGTTTAAACAAAAGATAGGATGTGTCCTCTCGGGGTGAGCTCATTCGCTCATTTGACTTCCAATATCACCTCTATGCTGATGATACTCAAATCTACCTCTTCTCCTGACCTCTACTCTGATCTCTTCACTCGTATTTCCAACTGTCTCTTCTTGGATATCCCAATGTACTGTGCGATGCGATGCCCGCGGGAGCGCACATCGCACTGTGCCATCGGACCGTGTATGGGCACTTTTAGACTGAGCAGATCATCTACCCACCCTCCCATATAACATCACCTTCCATCTATTGATGGAACAGCGATCTCCTCTAGCCACCAAGTACGCTGCCTTGGCGTTACTCTTCATTCCTCTCTCTCTCCTTTAAACCACACATTCAGCATCTCTCACGGTTCTGTCGTTTCCACCTCAAAAAAATTTCCAGACCCTATCTCACCCAGGATGCTACAAAGACCCTCATCCACTCACTAGTCATATCCAGATTGGACTACTGTAATCTAATACTTTCTGGCCTCCCTGTAACACATCTCTCCACTCCAATCTATCCTCAGTGCTGCTGCCCGGCTCATCTTCCTCTCCAAACGTATTATTTCCCCACTCCCCCTCTTACAAGCCCTGCACTTGCTCCTCTCTGCTACACGCCCTCTCCGCAGCACAAATGCATGTCGCCTCTCCTGCCAACTGGTTACTTCCTCCCATTCCCGCCTCTAGTATTTTGGCCTTTGCGCACCGTATCTCTGGAATTCTCTACACCTCCCTATCAGACTTGCCACCTTCCTACAAAACTTTAAACGGGCACTTAAGACTAGGGCAGGCGACTGGGGGGGGGGGGGGTGTCAAGAGGGACACTCGTACAGGGCATCAACCTTGTGAGGGGCCCCCAAGGGTCTGAGGGGCTGTGGCAGTGCAGCCCTTGGTGTGGTCACCTGTCCAGCTACCAGTACTAATGCATTATGTGACATCATGCAACACAGTGAACCATACGATGCGCAATGCTGCGCCCTCCATTCTGCCCTGCACTGTTATATTGCATAGTGAATACTAATTATCAAATTTGTTTTCAATGTAATTAAAGTCTGGTCGCGGTCAGGGGGCCCCAGAGATATCAGTGTACCGGGCCCCAAGATTTATGTTGCCTGCCCTGCTCAAGACCCACTTCTTCATTAAATCTAACCATTTCTCATCCTAACCCTGTGTTTATGCTTGTGTCTATCCCTGCTGTTTCTCCCCAGTTTGTCTGCCCCTCTTTAGAATGTAAGCTCTAACGAGCAGGGCCCTCTCTCCTCATGTGCTTTTCTAAAGGTGCCCATACACGGTGCGTGCGATGCGATGCACGCTTCCACGGGCATCTCATTGCACAGTACAATAAGTATGTGCTGCATATACTTTTTGTACTGCCTTCGGATCGCATTGAACGCAAAACGCATGCGTTGCGAACCAGCCCATAACAGGTGCGCTCATCGCAGCATGTATGGGCACCTTTAGAATATATCTCTGCCACTGTTATAATTGCGTCAGTGCCCACTGCTGAAACTGTCTTTATTTACCATGTACTTGTCCTAATTTGCATTTGTACTATAAATCATTATTTTCTTGTTTTGTTCTTTTGCTCGTCTATGTATTGTCAGGCGCTGCGGAACCCTTGTGGCGCCATGTAAATAAATGATGATAATAATAATGTGTTGGGGGAGACTTTTGCTGATCCGCTATCGGGAAGCCACCAGCTACAGAGACCGTGAGGCATGATTATTGTAACTTGCATGTATGTGAGCAGTTTTTTTAACATGTAACTGGCACTAAATATGTGGAAGGACATGATTGCTGGGTATTCCAATTCAGTACCTGATATAGTACATAAACTTTGGTTCATGTTTTAAAACCTTGTTTCATGCACAAATAAATTATATTTGTGTGTATTTTATGTGTGTTGATGTGTATATACAACATAAATGCAAGATACTTAAGATTCATCATTGAAATATATAAAAATATTCCAAAATACGGAATAATCCGTCATCCAAAATTCTTCTGGTCCCGAGCATTTTGGATAAGGGACACTCATATATATATATATATATATATATATATATATATATATATATAGAGATAGAGAGAGAGATAGATGTGCGCTCTATTCACCACTTAATAACCATACATTGGTACATAAAATGTATATTTATTCAGACTTTCTTTACAGTATAAATGAAATGGTTTTTCAATAAAAACAATGGCAATGTGGATTCCAGATTCAGACAAGGAGTTATTCAAATGAATGACAGGAAAAAGATCCGACTTCAGAACAGGTAAACTCCTTTAACAAACGAAACCCTACGCGTTTCGTCCCTTAGGACTTCATCAGGGGCAAAAGATGATCTGAATCAAAATGGTGAAAAAATGTACATGAGCCGTCAGTGAAATAGAACATATATATTAAAAGGTCCCTATTAGGAGGGTAGTGAAAATGGGGGGCATCTCAGCATGGAGAGTGGAGGAAGGAACATAGAGTGGAGGAAGGAACAAAGATGTGAGGAAGTTCCAGTGAAGGATGGATGTGAACGAAGATCCGGTGAAATAGTGAGGTGAAGAGAAAAGATGGACAATAAGAATTACAAACGTCCCATCTTAATATGGGGTAGTTGAAAAATCCAGAAAGAGATGGATGTGCCCGTGGTTGTATATAATTAATTACAATAATCCAGAGAGAGAAAGATGCGCCAGTGGTTGTATATAATTGATTACAATATACGGAAAATGTGAGACCAGATGTAGTAGAATGAAAGACTAGGATAATACAGTAAATCTATATTCCCCTGGTGTGGGAGTGAATTATATTCAATGATATACTCGTATAGCACCTTAAAGGTGTAAATTCCATTTAGTGATATATCATTATAACCCCTAAGTAGTGGGGGAGAAAGAGGTGGTGTATATTACATACCAAGTCTGGACAGTGCCATATATAAAGGTTTCTTCCAACAATATAAACTGGATAGATGTAGTGGATAAATAGGGTAAGGTAACTGACCACGTCAGTTCTGGTAAAACCTCTGTCCTGCAGAGGTATAGGACTTCAAAGAAAGGGGTCCTATAGGTAAATATAGTGGTAGTTAGTGTAATCATAATGAATATTTGAATATTATTGGGGGGGGAGGTCAATTCCTGGGGTTGCACATACCAATATCTGCCGATATCTAGCTTGAAGTGACAACTGCTCAACCACAGAGGTCCACGTTAGTGGTTAGCAGATACTAAAAATAAATATATGTAGTATTTAATGGAAAATCCTTTAAACAAGTATTTATAGAAAATAAAAAATAAATAAAAATAAAAATAAAATCTTTGGTATATGTTGCCCCAAATCTCATATTATGGGTGCAACATATCACACAAGAGCAAAATATGTACATAATAAAAGTTATAGGGTAACACATACCAATTTCAGCCGATATGTAGCTTGAAGAAAAACTGCACAACCACAGAGGTCCACGTTAGTGGTTAACAAATACTAAAAATAAATACATATAATACTTAATACAAAATTCTTTTGACAAGTATTAATAGAAAAATATGAATATTATATATATTGCTCAAAATGTCAAAATGCAAAGTTTCATGCGCATCATATCGCACGGGGGCAAGTTGAGTGTATAATAAGAACCAATGTGGGGTTATGGGGTACTGGTTAATACATATTGGTAAATGCATTTATGTGATGCGGGCAGGCAGGTAACATTATTCAGACACTGATACAATATGATGTACCCGTAGAACATAAATGTTATGAGCCCCAAATTGGAGCAGGCCCGCTGTCTGACACAGGCCACCGTCATCTGGGGTACAAAACAGCTCCATGTTGACAATTCATGATTGGTAAAAATAGTTGTTAATGTGTAGCGACAATAGTGCATAATTCATAGTAACACACCATGTCAGAATATGGGGCTCACATATTCAACCTCAATATGCTACACTAGATGGTACAGTAAGTCAATCAGATACAGCCAGCCAAATGTGGGTACAACATTGTCCCATTACACAAAGCAGTGTGTACTGATGATATAATAAATCACAGGCATAGATTTCAGTACAAGCGTGATGATATAATAAATCACAGGCATAGATTTCAGAACAAGCATGGGATCACTTACTACACATCATACACAGTATATGGGACCAAAACAGAGCAACCTACCAGTGGAGAGATAATGTCCAACTCCTGTGGGTGTGCAGCGAGATCGGCTAATGGTCTGCAATGGGTTTAAATACCCTGATCAGTGATACGTCACTTCCTGTAGGCTAATGTCTATGGCGAAGGCTAAAACGGAGGTTTCCAACGAGTGACAATAAAAAGGATAGGCAGCAGAGGAGGAGCTAGATGATACAGTGTAAACTGGAGGAAAATGGGGGCTAAGTGGTGGTGATATCTGCGGTAATAAACGTTCATGGAACGCACTTCCGGGAAGCCGTGCGTTCCAACTGTCCAGTATGTACATCCGGTCACCTGACCGCATCTGGTGGTACTATGCTGGCGTCAATGGAACGCATATCCGGGGCGTTTTGCGCTCCAAAGCCCGTCAGCTCACCTTATCTATTGGGACCTTCCTAGGTTACGGGGATCGGGTATTAATATACCCGCTCGTCAGTGGAGGGGGTGGAATAATAATAAAGCGCTAATTAGCGCCTAACTAGTGGTACCTGCGATACCTGATCTGGATACGTTACACGTAGTACTACATAATTCCTAGTGGGACACGGTGGACAGGAAAAAACGTTCCTATAAATAAAGGTTCCTACTTACCATAAGAGTGAATGATAACTATGATGGACATATAGGCTAGTCTATTCTATGTGTATAGACAACCTTGTATCAAATTTATTAAAGTAGATAGGATTGTTGGTGACTGTGTGTATTATATATTAAATGTTGAATATGAATAATATTTTATTTATATTATTAGAATTAGTGAGTTCAGTGAGGTCATATTAATTATAGAATAATTTAAAAATGGTGAACTAAAACATATGATATAGGATATGATGTAATATATGATATAATCCTAGAAATATGATATCATATATGGGGTTATACAATCCCTAAATAATTATGTATACCTCTAAATGGGAGTACAGGAAAGGAAGTGCTGTGGACAGAAATCGAATTTTAACAATAAGATGTTATAAGCCCCTTACCTATCACACTCCCATCAGTATATGGGAGGTGTTCCCTATTGGCCTAAATACTTCAAGAGTACCCTTCTTGATGTATATTATATGGGTTTGTAGCTGAATTGGTCCCATATGTACAATACTGCATTTTCATATTATACATAATACATAATATTACAGCAAATTTAGTTATTCTCTAAAGTGTTAGTGAAGTATAGAAAAAGTGGGGATAGGGACATGATCCTGGGTCTAGATAAGGGAGAGATATAGCTGCGAAAAGTGGGACAGTAAGTTTAGTTATAAGAAAGAGACTATATCAACATTTTCATTGAGTCCCTTCGGTGATAGGGAATGCATAGTATATATCCAAAAGGTTTCCCGTTTGGATAATTGGAGTTCCCTATTCCCTCCTCTAGGGTTGGGTGGGACGTGTTCCAGGGCCGTGAACACAAAGTTCTTAACGTCTGGTGTTGCGTTATGCTTTTCCAGATAGTGTCGGGGTAAGTTATGTGACGTCAGTTTGTTTTTAATATTTCTTAGGTGCTCCTGAATTCTTAACTTGAGCATTCGTTTGGTTTTCCCTATATAATACATGCCGCATCCACATGTTATTCTGTATATGATGAATTGTGAATTACACGTACATGAATGATTAAGGGAATAGGTTTTGTTTTCCGTGGTCTTCCAACTGAATGTTTGTTTCTCAATAAATTTGCAGCAGATGCATTTTGTGCATGGGCTGCATTTTATGATGTTATTCAGAAAATGTTTCTTTGGTTCAGGTTTATCTTGCCGCAATTGGCTGGGTGCCACTATGCTTTTCAAATTGGGTGCTCGTCGATGGACGACATTTGGTCGTGGGGGTAACGTGGGTCCCAGAATGGGATCTTTTAATAAGATGCTCCAATGTTTATCTAGGATTTTCTTAATAAGGTGGTTCTCTTTGTTAAATTGCGTTATGAATGGGCGGATCTGTTGTTTATTCTCCTTGTGTTTTTTGTTTTGTAGAATTTCCTTTCTGTCCAGATGTGCTGCTTTCATCCTGGCCTCGTGGACTTTTTCGGGGTCATAGCCACGTTCTGTGAATCGATTTGCCAAGGTCTTTGATTGCAGCCAGTATACTTCCAAGTCGGAACAGTTTCTTCTCAGTCGGACGAATTGGGCATAAGGTACACCGTTAATCCATCTAGGGTGATGACAGCTGTTAGAAGGTATGAAGCTGTTAGCATCTACTTCCTTGAAATAAGTCTTCGTGCTGATGATTTCTCCAGGGGTTCCCTTCAGTGATAGATCGAGAAAGTCTATCTCCGTTTTTTCGACCTTGGTGGTAAATTTCAAGTTGAGATCGTTAATCTGAAGGTATTCTTGAAATTCAGTGATACTGGATAGGTCTCCATCCCAGATAAAAATTAGGTCATCTATATAACGTTGAAAAAACTTGATGTGTTGTTCGAATTTGGAGCCGTAGATGTAGGTGTCTTCCCAGACCCCCATCAACAGGTTAGCATACGATGGGGCGAACTTCGTCCCCATCGCGGTTCCGTTTGTTTGGAGGTAGAAATCCCCATTGAATTCGAAGCAGTTATGTGTGAGGATGTATTGAATACACGCAATGATGAATTTTCGTTCTTGTTCAGATGTTTGAGGATCTCTTGCTAGTACCGTGTTGACTGCCTGCATTCCCTTCAGGTGAGGGATTGAGGAATAGAGGGCCTGTACGTCCACTGTTATCCAGAAGTAGTCGTCTTGCCAAATTATCTCTTCAAGTTTTTGTAACACACTCGTAGAATCTTTAAGATGTGACTTATTCAAGACTACATATGGTTGTAGTAAAAGATCAATAAAGTGGGATAAATTTGCGCTTAGGGATTGTATACCTGCTACAATTGGCCTTCCAGGGGGTGATTGTTTGTTTTTATGAATTTTAGGTATATGATAGAATATAGGCATTAGAGGGAACTTCACATACAAATAGTCGAATTCAGTTTTGGAGATTAGATTATTTTTCACCGCTTCTGTGAGGATTACATAGAGTTCTTCCTGGTATTTGATGGTCGGGTCTTCATGTAACTTCATATATGTACCAGGATCGTTGAGTATATTGGCGGCTTCTTTAAGGTAGGCTTCTCTGGTTTGTAGAACCACAGCTCCTCCTTTGTCCGCTCCTTTAACTATAAGCTCTTTGTCCTTTTTGATGGTTTTTATGGCCTCTTTCTCTTTCGTACTCAAATTGTTGTTATATTTATTGTTAACTATTTTCATTTTCCTGAAATCTTCACAGACGGAGTCGTAGAATAAATCAATGTAGCTTCCCCTTGACTCCACAGGGTAGAGCTTAGACGGTGGGGCTACTCGAGGTGGAATTCTGCTGTTCTCTGTTGATCCGAGGATGGGGTTCTTAAGGAAGTGCCTCTGTAAGGTCAAATTCCTAGTGAATTTGTTTAAATCTATGTAAAGGTCAAATTTGTTGGCATGGGAGTCAGGAGCGAATTTTAAGCCTTTACTTAAAATTGAGATCTGTGTTTGAGGTAGTTGCCTTTCAGAGAGGTCAACAACCCCTGTTTCTGTGTTAGTTGGCTGAATGTAGCTTTTCTTTTTTTGTTGGGGCTTCTTTCTCCCCCCTCTGGAGCCACGTCTTCTCCATTGAATATTCTCTTTGTCCCTTGTGGGGAATCTATCTGTTCGAATAACTCCTCTTCTCTTTGTAGGATGGGTCGGTTGTGAGCTCCTCTTCCATCTAAAAAATGTTTTGTATAGTGCTGGTTTGGTGATGGTGATCTGTACCCTCTCGTGTAATTATGATCTGACCCGTTTTTCTCCCAATGTTGGGGTTGTTTACTTGGACCTGAATAGTCTCTACGAAATCTGGGACCTGAATGGTCACGGGGGTTGCGGGGTCTAGGACCTGAGTGGTCACGCGGGTTACGGGGTCCTGATCTGTCTCTTCCGTTTCCACGATATGTGGAATAACCTTGATTATTGTTTCCGTACACCGGTTGTTGCCATCTACTGTGGCCTTCGTTCCATTGTCGGTTGTATCGTCTAGGTTCATCATACTGGTCTCTTCTCTCAGGTCTAAAACAGGTATTATTATATTCCGTTCGTCTCTCAAAATTGCTCCAATTTCGTATTTTTCCATTTGCATAGTCATTTTTGTCGCGGATAAATTTTTTCTGTTTCCTATGTATAATTTCATTTTCTTCGTCTTCCAATTTGCGTTGTAGATCTGCCACATCTCGTTTGAATTCCTCACTGTTTTCAAATTTTTCTATATGTTTATCAATTTTAATGAGTTCCTCTTCAATTTTAGTGATCTCATTCTTTCTTTCATTTATGATCAATGTGATTAATTTGGCTGAACATTCATCAAGAATGCTGTTCCAATTAGTAGTGAAGGCCTCATTATTACCACCCATTGTGGGCGTTTTGCTAATTCTCAATCCCCTCGGGATGCGGCCCACCTCCAAATATTTTTCTAGTGTGATGATATCATACCAGTTTTTGAGTTCTCTCATTGTCAATTTTTCCGCTGAGTTTAAATAGCTGTAATAGTCATCTCCATCCATTTCAATTACATGTTCCTCCTCCGCAAAGATGTTTTTTGCTTTAGCTGATCTTTTAGATCTGTCATAAAACGGCATTTTGGCTGCAGATAAGGACCACTTTAACAGCAAGTAGATTTCGAAAGGGAGTGGGGTTTAGTGATCCTTTTTCCGCGCCGGTTTGTGGGCTGCACTTCTATCGTACCTAGCTGTTAATATAGGTACCAGATGGGAAAAATAGAGATAGAGAGAGAGATAGATGTGCGCTCTATTCACCACTTAATAACCATACATTGGTACATAAAATGTATATTTATTCAGACTTTCTTTACAGTATAAATGAAATGGTTTTTCAATAAAAACAATGGCAATGTGGATTCCAGATTCAGACAAGGAGTTATTCAAATGAATGACAGGAAAAAGATCCGACTTCAGAACAGGTAAACTCCTTTAACAAACGAAACCCTACGCGTTTCGTCCCTTAGGACTTCATCAGGGGCAAAAGATGATCTGAATCAAAATGGTGAAAAAATGTACATGAGCCGTCAGTGAAATAGAACATATATATTAAAAGGTCCCTATTAGGAGGGTAGTGAAAATGGGGGGCATCTCAGCATGGAGAGTGGAGGAAGGAACATAGAGTGGAGGAAGGAACAAAGATGTGAGGAAGTTCCAGTGAAGGATGGATGTGAACGAAGATCCGGTGAAATAGTGAGGTGAAGAGAAAAGATGGACAATAAGAATTACAAACGTCCCATCTTAATATGGGGTAGTTGAAAAATCCAGAAAGAGATGGATGTGCCCGTGGTTGTATATAATTAATTACAATAATCCAGAGAGAGAAAGATGCGCCAGTGGTTGTATATAATTGATTACAATATACGGAAAATGTGAGACCAGATGTAGTAGAATGAAAGACTAGGATAATACAGTAAATCTATATTCCCCTGGTGTGGGAGTGAATTATATTCAATGATATACTCGTATAGCACCTTAAAGGTGTAAATTCCATTTAGTGATATATCATTATAACCCCTAAGTAGTGGGGGAGAAAGAGGTGGTGTATATTACATACCAAGTCTGGACAGTGCCATATATAAAGGTTTCTTCCAACAATATAAACTGGATAGATGTAGTGGATAAATAGGGTAAGGTAACTGACCACGTCAGTTCTGGTAAAACCTCTGTCCTGCAGAGGTATAGGACTTCAAAGAAAGGGGTCCTATAGGTAAATATAGTGGTAGTTAGTGTAATCATAATGAATATTTGAATATTATTGGGGGGGGAGGTCAATTCCTGGGGTTGCACATACCAATATCTGCCGATATCTAGCTTGAAGTGACAACTGCTCAACCACAGAGGTCCACGTTAGTGGTTAGCAGATACTAAAAATAAATATATGTAGTATTTAATGGAAAATCCTTTAAACAAGTATTTATAGAAAATAAAAAATAAATAAAAATAAAAATAAAATCTTTGGTATATGTTGCCCCAAATCTCATATTATGGGTGCAACATATCACACAAGAGCAAAATATGTACATAATAAAAGTTATAGGGTAACACATACCAATTTCAGCCGATATGTAGCTTGAAGAAAAACTGCACAACCACAGAGGTCCACGTTAGTGGTTAACAAATACTAAAAATAAATACATATAATACTTAATACAAAATTCTTTTGACAAGTATTAATAGAAAAATATGAATATTATATATATTGCTCAAAATGTCAAAATGCAAAGTTTCATGCGCATCATATCGCACGGGGGCAAGTTGAGTGTATAATAAGAACCAATGTGGGGTTATGGGGTACTGGTTAATACATATTGGTAAATGCATTTATGTGATGCGGGCAGGCAGGTAACATTATTCAGACACTGATACAATATGATGTACCCGTAGAACATAAATGTTATGAGCCCCAAATTGGAGCAGGCCCGCTGTCTGACACAGGCCACCGTCATCTGGGGTACAAAACAGCTCCATGTTGACAATTCATGATTGGTAAAAATAGTTGTTAATGTGTAGCGACAATAGTGCATAATTCATAGTAACACACCATGTCAGAATATGGGGCTCACATATTCAACCTCAATATGCTACACTAGATGGTACAGTAAGTCAATCAGATACAGCCAGCCAAATGTGGGTACAACATTGTCCCATTACACAAAGCAGTGTGTACTGATGATATAATAAATCACAGGCATAGATTTCAGTACAAGCGTGATGATATAATAAATCACAGGCATAGATTTCAGAACAAGCATGGGATCACTTACTACACATCATACACAGTATATGGGACCAAAACAGAGCAACCTACCAGTGGAGAGATAATGTCCAACTCCTGTGGGTGTGCAGCGAGATCGGCTAATGGTCTGCAATGGGTTTAAATACCCTGATCAGTGATACGTCACTTCCTGTAGGCTAATGTCTATGGCGAAGGCTAAAACGGAGGTTTCCAACGAGTGACAATAAAAAGGATAGGCAGCAGAGGAGGAGCTAGATGATACAGTGTAAACTGGAGGAAAATGGGGGCTAAGTGGTGGTGATATCTGCGGTAATAAACGTTCATGGAACGCACTTCCGGGAAGCCGTGCGTTCCAACTGTCCAGTATGTACATCCGGTCACCTGACCGCATCTGGTGGTACTATGCTGGCGTCAATGGAACGCATATCCGGGGCGTTTTGCGCTCCAAAGCCCGTCAGCTCACCTTATCTATTGGGACCTTCCTAGGTTACGGGGATCGGGTATTAATATACCCGCTCGTCAGTGGAGGGGGTGGAATAATAATAAAGCGCTAATTAGCGCCTAACTAGTGGTACCTGCGATACCTGATCTGGATACGTTACACGTAGTACTACATAATTCCTAGTGGGACACGGTGGACAGGAAAAAACGTTCCTATAAATAAAGGTTCCTACTTACCATAAGAGTGAATGATAACTATGATGGACATATAGGCTAGTCTATTCTATGTGTATAGACAACCTTGTATCAAATTTATTAAAGTAGATAGGATTGTTGGTGACTGTGTGTATTATATATTAAATGTTGAATATATATATTGTTTGGTTAACAAAAATTGTTGACTGGTGGAAACTAATCTCTAATCAGAGTTTTTTTAGTTTTACTAAATCATTTTCTAAAATATAGAAAAATGTTACACATTACAAATCATATACGTGTGTGTGTATATGTGTATATACAGTATATTTATAGAGAGAGGGAGAAAGACAGAGAGAGGGAGAGGGAGAAAGATAGATATATCGCTGTAGGAACCTGCTGTGTGGTCCACGCTGTGCTTCACCCCAAATGGATGCCCTTGTTGTCTAACTCCTGAGGAAGGTCCTATATGGACTGAAACGCTAACGTTGAGTACCCTTCTTTATACTATGATGTCTATGTGAATACAAATACACAGCTTTTTATTTTGCATCAAACAGTCTGGAGAGTGTGTCTTTTTGGTCTTTATATACATGGACTTTGTTTCTTGTAAGGAAAGTTCTGGACATCACCCCAGCGGTTGCATATTTTGTATGGAGTGCGATCTTATTGCATATATATATATATATATATATATATATATATATATATATATATATATATATATATATATATATATATATATATATATTGTTTGGTTAACAAAAATTGTTGACTGGTGGAAACTAATCTCTAATCAGAGTTTTTTTAGTTTTACTAAATCATTTTCTAAAATATAGAAAAATGTTACACATTACAAATCATATACGTGTGTGTGTATATGTGTATATACAGTATATTTATAGAGAGAGGGAGAAAGACAGAGAGAGGGAGAGGGAGAAAGATAGATATATAGATATATATTTATAAATAGATACATGCAGTGCAGGGTGTCCCTATTTGTATGTAAGTATGTATGTATGTATGTGTGTGTGCTGCGGTGCTGGGGGGAAGGATGGTTAGAGGGTTGGAGGAGATTTTAAACTAGGCGACGGGGGGGTGGGGGCAGCAAGACATTATGGGACCATCAGGGAGAGAAGCCGGACTGGGATCAGGAATCATATGGGGGAAGGAGATGGGGGGGGGGGACGGAGACATAGACAAAGTCCTGGGACATAACAAGGGTATAATCGGGGGTAACTCTCAGGGTGCATCAGGAATGTCATGTAATAAAATGTTATGTTGTAACAGTCACGTTACCCCATTACAGTTCTTAGGTACAGATGATCTTAGTATACGGGAAGGAGGGAATGACAGAGGAAGAATTCCCGGAACTATGGAGAGGGCAGGCAGTGTGCATGGTGGGGAGGCCTGTAGAGAGTCTATTGAAGGGGAGAGGGGAAAGAGGAAGCTAGTAAAGAATTCAAATGGGTCCTGGGGTGAAACTAATCACAATATTAGAGCCATATCTAAAAATAAACATAAATTAAAATGCTTACTGGCTAATGCAAGAAGCTTAGTGAGTAAAATCGGGGAGCTTGAAACGGTGATCAGTAGGGATGACTACGACATCATTGGTATTACAGAAACATGGTGTAATGAGTCGCATGACTGGGCATTAAACATGGAGGGATATACACTCTACAGGAAAGACAGGGAAAATAGAAGGGGCGGGGGTGTGTGCCTATATGTAAATAATAACTTAACATCATGTGAGAAAAATATGAGCACAGACCTGGAAGACGACAACTCGGAGACAGTGTGGGCAGAGATAACCGACAATAATAAGAAACCAAAAAACAAATTTATAATAGGGGTATGCTATAGACCACCAAATATAAATGAAAGGGAAGAGTCTCTTCTTTTAAACCAAATCAAACAAGCATCAAATCAGGGTCAGGTATTAATTATGGGGGATTTTAATTTACCCGACATTGATTGGGAAAACGAAACAGGTAAATCAGCAAGAAGCAATGGGTTCTTAAGCTTACTTAAAGACCAGTTTATTACACAAACGGTAGAAACTCCAACTCGTGATGAGGCGCTCTTGGACTTAGTATTAACAAATAACACAGACTTAGTTTCAAACACAAAAGTAATTGAACAATTAGGGAATAGTGATCACAATATGGTTTCACTGGAAATCAACTTCAGTAAATTACATCAAAAAGGATCTGCAAAAATACTAAACTTCAGAAAAGCGAACTTTGAATTATTCAGGGAAGCCCTAACAGGAATTGGGTGGGAAACGGTTATGGAGGGAAAAAATGCAGAGGAAATGTGGGATACTCTAAAAAAGGTGCTTGATTCACTAACTATTGAATACATTCCTAAAGTAACTAAAGGTAAATTCAACAAAAAAAAGCCACCATGGTTGGACAAAGAAGTAAGGTCAGCTATCAACAATAAAACCAGAGCCTTTAAATTCTATAAAAATAACTTGAATGAGGAGGCATTCGCAAAATACAAAGAATCAAACAAAACTTGTAAAGGGGTAATCAAAGCAGCTAAAATATTATATGAAGAGTGCATAGCCACTGAAAGCAAAAACAACCCAAAGAAATTTTTTAAATACATAAATAGTAAACGTTTAATTAAGGAAAACATAGGCCCACTAACTGATACTAGTGGAAAAAGTGTTACTGAGGACAAGGGAAAAGCAAAACTGTTAAATGAGTTCTTCTCATCAGTATTTACTAAGGGAGAGCAGACTGTGGAACGAACATTTACCACAAACGGGACAAATAAGCCAGATCTCATTGTGGATTTCACGCCGAAAGAAATAATACTGAGGCTAAGCAAACTCAAAACAAATAAGTCACCAGGGCCAGATGGGATTCATCCGAGGGTATTAATGGAATTAAGGGATGAACTAGCTACCCCCCTACATTATATCTTTAGCAAGTCACTATCGTCAGGTATAGTACCAAAAGATTGGAGATTAGCAGAGGTAGTGCCAATATTCAAAAAAGGAAAAAAGGAAGATCCAGCTAATTACAGACCCGTTAGTTTAACATCAATTGTGGGTAAACTATTTGAAGGATTTTTAAGGGATGGTATCCAGGAATATTTAGATCATCACCTTCTACTCAGTACTAACCAACATGGGTTCGTGAAAAATCGTTCATGCCAAACTAATCTACTAGGGTTCTATGAAGAGGTTAGCAAAAACCTCGATAATGGAAATGCTGTAGATGTGATTTTCCTAGATTTTGCTAAAGCATTTGATACTGTCCCACACAAGAGATTGATTAATAAAATGGAGAACCTAGGATTGGGTGAAAATATCTGCAGATGGGTAGGGAATTGGCTATGTAATAGAGAACAAAGAGTGGTTGTGAATGGTGCCGTATCAGATATGATACCGGTACTAAGTGGAGTGCCCCAGGGTTCGGTTTTGGGGCCCATTTTGTTTAACATTTTTATTAACGATATTGGGATAGGGTTACTCAGCAATGTATCCATCTTTGCGGACGATACAAAACTTAGCAAAGTCATCAAATCACCAGAAGATGTCACCATGCTTCAAAATGATCTTGCAATTCTAGATGAGTGGGCAAAAAAATGGAAGATGAGGTTCAATGTAGATAGAAACATAGAAACATAGAATTTGACGGCAGATAAGAACCACTTGGCCCATCTAGTCTGCCCCTTTTTTTTAAACATGTTACCTCAAACCATATTTGATCCTTATTTTTTTGTAAGGATATCAATATGCTTATCCCAAGCATGTTTAAATTGTACTACTGTATTTGCGTCTACCACCTCTGTTGGGAGGCTATTCCACTTATCTACTACTCTTTCTGTGAAAAAATTCTTCCTCGCATTTCCCCTGAATCTTCCTCCCTCTAGTTTCAGTGCATGTCCTCGTGTTCTGTTGCTCCTCTTCCTGTGAAGAATGTCTCCCACCTGTACCTTGTTAAAGCCCTTGATATATTTGAAAGTTTCTATCATGTCCCCCCTTTCCCTTCTCTGCTCTAAAGTATACATATTAAGATCTTTTAGTCTTTCCTGGTACGTTTTGTGATGTAGGCCATGCACCATTTTAGTTGCTCTTCTTTGTACAGTCTCTAATGTATTTATATCCTTCTGGAGATATGGCCTCCAGAACTGAACACAATACTCTAGGTGAGGTCGTACCAATGACCTATACAGTGGCATTATTACTTCTTTCTTTCTACTGCTGATACCTCTCCCTATGCAACCAAGCATCTGACTTGCCTTCTTCATTGCTTTGTTACATTGCCTACCTGCTTTTAAGTCCCCTGAAATGGTGACACCTAGATCCCTCTCTTCCTCAGTAGTTTCCATTATAGTGCCATTTATACTATATTGAGTCTTTGGATTTCTGAGACCCAAGTGCATGATTTTGCATTTTTTGGCATTAAACTGTAGTTGCCATTGATAAATGTAAGGTTATGCACCTTGGGAGACACAACCAGTGTGCAAGTTACAACCTTAGTGGAGAGGAACTGGGTAATTCCATACTTGAAAAGGATCTAGGAGTCCAAATAGACAGCAATCTAGGATGTAGTGCCCATTGTAATGTAGCTTCAAAAAAGGCCAACAAAATTCTGGCATGTATTAAGAGGGGAATGGAAACTAGGGACTCAAGGGTAATTATGCCACTATATAAAGCATTGGTGAGACCTCACCTAGAGTACGGAGTACAGTTCTGGGCCCCACACTATAAAAAGGACATCATAGAATTAGAAAAAGTCCAAAGGCGAGCAACAAAGCTTATTAGGGGAATGGAGAATTTAAGCTACGGGGAGAGATTAAGCAATTTGGGACTATTTACATTAGAAAAGAGACGTTTAAGGGGGGACATGCTCAACATGTACAAGTATATCAAGGGCCAATATAAGGAACTGTCACACACCCTATTTTCTACTAGAAAGGAATCTAGGACGCGAGGGCATGAGTATAGATTAGAAGAAAAAAGATTTCATTCAGCTACTAGAAAGAATTTCTTTACGGTCAGAACAGTCAAACTCTGGAACTCTCTTCCCAGAGAGGTGGTAACGGCTGGCTCATTAAATGCGTTCAAGGCAAAGTTGGACAAACATTTACTGGAGAAAAACATCCATGGGTACAAATAAGAAATATAATTTGTCTGTAAAATACCAGAACCTACCAAATCAGCAATGGATATCTATACCAGGTTGAACTAGATGGACGCAAGTCTTTTTTCAGCCTTACCTACTATGTAACTATGTAACTATGTGTGTGTGTGTGTGTGTGTGCGTGTGTATTTATCTATTTTTAACGAACCTCTGTTACTGTGATCATAGATTTCTCATGCACCCTAGATAAGCTCATTTACCTGAAACCTGTGACAGCTGCCCCTTTAATACTAATTCAGGTGCTGTGTTTGGGATGGTCTCACCTTTAAAAGCCATAAGGACATGGCAGTTGAGCTTTAACCCAGGAAAATAACACATGTTCATTTTAGCTATGATGTGTAAGCAGTGGCCAGGTTCCCATGAAAACCAGTTGTTAGTGTAGGACTTGCAGTGAAATGGGGTCCCTTGGCGATGGGCTGTAAGCTTAAATGCATTTGTCAATTCAGGAACTAAAGCCCCATTATTTATTTAATTGATTATTTGAATGTTAAGGTGAGTCAGTTTGTTGTAGTGAGTGGTGGTCCCCCTGTGTTTGTATTTACTAGAGTGTGTGGTCACAGGCCACCGCACCCCATCCTGGGAAGTGGGTGCTGTTTGCGCCCCATTCTTAGGAATGGCGAGTGTTTTGGTACTTCTGTATCTATATCTATCTATATAGATATATTTATTTATATATCTACATATATATATATATCTACGCATATATATATATATATATAGATAAAGAGAGAGAGAGAGAGAGAGAGAGAGAGAGAGATTGAGATTTATGGATATTTATGTTATACATGCATTTTAAAATTTGCCTGAACAAACATACATATATATATATATATATATATATCAGGGCCGAAACTAGGTGTTTCGGTGCCCGGGGTGGCAGTCATTGGGTCGCCCCCCCCCATAAAAAAACAAAACAAAACACAAATCACTGCCTTGGGGACAGGCAGCAGGGGGCCCGGGGACTGGAGAAGGTTAACTCCGGCTCCTAGCGCTGCCGGCCGGTGGGTGGGAGGCAGATTTTGAAAAGACTTGCCGGATGCTGATTGGCTGAATTCAGCCAATCAGCGTCCGGCAAGTCTTTTCAAAATCATCAGCGCTTCCTGCTGCCAAGCAAATAGCGAGCGGCTGTGTATGTGAAAGCTGCCGCTACACCAGTCCCTGGACCCCCGCTGCCAACATACCTGTGTGCAGCCAGCGGGGGTAGGCAGCGTTCAGGGGTCCAGGGACTGGTGTAGCGGCAGCCTTCACTCACTCCGTCTCCTAGCGCTATCTGCCTGGCGGCGGGAAGCGCTGATGACTTTGAAAAGACTTGCCGGACGCTGATTGGCTGAATTCAGCCAATCAGCGTCCGGCAAGTCTTTTCAAAACCTGCTTCCCGCCCACCGCCCGGCAGCGCTAGGAGCCGGAGTTAATCTTCTCCAGTCCCCAGACCCCCACTAGGACCTGGCGTTAACCCACCAGTCCCCAGACCCCCACTGCTCATCCCAGGGACCACGCTGCCAGGACAACACACTAGCGCCCCCACCCTCCAGCGCCCGGGTGCGCATGACCCCCTAGCCCCCCCTAGTTACGGCCCTGCATATATATATATCAGCAGTGGATGACAGACTGTGAGCTCCTATACATTAGGCTAAAGGCTTTTCTTGGGAAGCAAGCGACCCCCCTTATTTCTCCCTGTTGAGTGAACCTGGTTTTACAAAAATTGATGTGGCATAATTGCACATTCTAGTAGGACACTTTTGAGGTCCTTTTTATACCAAGTGGAAGTCGATCCATGTGTTAAACTACTACACATTGCACCAACAACTCATTGAAAGTCACCCCTGATGAAGTCAGTGTGACGAAACGCGTTGGGTGTTTCAATGTACCGTGTGAAAATGACTCAAACTTCAAACAAAAAGTTTTAATCTTTTTTATTATGTATTAAATTACTGAAAATTGTGATAAGTCTCATTACAGTTTTTGTTCATTGGTGGTGGAAAGCTAAGATATTGGCGCACTCTGTCCTTTGCTTCTATCCATTCCCACTTTTCCCCTGCTAACAGAGGGGACAAAACAGAGTTGCTGCCTAGAAAACATATCTAAAACCCTCTTTTCCTATAGATATATATATATATATATATATAGAGATATCTTTCCAAGTGCCCGGCATTCCTGTGGATGTTACTTTATAATGACCCGGTGCCTTCCTAGTGGCCTTAGTAAGCCCTTGTAGATGCTGGGGTGGATATAGGCGGCACTCTCGGAATTCAGTGAAGCAAAAAAAATTTATTGTGGCTCCAACATGTTTCGGGCGCAGCCCGTCCTGAGGAATAATTTTTGCTTCACTGAATTCCGAGAGTGCCGCCTATATCCACCCCAGCATCTATATATATAGATATATATATCTACATATCTATATATATAGATATACACTCAAGCAGAGATGCTGGCACTCAAATCAATCCAGTCATAAAAGAAACAATGCAGGGCAAGGGAATACGGCACTCCCACAGGGTTCCAAAATTATCAACACGGTGCACAGGTAACGGTCAATATTTCGGAAGTGATTCCTTCCTTTATCAAGACAAAAATTTGCTATTGCCCTCCAGTATTAATAGATAGGGGACGACGTGCAAACAGTGGCACTCCATGACTTTAAATAAAGTGCTTTTAATGGTGCAGTGAAAAACCAACAATACAGAAATAGATTGTTGCCAAAGGCTCCTTTGGAGAATGATAAATTAATTAATTCTTATTATTATTAATAATAATAATAATAAGTTAATGTAAATTTACTGATAGTCCAATAAATAAAAAAAAAACAGAATTCCAAATGCAAATACTTTATTGTCGAACTTGTTCAGATTTCATTCAGCCAAGTGGATGACAGTGCGTGTGTGAACATCTATAGTCATGACTAGTTTTTGCACAACCAGGATTATTGATGATGTCATACACAATGTTAAACTGTACAATAAACAAAAATCGTACGACTATATATAGTGAATTTAGCAAAAAGATGAATACAAAATTGGTTCCATACACAATAGCATCGTAATACAGTATGCAATGAAAGATAAACATACATGAGCTTTTTGAACCCTCACTTAGGGCCAGATTCTCTAAGCTTCAAAAGTGATAAAATGGAGAGTGATAAACAGCCAGCCAATCAGCCCCTACCTGCCATGTTACAGACTGTGTTTAAAAAATGTCATGCAGGAGCTGATTGGCTGGTTGTTTATCACTCTCCATGTTATCACTTTTGAAGCTTAGTGCATCTGGCCTTAATTGCCTGCCGTACTCACTACTAATTATTATATCAGTATATGTATATATATTATATATTATAAGTGGTAACAGTGTTGCAACGGTTGACATTTGATAAGAAATAATTTGGATACAGCAGAAAAGGCCAAGCTAGGGACGGATGAGGTGATAGATATGTGCTCAGGAAATCCAGACTACATGGCATGCACACACAGGGGTCTGTAACATGTCTTGCTGTAGCTTAATAAAGGATCCTCTTGATTTGAAATGTTGGTCGTTTGCACAATAAATATTGCATTCAAATGTTATAGAGTCCTTTTGGCATATTCTGAATAACCCAACCTTCTGGAAGTAGGACTTAATTATTACTTCTGGTGAGTACCTACGTTTTGTAATATTTCCTGTTAAAAAATAAAATCATACACAAAAACACACACATACACAAATAAATAAATATAAATATGTGAATATGTGTGTGTGTGTGTGTGTGTGTGTATATATATATATATATATATATATATATATATATATTGTACTGCCTGACGACGGATCCATTAAAGAGATCCGAAACGTTGCAAACGCAACTTATGAGCTTGTGAGTCTTATTGAGGAAGTGAGTGCCGGGTTGTCGCCTTCTATATATATATATATATATAGATATATATAGACAGATTGAGCCTGGCACTCCACTTGCAATTTTCAGCGACCACGGGTGCCTAGATATAGACAGGTGAAGAGACAAGCAGTGGCTCTCCGAGGATTTTAACACAACGTGCTTAATAAGGTCAAACGTTTCGGGGGATGGATACCCCTTTATCAAGGTGTACATCCCCCGAAACGTTGGACACCCTATTAAACACATTGAGTTAAATCTACACCTGTCTATATATATATATATATATATATATATATATATATATATATATATATATATATATATATATATATATAGGCAGGTGTGGTGCGGCACTCTCGGCATAATAAGACACACTTAGACGGGGTGTGGTCAACGTTTCAATTTTATGAAAAAAATTGTCATCAGGATCCTGATTTGAAACGTTGACCACACCCCGTCTAAGTGTGTCTTATTATGCCGAGAGTGCCGCATGTGTCTTATTATGCCAAGAGTGCCGCACCACACCTGCCTATACCCTTCTTTGTGAGGGCACCGGCTCAAGTTATATCCACGTTAATTGGAGTGCCGATTCCTGGACATTTATATATATATATATATATATATATATATATATATATATATATAGTCAGGAATGATACCAGCACAGCAGAAAATATCGTTATTGAGGTGACCTCAATAAATTTTCTTCACCAAATCCATGGAGTGCCGCTGATTGAAATCTACTCTTCTATACACTACCTCCAGAAGGCACCCACGGTCCTTGCAGTGATCTGCAGGAGTGCCAGGCTGAACAAGCTACTATATATATATAAATATATATTTATACAGACTCCTGAGTGCCATCCTTAATCCATCCTGCATTTACCCTTCTGTGGAAGGGCACCGGAGCAGCTGACCGTTTGGAGGAGTGCCGCGCCGCATACCTTCTTCTATATATACATATATATATCTAGCTGAATGGCAAAAAAGCGTCACTCGGAGACTGGATAAACTTCAATCCTTTATTGTGTGGTGACCGACACCAGTGTTTTGAGCAAACTGCTCGTCCTCAGGGTACCGGTCATCCTTTTTACCCTCATTTAAATCCATTGGTGCACAGATTATGTACAATGGGCCGTAAAGGCACCGTGACAGTTTCATGTGCCTAATGTTGTCCCAGGCGCTCCAGGTAACATACAAGGGTTAATCAGGTGATTTCTATATTATGTCTATTTCTGTAGGGTCCTCCCTGTATTCGCCTGTGTGCTGTGTTCATCTTCTTATTTAGCCTCAGTTTATTTTTTCATTACTTAGCTTTGAATATTTTTCAGCCATGTTCCAGTGATGCCGTCTTCTGTTTCTATATTTTTGTTTAAATATATAAAATATCTATAGAGGGTATTCAATCCCCACCGCAATTTCCATCAGGAGAAATAGTGGTGGGCGACTATTCAATGCTGTGCTTCCCGACAGCATTGAAGAGGCAGATCGACAGAATCGACCCTACCTTAAAAGCAGTCTTTGCAACCACGGCCCTTTTTTGCTGATCGGCCGGCGGGACATTGAATCCCAACTGTCAATAAACTGGGAGCGGGTCGAAAATGGGCCAGGGCCCTCACAGTCCAGACATACCGACAGTCGGGAACCGGTATTGACTACCCCCCATAGTCTCCTCTCTATATACATTTCTAGTATTGTAAGCTAATTTCTTTTTCCTTTTTTTTTTAGAAACTTTGCAAATCAGTAGGAAAAGAAATGTACAAAAGTAATCTGTGTATGCGTATATTATATACTAGATAGGTAAATACAGTATATAGATAGATAGATAGATAGATAAATGGATTTATGCACTATGAGGCTCCCTTCCATATGTTTCAATTTTGTGTGTGTGTGTGTGTGTGTGTGTGTGTGTGTGTGTGTGTGTGTGTGTAATATATAATATGTATCAAAAACCAATAATGTTTTCTTAGCGCCAAGTACCCTGAATAAAATGAATTGTCCTTCATATACATATAAAGATACATTGTTTATGTATAAAAAAAAATCATTAAAAGTCCAATAAAATTAAACAAATTCTTTACAGGGCTCCTTGTGGCTGGAGTAATTCACCATGTTTAACAGTTGTTTGCACTCACAAATGTAACATACCAACGCGTTTCGTTTCATCAATAAACTTCATCAGGGGCAATAATAGATCTAATAGATCTGGCTCCTGGAGGTGTGTGTTCTCCTGTGTCCAAACACCAAGTCAAGTGGTGTTTGGACACAGGAGAACACACACCTCCAGGAGCCAGAAAGGTTATTTTCCTCTTATTAGACCACATCCAAACCCCTGTGTTCTTCAAGGAGACCGCAATTAGGATATTGGAGATTTTCCCTGTTTATATTATAAGGGGACTGCACTTCAATACTATAAAACATACCACTCTTTTAGAGTGAATTATCTCACTATACGGTATATAATTACCCGAACCAATCCAATAGAAGTTTCACTAATTTTAAATTGGGCACTGCCCATCGCCCTTAAGATTTTGTTTTGAACTTACTTAAGATCATCGAATTTACATCAAGGAGATCGCATATTAAAACTAGAGTTCATCCCTGATTATATTTTAATGGGACCATAATTCTTTACCTAAAAACCGACCATCGATTTAGAGCGAATTATCTCTATTAACGGTATCTTAATATTCGAAGAATCTAATTGAAGTTCTACAAATCCCCTATCGGACACCGTTTGTTTCTCAAATATCATTTCTCAAACTAAAGATATTCGGGTCCAATTCACCGTAGCCTAACAGCTTGAACACACACTACTAATCAACAAAGTTGCCCATATTAAAAGACTTAATAAGTATACTATTTGAATCTCTAACCGGACCAACTACCACTACAATCGTACTAAACTGTTGATTAGAGAATTTAGAAGATTCACTACAATACTATTTTCACCCCTGATGAAGTCTCATAAAGAGACGAAACGCGTTGGGTAACCATTGACTACTTTTGTGATCCATAAACCAAGAATACACCTGTATTAGAAGAACCATTCATAAAGCATTATGAGGTTTCTGTTTTAAAATGTTTTAAATAAATGTTTTTTACTTTGAAATTGTTTATGGTCCATTTGATATTGTAAAGGAAAGACAGGAATTATCCTGACCAATACACAGGGCGCTATATAACACTTTTGGTTTGGATATTTGCTATTTGATCTCTCTAGTAGGGGATTAAGTGTTATCAAGCGACCAATACAGCATAGCGCAAATTCTGGAGATATTGTACATTATATATATATATATATATACACACACACACACGATGGGGGGGGCGTCAGCCCTCAAAATGAATTCACAAGCAGTCCGGTGTAAAAACCGACGTTTCAAAGCCTAGCGGCCTTTTTAACAAAGTGCATAAGAGAAGTTCTGTGAAAGAGAGGTCACCAACCTCGAATTGTAGGAGTGAACAATACACGTTTGTGTTTGTTTATAAAATCCGTGAGTGCCCCCTCGTTATTTCTCCATTTTATACATATAAAATAATAACATTTTTGTGATTGTTCTGCCTCCACACAGCGTTATACAAGCTGCACATTACAAAAAAATAATAGTAAAAATTTTAAACAATTATTCTCTTTATTGTTTCTGTGTACTGCATCCATACTATACTTTTAGAAGTTCCGTGTGTGATTGTTCTGCCTCCACGCAGTGTTATACAAGCTGCGCATAAAAAATAATAATAATAATAATAATTTTGCTCTTCTTTATTGTTTGTGTGTACTGCACCCCAATACACCATACTGATACTGTCAGAAGTTCCGTGTGTTAATAACCAGCCAGCTTGCTGTAGACCTTGGCCTAAATTAAATTAAAACAAGATTGTGAGCTGTAAAGTGGTCAAAATTGTCTGGAAAGGGCTGAAAATTAATGTTATTGAGGGCAATATTACTCTATGGTAAAAAAAAAAAAAAACACGTAAAAATTACGCAATTTGGTTGTTTTTTTGACCATTTTTGAAAATAAAAAACAAATCCAAAGCTTTTCCAAATCCAAAGCTTTTCATCAACGAATCCAAATCCAAATCTCGGCGACGAATCCAAATCTTCAGCCCCGGCACCCATCTCTAGTCACCAATAATCCGTAACTAACAATCGGTGTTAAGAAAATTGGAATTTCAATCCCCTAAGCATCTTTGTCAAGAATCAGCAAAAAGAAACATCGGACCACATGAACAAGCACTGACTGTGTAGATAGATAGACAGACAGATGGATGGACAGATAGATAGATAGACAAACAGATAGATAAATCGATGGTACTCTAGTAATTATGGATACATGTATAACGCCTAGCATTTGTTTGTGATGGGGTGTCTTGCCTCAACAGAATAGAATTGTGACACTAAGTCACTACATACAACGCTCACTGTTTCACTGAACTGGCACTCAATTTAAAGAGAGTCAAGACATGAATTAACTCAATACTCCTTAGTTTATTATACAAGTATCAAGCTAAAACATCATATAATATAATTCTAACAGTCTAGAGATTATTGGTATAAGTTTTCAGTTAAAAGCATCAATACATCACCGGATATTGTAGCATCACCCGAAGCTTTGTCCTTGTTTGGGGAATTCCAGCAATCAGCACGGGGAAATACCGGGACTCACGTAGCATGTCTGCTGCGTCCAAGATGAATTCCCAAATTCCCCGTAGAAATCCCCAACCTTATATACCTAACTTTTAGGTAACGAACTATTAACTAACTAGCCAATCTTATATATCTAACTTTTAGGTAACGAACTATTAACTAACTAGTGTCGCCTCGAGCAAACATCTTGCGACCACGCATCATACTGTACTGTTGGTTTAAACTAGTTTTAACAGCTTTTTCCTCTTGTAGTTTTGAACTTTAATAACCCATCCTGCATAAGAAAGTTATGGCTCGCTGTAGCACAAGATGGAAGACAATTCTTCTTCTTTATATCATACACACCATACACCATGCGCGTCACAGGCGTATCCACCACATGGGGACATGAATTCTAGGCATTCTGAAATATTGGCACATTTTTTGTAAACATTTTTAGTAATAACCTTGTTAATAAGCAAAAATATAGAAGATAGACTTTTACCATAGGGACCTCCTAATTATAGTAACACTTTACTTTTATAAAATCTGTATTTCTGCAAAGTTCTCTGAGTTGTTTATGTTAGTGTGTGAGCGCTGTCAGTGTGCGGCAGCATCCTGGGTTGTATATATTAGCGTGTGAGCGCTGTCAGTGTGCAGCAGCATCCTGGGTTGTGTATATTAGTGTGTGAGCGCTGTCCGTGTGCAGCAGCATCCTGGGTTGTGTATATTTGTATATTAGTGTGTGAGCGCTGTCAGTGTGCAGCAGCATCCTGGGTTGTGTATATTAGCGTGTGAGCGCTGTCAGTGTGCAGCAGCATCCTGGGTTGTGTATATTAGTGTGTGAGCGCTGTCCGTGTGCAGCAGCATCCTGGGTTGTGTATATTTGTATATTAGTGTGTGAGTGCTGTCAGTGTGCGGCAGCATCCTGGGTTGTGTATATTAGTGTGTGAGTGCTGTCAGTGTGCAGCAGCATCCTGGGTTGTATATATTAGCGTGTGAGCGCTGTCAGTGTGCAGCAGCATCCTGGGTTGTGTATATTAGTGTGTGAGCGCTGTCCGTGTGCAGCAGCATCCTGGGTTGTGTATATTTGTATATTAGTGTGTGGGCGCTGTCAGTGTGCAGCAGCATCCTGGGTTGTGTATATTAGTGTGTGAGTGCTGTCAGTGTGCAGCAGCATCCTGGGTTGTGTATATTAGTTTGTGAGTGCTGTCAGTGTGCAGCAGCAGCATCCTGGATTGTCTATATTAGTGTGTGAGCGCTGTAAGTGTGCAGCAGCATCTTGGGTTGTGTATATTAGTGTGTGAGCGCTGTCCGTGTGCAGCAGCATCCTGGGTTGTGTATATTTGTATAATAGTGTGTGAGCGCTGACAGTGTGCAGCAGCATCCTGGGTTGTGTATATTAGTGTGTGAGTGCTGTCAGTGTGCAGCAGCAGCAGCAGCATCCTGGATTGTGTATATTTGTATAATAGTGTGTGAGCGCTGTCAGTGTGCAGCAGCATCCTGGGTTGTGTATATTAGTGTGTGAGTGCTGTCAGTGTGCAGCAGCATCCTGGGTTGTGTATATTAGTTTGTGAGTGCTGTCAGTGTGCAGCAGCAGCATCCTGGATTGTCTATATTAGTGTGTGAGCGCTGTAAGTGTGCAGCAGCATCTTGGGTTGTGTATATTAGTGTGTGAGCGCTGTCTGTGTGCAGCAGCATCCTGGGTTGTATATATTAGTGTGTGAGTGCTGTCAGTGTGCAGCAGCATCCTGGGTTGTATATATTAGTGTGTGAGTGCTGTCAGTGTGCAGCAGCATCCTGGGTAGTGTATATTACTTTCTGAGCGCTGTCCGTGTGCAGCAGCATCCTGGGTTGTGTATATTAGTGTGTGAGCGCTGTCCGTGTGCAGCAGCATCCTGGGTAGTGTATATTACTTTCTGAGCGCTGTCCGTGTGCAGCAGCATCCTGGGTTGTATATATTAGTGTGTGAGTGCTGTCAGTGTGCAGCAGCATCCTGGGTTGTGTATATTAGTGTGTGAGTGCTGTCAGTGTGCAGCAACATCCTGGGTTGTGTATATTAGTTTGTGAGCGCTGTCCGTGTGCAGCAGCATCCTGGGTTGTATATATTAGTGTGTGAGTACTGTCAGTGTGCAGCAGCATCCTGGATTGTCTATATTAGTGTGAGTGCTGTCAGTGTGCAGCAACATCTTGGGTTGTGTATATTAATGTGTGAGTGGTGTCAGTATATATTTCATGTGAATAGTGAAATACAAGCTCCTTATCTCAAGTGTACACCAACTCCTCCAATCTAACAGAAAATGCTAGAAAAGCCTCCTAGTGCAATACATTATAACTTCCATCTGTGTGTGTAAAAGCAAATAAGTGCATCCACAGCAAACGTAAAATGTTTCATAGCTCACCTCAAATCATTATATGATTCACATGAAGTCTCCAACCATATGGAATTTTTCAAACGTTTTTAATATGCATTCATTAATATATAAAAGACCTAACAGCAAACATAGTGAAATACAGTTAATATTTAGAACACAGGGACATAAGCGATTGCCCTTAAAATTTTTCGAAAAAAAATTAAAGTTTTTTTAACCTTTATTAAGCAATTATTAGGTTGGTTAATAATCGGTTATAATTGGTTATTTACACTAAAATATTCATTTGAAAAAATCTGTTGGTTGGACACCAAGCAGAGAGCACACACACTATTTCCCTAACAGAGGAGTTGGAGGGGATAAAATCCTTTTCATGAATAGGCGAATACAAATGTGCTGAAGGATGTTTTAAGGCGAGAGTTTTTTCCTCACAACAAAAAATTGGTCCCAATAATCTCTTCATTTATCCTTATAAAGACCCACATATTAAAGGAGCGAACAAGGGTCTATTATCAAAATACGGTACTTATATGTTAATTTGGCGCCCACTAAGCTATTTGCTTAGTTTTCCACCTCCCCTCGCAGGGCTCGCTATGCTCACCACGCTTCGGGCCCGGTGTCTCGCTGCGCTCGCCACACTATATAAAATCAATTCCATGCCGACATGGATAGTGGGGGTATGAGCGTAGTAACTATAGTGGGCGCCTAACTAACATATAAGTACCCAAAATACGAACCATAGTATTGGAGATCCTACTGGGAGGAATGAGCCAAGCTTAAGCCTTTAATCTAGATCCTGGGGAGGATCACTACTATTTTTCTGTTTTTCATATGTACATAAGATGTACAATTATAAGAGCTATTGTTTTTTTCCCCTGATGAAGTTTCTTGTTGAAACGAAACGCATTGGGTAAACTACTACAAACTGTGAAAGGAAAATATCATTGTATGAACTACTCCAGCTACAAGGAGCTGTAATAAAGAAATTGTTTTTATGAAACTTTTAAAATAAATGTATTTTATACAAATAATTGTTCCCATTTCTCTGTAAAAATATATGTTAATCTATTGGGCGCTTAGAAGAAAACACTATTGGTTGTGGAGATTTTTGTGTAGTCCTTACTAGAAGGGGACTTAAGTGTTGGAAGCGACCGCCATTATCACATAGCGCAATTTTAGAGATATTGTTGTTGAGATATATATATATATATAACAGATAGCTATCGTTAAAAGCAATTTAATATGCTTTAATAAAACACACCCACATATTAAATGACAGACATTATGTAAATATATATTGGTGTACATTTAATTTGTGTGGTTTTAGTTAAGCATATTAAATTGCTTTTAAAATGAGCAGGTGATCTACTCATTATTTTTCCACGCCGGTCTAGGGTGAAAACGCCCAGCAGGCGTTCCCCCTACACACACCAGGGACGTCAGTAAAACACTTTTCTCAGGGTCGGAGGTGCTGCTGGCAGCTGCGAGCAAGGGGGGGAGGGGGCGAGGAGGGGCGGGTGTCCTTTGCGCTGCACAGCTGCCCCAGCGGTGTCACAGATATTGATGGCAATCCCTAGGAGGAGCCTCGAGGATGGGGAAGAACCAATCACACAAGCTGGAGGCAGAGGCAGCATTGTTTCTGTGCTTTGTGCTGCCCGTGCTGCTGCCTGTGTGACAGGCGCATCACAGGCAGACCCAGCCCGGCAGAAGCAGAGTGGCAGTGCAGGGAGAGTGCCTCTTCAGTACTGCGCCTCCCTGCACCGCAGGAGCTGCTGTGGCTAGCGCCAGCCCTGAGCGTGCACTTTCTCTGAGGTATAAGAATACTTTCCTACAATTGAGAACTTGATTGTGAACAGTCAATGAAAATTTACGTGGAATAATGACCCGCTTATAATAAACAAATCTGAGAGTTCATTTTATTGTATGTTATTGAACAGACCACTATAAGCCACAAGGTTGTGACTATTGTATGGGCACCAGTGTTTCAGTGTTGTATACAAAATATGGGGGCTAAAATCACTACTGGGGACATCTGTAACAGCACTGCTTAGGATATGATCTGTAACTGGCACTACTGAGGACAGGATATGTAACTGGCACTAAATATACGCACAAAATAATGTTTGGCACTTAAATTCAGTACCTGAGATAGTACACAAACTTTGTTTCATGTCTTGAAACCTTGTTTTATGCACAAATAAAATATATTTGTGTGTATTTCATGTGTTTGATGTGTTTATACAACATAAATGCAACATACCTATGGATACATAATTGAAATATAAAAAATATCCTGAAATACAGAATAATCCATTATCCAGAATTCTTCTGGACCCAAGCATTTTGGATAAGGGATACTCAAAATGTGTGTGTGTGTGTGTGTGTAATATATATATATATATACGAAATAATGCAGCACTAGGAGACTGGTTTAAAAAAATGTATTGGCAAAAACATGCCACAGAGTCCAACGTTTCGGGGTAAACATATCCCTTTTTCAAGGTGTGATATCACACCTTGAAAAAGAGGTATGTTTACCCTGAAACGTTGGACTCTGTGACACGGTTTTGCCAATATATTTTTTTATACCAGTCTCCTAGTGCTGCATTATTTTGTCTATATTCATCCTTTCCCGGTGAGGGCACAGGAGCAGCTGCATAGTAGTGGAGTGCCGGACCGTGGTGTGTGTGTGTGTGTATATATATATATATATATATATATAAATATAATATTTCACAAGAACTGCAAGCACTCCAGCCGTTAGATAGATAAATCCTTTTAATTATTGAATCCCTGTTGTTCTATATCTATCTATCTATATATATATATATATATATATATATATATATATATATATATATATATAGTGTATAAGGAAAAGGCTGGCACTCTGAGGTCTGAAAAACGTGCTGTATTTGTTCTTTTTGAACAAATACAGCACGTTTTTCAGACCTCAAGAGTGCCAGCCTTTTCCTTATACACTCTGCATCGCGTGGAAGAGCACCGGGGCAGCTGACCCAGCTGGAAGAGTGCCGGGCCGCACACTAACTATATATACTACATTTCTTTGATGTGACAATATATCACTTTTGAAAAAGACCTACGAGTGCCGCTTGTTATTTCCTGAAATTATCTCTTAAACTGTGTACACACGGGGGCGATAGGGGCTGAAATCGCTGGAAATATGGTCGCTGGCGACCATATTGCCAGTGATAGGAGTGTGCCCCAGCGATAAATTGCTGGGTGCGCGCTCCTGTTTCCAGCCCCTTTCTAATCGCTGGTCGCATGAGCTTAACAGTTGTGCTTACAATTTCAGGATTATTCCAATTATCGCTATCGGCACTAAGTCCCCTACTAGTCAGGACTTAAATCACCAATCTCACATACAACAGTGTCCAAAATTACATAGGATATATTCCATATATATAAAAACACAATTAGATTGAACAGTAAAGAAATTATTAAAATATTAAGCATATATCATCTCCTTGTGGTTGGAGTAAATCTTATTGTATACAGTAGTTTGCAATCACAGATGTAGTATATCCAACGTCTTCGTCTTACGCAAAAAAATTCATCAGGGGTAAACAATGATGATCTACAATTGTAGGATACAACAATAAATGCCAATATACAAGAACATTCACATATCAATTGTATAAAAGAACATTGTATAGTTTAAAAATAAAAAGAAGATGAAGAAGAAGAACCATTTCAATAGGAATACATATATTTATATTCCCAGATTGTATAGAGAAGCAAATAATGACAGCGCAATAAATAAGCAAATGAAATATAATATTATAAAACAAAGTCACCTGTCTGTCTTTCTATCGCTCTCTCTCTCTCTCTATCTATCTAATATGTATTCAGAAATTTAGAACAATCAGCATTGCACCTATATAATTATATATGTAGATCTCTAGTAAATAGTCCAAATTATGAAATACATTTTTGCATTTTTTTTCTTCATAGTTTGCGGTAAGGGGAAGCTTTTAAAGCCCTTAAACACTACAGCGATTTGGGACAATTTCACCCATTTCCAACGCAGTGGGGCGAGAGTTCGACCTGAATCGGATGTGTGTAACATCCAATTGGGTCTTATGTGTGGTCCTGTGCGCATCAGACTGAAGTCGGAGGTCGGTCCTCTGAATCAAACCCCCCTCCCAAGGAAGGGGAACAGACGGGTCGCATGCAATGCATCACATGTGAAAGGACTGCATTCGATGTATCACATCCGATTCTGCAGCCCAGTAAGGTCCCAGTATATGGTCAAATGGCCATATACTGCTGCAATACATTGTGTGTATGGATTGCGCATATTAAGGGGCACATTTATCAAGATCACATTTACAATGCCCAGGATCGCATTGTAAAATGCGATCATATCACCGGGATGTATCACCTGCTGTGCGCAGGGACAGGGCTCCGAAAGGAGCCTGTCCCTGCGATGCCTGGAGCTGGAAGCCGGGGGGGTCTGCGCATGCGCGTTTACGCGCTGACCCCCCCCCCCGCGACCCCACTGACCGCACTGCCGCTCGGGCAGTGCGATGTGTAGCCATAGGCTACAATGGACTATCGCCATATCAGAACGGCGATAACCCATGGGTGCAATGCCGGGCTGCCCGATGTTGATACATCGGGCAGCTTCGCATCCCCCATAGAAACCTATGGGGGATGCGGCCGGCGGCGCTGCAGGGGAGATCGCAGCAGGGATCGGAGATTCCTGCTGCGGTCCCCCTTTAATACATTTCAGTGCTATTTAATATTTGCGGTTAACCCCCGAAAACTGATGTTTTTGGGGATTTAGCCGCAAATATTGCTTGCTAAATGGGCCCCTAAATGTAAACCAGTGGTGTACAGTGCATCCGGAAAGTATTCACAGCGCTTCATTTTTTCCACATTTTGTTATGTTACAGCCTTATTATAAAATGGAATCAATTTTTTCGCTCAAAATTCTACACATAATACCCCATAATGACAGCATGAAAAGGGTTTTGGGAGATTCACGGTCTTCAAAATAAAAGAAAATACCAACCAAGTGTTCACAGCCTTTGCCATGAAGCTCAATATTGATCTCAGGTGCATCCTGTTTCCACTGATCATCCTTGAGATGTTCCTACGGCTGAACTGGAGTCCACCTATGGTCAATTCAGTTGATTGGACATAATTTGGCAAGTCTCACACCTGTGTCCATGAGGTCCCACATATGACAGTGCATGTCAGAGCACAAACCAGGTACCACTCATCACCAGGCCAATACCATCCTTGAGCTGTGTACACACGGTGCAATATATCGCTCAGTGTCCCGTTTTCATCAGCAACCAGAGATGGTCTCTGATGAACAGGAGACTCTGCCAGGGGAGCCGCAGAGAGAAACAGCTGATCGCAGGAGCAAGCCACTGCGACCAGCAACCATTAGAAGGCTGAACACGGGAGCGTGCACCCCGTGATTTATCGCTGCAGCACAAACAAATCGCTGGCAATATGTTCGCTCAGCAACCATATTGCCAGCGATATTGCATCATGTGTACACAACTTTGGTGGTGGCAGCATCATGCTGTGGGGTTGTTTATCAGCAGGAGCTGGGAGACCAGTCAGGATAGATAGAAAGCTGAATGCAGCAATGTACAGAGACATCCTGGATGGAAACCAGCTCCAAAACGCTCTTCACCTCAGACTGGGGCGACGGTTCATCTTTCAGCAGGAGACCGACCCTAAGCACACAGCCAAGATATCACAGGAGTGGCTTCAGGACAACTCTGTGACTGTACCCGAGTGGCCCAGCCAGAGCCCAGACTTGTACATCTCTGGAGAGATCTGAAAAAGGCTGTGCACTAACGCTTCCTGGCAACCTGATGAAGCATCAGAGGTGCTGCAGAGAGGAATGGGCGAAACTGACCAAAAGATGGGTGTGCCAAGCTTGTGGCATCATATTCAATAACACCTGAGAGTGTAATTGCTACCAAAGGTGCATCAACATAGTATTGAGCAAAGGCTGTGAATACTTCTGTGCATGTGATTTTTTTTAAATAAAAATTTGCATAAAGCTCCCAAAATTGTGCTTCTGTCAGTGAGGCAGGGATGTGCTGCTGTCAGTGAGGCGGGGATGTGCTGTAGGTGTGCTGCTGCTGCTGCTGCTGAGGGTAGGGGGGGGGGGCCAATAACACTCCCCCCTCAACTTGTGTTTTTTCTCCCCTTAAACATTTTCCTCCCGCGATTAAGCCATCCCACCAAAATTTTATCGGGGCCTGGTATTCCTCTTGGCGGCCCTGTCAACACTAGCCGACACTATCCTACATGCCTCCTCCTCCTAAAGGACTATACCATACAAGTGGACATGGAAGCAGTAAGGTCTGTGTCTGAAGCATGGTGAACGCAGCAAGCCGTGCGATGTGACGCAGAACACAGACATGGTTGTCCATGTTGACCTAGCCAATAAAAAACTAATGTCAACCTTTTTCACGTCGATCTTTTTGATTGTGTCGACAATTTGACCCTGTCTTACTAGTGCATATCGACCTATTTACTGTATCAGCCTACTGCTTGTCGAACAATAGAGATGGACCAAATGACTGTCAACCTACATCTTGTCAAAATAACAATCCATCACCTCACATCTAGCATCCTGTATACCACCAGTGACTGGCCGGAAATGGTGGGTTGTCAGAGAAGAGGCGCAAATCCTGCGTCGGAACCGGAGCTGGACAAGGATAAGAACAGGGGACTGGTTTATTAAGCCTGGTGAAGTGATAAAGTGGCCGGTGTCAACACACCAGCAGACCAGCCTCTAACTGTCATTTTGAATCCCTGCATGTAACATGTCAGTTAGGAGCTGATTGACTGGTGCGTTATCACCGGACACTTTGGGTGACATTTAATGGGATGCGATTTTTAGTAAGGTTCTGAAATCACTAATTATCGCAGTTTTTTGGGGAAAATTGCTAATTAAAAAACGATTATTTCATGAGATGCAAATTTGTGGGTGAAAAGTGCCATATAGTGCGAATTTTAGTTAGTGGACGTATAATTTTTTTTAGCAATAATCATGTGCAAATTTTTAGACATGAAAGTGTGCGCGCTATTTAAAAAAAAAAAGCATAATCAGCCCCAGGCTATTTGAGCCGGACCGGGTTCCAAAAAATATGGGGGGGGACGACAAAAAAAAACTGGGGGTCCTGGTTCCAGCATGCGGGGGAGGCCTGATGGGACGTGTAGTTCGACTGTAAAAAAGCAAAGTTGTTTTTATTTCATTTTACACGTATCAGCCCAGCGTCCACTGCCTAGCGATGCCGGGGCGCCCCGGGCTTCAGCCCTGGATGGCCTGGGGTCCCGCTGGGGTTATTGAGGGGGTCCCCGGTCCCCCGGTCCCCCGTCCAAGGCTGACCAGTCACGTGAGCATGGTATGGCCGGGGGACCTTTCTTAAAAAGTGTCCCCCGGCTGTGGCATGACGCCGTGGGCTGTTGGAGCCCGGTGCTGGTTCCAAAATGAGGAGACCCTACACCCTTTTTTTATTTTATTTTAACTTTTACATATTTTGTAAGACAGAACCATGCACAGATCGCACTGGTCTTGGCATGGTTCTGTCAAATCGTCTGTCAGAACCTGGTCTGTATGTGTTGAGATTTTTGGTATAATTTTTACAAAATGGCCTCCTATTAAATTTGCGAGCTGTATACTTTATATTGGGAAAACATCTGGATGAGAATTGAAGTGTGATAAATCGACAGTTCAGAATGTGTGATTTTCACAGCAGAAAGTGCAATTCTTACAGCATCCTATTACGTTGGCGATTTCGGGAAAACGTGCGAATTTTGATTTTTTTTTTTACTAAAATCGTAAAAGTCGAGATAGCTCCTCCCATTAAATGTCACCATTTATCTCTTAATACATCTGCCCCCTAAGGTGTCATGTAGACTAATAATAACAAACTATAAAGACATTGGGAAACAGAGGAAATATATATTTAACCCTTTGCCAAAGCTGTGAGAGATCCACAAAATATCCGCTATAAATGCCAGCGCCGCTCACAGCAACTGTTTTGGGTGCAATATTTACCTAAACTTCAGTTAATTGACTTGGCTGTGATTGTATTTATTTATACTAATAGAACAGTCGCTGTGAGCGGCGCTGGCGTTGTTAGCGGATATTTTGAGGATCTCTCACAGCAACTTTGGCAATCACAGGGTTAATGTTGCTTTTGTGATATTGCCCAGGCCTGGACCACCAGATCGCATTGATGGCAGCCAGAAAATCATTACCTCTATAATTTAGCACTGTGCTGATAGCCAGGGTATTTGGAAAGTACAACTGGAATGAATTGTGAGTCCAGATTAGAGTGAATTCTTTGTGATCAGTGGCGTAACTACATATGTGGCAATCCCTGCGGTGGCTTGGTGCCGCTGGCTAAACTGACAGACGACCGACGCAGCAGTGAGCGCTGAGCTGGTCCCGCCCTGAACATATCAAATGAGCGGGGACCCAGTACAGTGTATATTGAATTAGTATGTCCCCGCCCTGTGCATATGTAATGAGCGGGTCTCACTCATTACATATGCACGAGGATGACCCGCTCATTAAATATACACTGTGATGGGTCCCCGCTCATTAGATATGCATCAATCTGGATCATCTCAGCGCTCACTGCTGCCTGGGTCACCTGTCAGCTCAGCCAGTGGCCTCGCCCCTTCTTGGCGGGGGGGGGGGGGGGTTTGGCAGGGGGGAGAACAATTTGTAGCTGTTTGTGATTGTGTTGCTGTAATGTTTTTTAGCTCAAGACCACAGAAGATTAGGGGGACAATTTAATTAGGGGCACGGAAGTAATATCAAAAAGAACACTGCAACACATTTGCGACTTGATTTGACTACAATAAAATCGTTCAGATTCATCAATGCATAGAACCAGGGTTCACATATTCTTTACGGCAGACACTGCGCTCCGCTGAAACAGGTGGAGAAGTTTTTACAGAGCTCAGGAATGAAAACAGCGTTAATTGCTAGGGATCCAACATGTACTCTAGCAATGCAGTTCCTAAAGACAGGAACCAGATGCTAACATGGGATTCACAGGAGCTATTTTTCAATAACGCACATGCGCCGATACTACGCTCGCTATTAACGAATGCGCATACACAATGTTTGGGGAGGTGTGGGGGGGGCTATAAATAATGCTTTAGGAATTATTTTAATGATCTGGTGATGCAGGCAGACATTCCTGTGACACTGAAGTCATGTGATCACTCAAAGCCAATCTCCTGGCAGCTAGCAGCTTTGTGATGTCAGAGAATGATTCACCATCGCGCACTGAGCATGCAGCTGCCGGTATGTGGTATAAAATTGCAGCAAAAATTAGCACGGTTGCTATGGGCAACTCCTGGACTTGTTCTGTTTAGAAAGTGTGATAAATCTACCCCGAATACTCATGACTACGTAGCTGCTCACAAGACGACCAAGTTTATGATAGAAATGGTGGCAGCAGTTTCTTTTGACGACGTAGCGGTCACAAGGGATGGAACCATCGATGGTTTAACCAGCGATGGTTCTGTTGTATGCACACAGACGGCTACACAAAGGTGCTGTGCAGCGGTCAGTGATTTTGGCAATGCAGTTACTGGATGGACTTTTGAGGGAGATGATGCAAAAAAACTACTTCAATCCAGCTGAGAACATCGATTATTAACAACCATCGGTTTATAGCAACCACCTTTAGTTTATACAGACATGTAAAATAGAGACTACACCTATAATACAGCAGCAACATAGAAACGAATACAAGTTTAGTTAAGCATTATCTCTTTGGATAATTGTTTAACCCTTTGAGTGCCAAGTGAATTTGTAAAAAAAATAAATAAATAGGGGTGAAAATTGCCAAGCGAACATTTCTATTCATCACAATGACCTGTGATGTCACCTTATATAGAAAATATCATCTTTTCTATGCACATTTTTTATTTGAAGTTATATAACAAATGTGAGTGATGCTGGCATTTTCAGCAGATATTTTGCAGAGAAATGTTGGCACTCAAAGGGTTCATGTATAGTAATGTGTAAGCGATGGGTCTTCCTGAAAGAGCACCGGTCGCTTACACACAGAATAGGGAGCCATTTTGTGATCTGAATCAGCCATTTTGTTGTCTGAACCAATGTCTGTGAGAATGCAGTCTATCGGTTTAGTAATTCTTGGCAGATGCTTTCATCTGGCCAGTTAGAGTGATAGAGTGCGGCGCGATCACCATGGGACGTCACTCTGTGGGTCTCATTACCAAAATAACGTCCAATGGATTACGCCGTACATCTTTGAGGTTTGTTCGGCTGCATAAATCCAGGAGCTGTTCTGTGCATGTGCGAAACGGATCTTGCATCATCGTTTTAGTACCTCCCCTAGTGTGTACCCTCTATGACGTTAACGATGCGCGCTCTATCCTTCATGTAGGGATGACGGAAGACATCACTATTGAGGGCCATGCTGCGGAATGCAGCATGACTGCCGCCAACTCTCTGTCGCTGCCGGCATTGGCAACCCCCCGGTGCTGCCGCCATCGGTAAGTGTGGATGTATTTGCCGATGTCTGCTTCACCGCCGGGTCCTGTTGCTGCCAATGTCGCAATGCCACACCAGCTAATGTGTACCCAGCTTGAAAAGGGAAATGCTGTATAAAACAACACATTTGTATTACATTTGCTGAGAGTCTCAGATCTCCATATTAAAGTTATCTTACTGATACAGAACTACTAAATATTTTATTGTATATACTTTTGGCTTCCAAATACAGGAAGTAATTGTCCTGTGAACTATGGGGTCTATTTATTAAAAAACACTGTAAAATACATTTTTTGTGTACTGTTAATCATGGTGATAAGGAATCGACTAATTTATTTAAAACATAAAATATGACATTTCAGATCTGGGCAGCCAGTCACCACAATTAAAATAAAAAATAAAAAAAATGTTTAAAGATATAAAAAAAAAACTTTACAAATTTTAAAACAGCTTTATCGAAGGATGTTTTTTTTCAATGATGCCCTTCTGTTACCAGCACCCTCTAAAATCCAGCATTGCGTGGTAAATGTGTACCAGGCAAGAGGAGGCTATTGCCAGGAGTAACTCTTTAATGCATAGAGTGAAGCTATAAAACGTGCTGTTGTACAAAGAGAGAGAGAGAGAGAGAGAGAGAGAGAGAGAGAGAGAGAGAGAGAGAGAAAGAGAGAGAGAGAGAAAATGTAAATATATATAATGTATATTAAATATATATATATATAGAGAGAGAGAGAGAGAGAGAGAGAGAGAGTACAGAGTAGAGAGGCGGTACTCTCCGGCTTACATAAATACAGACCTTCGTAATAAGTATCAGGTAAATCAACGTTTCGGATTAATCCTGACAAAGGTTTTCCAATAAACTGAAACGTTGACTTACCTGATACCTACGAAGGTCTGTATTTATTTATGACCGAGAGTGCCGCCTCTCTGCTCGTTACTGCATTTTCGTCACGTGGAGGCACCCGCCAATATTGACTACAACTACATGTTTGGAGTCCACCACTAGCTACATATAGTATATACAGTATCAAATAGAAAGATAGATACATACGTGTGTGTGTGTGTGTGTGTGTGTGTGTGTATATGTATATATATATATATATAGTATAATGTATATGTGTGTGTGTGTGTTTGTATGTGTCTGAGTGCATATATATATATATATATATATATATATATTAACCCTTTAAAGCATAGGGTGAAGCAATAACAAGTGTTATCGTCATTCTATACTGCTGGAACCAATGAACAAGGTATAATATTTACAGTTATACACACTTAATAGATAAATACAGTATATATATATATATATATATATATATATATATAGAGAGAGAGAGAGAGAGAGAGAGAGAGAGAGAGAGAGAGAGAAAGATAGATATAGATAGATACATGCATTTGTGTATCTATCTATCTATATATATATATATATATATATATACACAACAATTTTTTTCTTTATATTTTCTTACAGAAAAAATATAACAATATATTTATAATGTAATATATTAGCAGTTAAAAAAGAACTATATGTTTAAAATTATGTAGAATTATATAACTTATTCATATTTCTATTATTGGATTTTATTAAAAAGTCAGAATGCAATTAGGCAGGGGGTATTGTGGATATAATGTCCAGGTTTCCAGATAAACCATGTATCTCTGGCATTACTAGGTTACCATACATACATTTCGTACATGTATAACTGTCATTATTCTAGAGAGAGTGTGAGATAGATAGATAGATAGATAGATAGATAGATAGATAGATAGATAGAAAAATCTGTATCTGGTACCCGTTGGAACGTCCAATAAATCTGAATTTCTAATACTTTGATCATAATTAAAACTATGCATATATTTAATCAGGAAAGTAAATGTAGTTATATATTTTTTGTACCTTGTTGCTGGGCACAAATGACTTTGATACAGTAGCCCTTAGAATGTGGGTATGTAATTGGTGAATTTTCATATGGTCAGTATGGGTACAGTATGTCATAAATGTCGTATCTCTTATACTGACTCATTATGACAGAGCTGAATTTTTGGGGGAGATGTCATCTACCCGGCATTTCCTGATCAATGCTGCTGGCAATGAAGGCTTAAGAGTGGGAAGGCCACATTCCCAAAAGGCATGGGGGGGGGGGGGGGGGCAGGGGTGCCTAAATTTAAATGTGGTACCTTATTGAAATGATGGTGAGAGGATAGAATAGTCTTTTTGACCATTTATTCATGCATATAACAAAATGCCCTCATCGAATCCAGGGTTCTCCCATCCGCAAGGGGGGGATTTCAGGCAATTTGCGAAAAAAAATATTGAATCTAGACGTATATAAAATATACAATATGTGCAAAATATACATTTCATAATTACAATTGTGTAACAAAAGTAGTTTATGTAGTTTGTGGCTACAGTAGGACGTATAGTAACGTTGATAAACCAAGTAAGCTTTTTTATTTCATGACCATTTTGAACATGAAATGATTTGATGACCCGAGAAATAGACAGTAGACTTGCACCCTTTATACGCCAGGATTTTTGCACACAAAATGTTACCTATGACAGTAAATGGGCCAAAACCTAGACATATAAAAATAATAATAAAATGGTATAAGACATAGTTCATGAGCGTGAAATAGGCTGACCGAGTAACGTGAGTTGACCGCGTTTAGGCGTCGGTGGTACTGAGCCCACAATTTTATAGGCTAAAAGAACAGGTCAAATTATAGGTCATATTTATATACGTCGTGTAGATTTAACCTCTGAGTGAAAGAGCTGAACATCTTAATTGCCCTTGTAATTACCCTATAGCGTCAATATATGGCACATAGTGATGTTTAAGTTTGGATGTGTTATCGATGAGTTTTCTGGGGTCATTCATTGCAATAAATCAGCCATTTAAAAAAAATCATAAGTAAAAAGATGAGGACAATAATGAACAAGCTTTACGCAATAGATTGTGTTATCTGGAAAGTGTACGTAAGTTAGGTATGGTCTGTAACGACTTCATATTACAATGTTAACCCATTACAATGCGCAGGCCAGAAAATATAACAATCGGTGAATCTGTAGAATGGTATATAATGCAATAATACTGTAACTCAACTTCTAGAGAGGTTTTATGGAAAATCATATTAAGCAGGACAATTAGCAGTATTTTCATTAATAAAAATAAAAAAAAAAGAGCGTCAAAGTTTTAAGGCCGGAATAGTTATGAGCTGGTGTGTTAACCCCTTGGCTGCTGCTGTAATCCATGATGCATTGTATCTGTGTTGCTTTATGCGTCCATTATATAACAATGCTGGGGAGATGAAACTGGCAGGTCATTACCAGTTGCTGTAATGTTTAAACATTTGGTATTTAAAAGACTTTTACAATTTTGTTTTTGTATTAACAAATATTAAAATCACAAAAAAAGAAAACTATATATCTATATATACATACAGTATATCTGTTTTTCTGTGGACCACAGGTTTTCTAGGACGATATTAGAAAAAAAATGCTAAAAATAAAAATAAAAAAACAGTTAAGGAAATTTTTTTTTGTATATACGTCTGCTGAATTTAATGATCTTTTTTGTATACTGTTGACGCTGTATTTGTCTTTGTTGTATGTTAGTGATGCAGGTTTGTAATTGTAATAATTTTGAAAGGAAATCCCCTATAAACTACCCATGCATTCCTATGCTGTCTCTCCATGTTGTCCCATAATGTATAGGGTATACAGTGAGTTTAGGAGAAATAGACTGTTTTCCCCAGAGTGTAAACTAAAATGTCTATTTTTAACCCATTAATTACTCGCTGTTTGATGAGCAAGTCATTTTGCTAAAAATATGATTTAGGCGATATTCGTGTCCTCTCTGTCTAAAGTGGTTGACGTAAGAAGGTGAATGAGTTTATTCTATAAATATATATACACTGTATATTGCCAGTTCCATCTCATCACTTACTATAATTACATTTGTTGTATTGCAAGTAGTGTTATATTTTACATATTACAAATAAATATATATTTTGCAGTGAAATATATACGCAGGTATACAGGATGTGCATTAACAATGACTTATCATATCTAACGTCTGATAAAAGACCGATTTTTGGTGTTTTTTGGGGGGAAATGTCGTTTTTTCTTTTCTGCAGCAGTAAAAATGTTATGAAACAAATTCAAATGATTGAACTTTACTTAAGACCATTATGCTTTGCACTTAAATATATGTATAGGCAATGTGCTTTGGCCTAACATTGTAGGGCCCTGATTTAACCCTCTGAGTTCAAGCTCAAACATTACTTTTGTTTGTATTTAATGGGGGTTAATGCAGATTTGTTTTTTTTTTTTTTAAGCCTGTGTAATTTTTTTTTTTATTACCGTAATGCTTCCAAACTGGTTTGTCAATAAAGTAATAATTATGACCTTGATTTTTATAATGGTGGCTGATGCGTTAATTGTGCTGTTCATTGCCTTAGGGTTCTACATGTTTCAGATGTATTTGGTAGGTTAAATATGGGGGTGGTTTACATTTAGCACTGGGCATCTGATCATAGATTACTAAGGAGGAGGGTAATGGGGAAACCAACACTGGGATGTGCTCAATGAACTCTTTCACGTGTAATTCATTCATGTAATTCGACTGCAAACAAATATTGCTGGAAAATGATTATAGATATGTTTCTGGTGGGTTTATATATAGAGAATCTTTTGCAATATTTTGCCTATTTAGAAATGACTGTAAATAGGAATGTATGTTTTCATAGTTTGATATTACAATATTTCCATTTGGATCTCTGTTTAAATTGTGCTTTGGAATTTCAGCACAAATAACCAATCGCTTTGTAGC